>NC_134814.1:23728629-23893629 GCF_046742065.1 Oratosquilla oratoria
GGAGAACGAAAAAGTATTTTGGCGGTCTCACGCTTACAGTAACTATTGGGCGGTGCCGGAAGCAGTCAGACTATGTTTGCAAGTTTAATTAACTTAATAAAACCACCTGGTGATAGCCAGAGCTTTATATAACGACCACCGTCCCCCTAGATAAAATACTACCATAACCTTTCGAGTTTAATAACCCATAAGAGAGATTTTGCTATAGTCAACAAACCGCAACGGCAGCACAGAACAATATGACACCGGCCTTACACCACGTGCATTGATCTTGAATTGACTTCGTCGGTCCTCAAGCAAATAGAAACGACGATACGGCGAGGTGGTAGTACAAGGGCATCGGTTTAAGCTCACGACCCTCGATTACTGGTGGTATCTAAATCACAGCACCAAGGCGACCTTGGCGAATACCATAACACCATCCAAATGCTGTTGGGAACTGAAAGGGAGTCGAGATCCAGATCCCGGTCTTTATAATGATGGGCAAACTCTCGTGTACCAGTGGGAAACGTCACTAAGCGTGGCGCTTCGTGGCCCTAAATTCATGGCCCACTCACGACAGTGCCGCGATTGTGGGATCGTGGCGTTGTCGTGGCCGAAGTCGTGACTGTGTAAACCCACACTAAAGGACAGCACAGTGTCTGAATGCCAGTCTAGGTGAGCCAATGAGAATCCGATATCCATCAGGACTCCGCTTTCGCTGTCTGAAGCCGATGAGGAGGGAGGCGCGGTAGTTGTGTCAGTTGTTACAATATATTGAACATTGTGGCTATGGCCGGTTGCGGTGGATAAGGTTCTGTAAGGCTGGGAATTTCCTCCAGAAGATCCGCAAATTCAACGAGGCGAGCTGGCGAAGTGTATATATAGTGACTAGACACTTGGGTTGTGGAGGAAGGCCGCAGACGTTTGGAGAGCAGGTCAACTGGGCAAAGAGTAACAGGACTTACATATTTGAATTGAATGGCAAAGTGTGGGGGGGAGTCCGTGAACTTTCTTAAAGGTCAGTTTGCCAAATGGACTGACGTGTGGTGCATCCTATACGATGGCCCTTATACAATGTCAGTGGCGGGCAAGTGGCCCATTGTCGCCAAACAACAATCATACTTTATGTACCTGAAGGTACACTACACTGCAAGAACAATACAAAGCGGTGTGATCCTTCTGAACTTTGCAAAGTCCAGAAGGCTGAGGATTGCTGATTCCTGACTCCAGAGACAAAACCCACACCGATGGGCGTAGTATAATAATGCCGAAGGAATGGCCAAGGAGATCAATCACATACGTGTTAGTGCTCGTTGGAAGATCCTACAGAAATGAAGGACCTATTGGAGTGCTGAATTCTTTGGAACTGATTATCGGCTTGTGATCTCAACACTCAGTCTGCGCATCAAATCCAGAAGGATCTTAATATGCAACCCACCTGGGTTTTATCTAGAGAAGCTCAAGGATGTGTGTGCCCCGGAATTTGAGGTAGCAATCTTTAATTGGTTTGAATTACTTGACACTCTTAAGGACCCTGAAGAACTGTGGGCCACATTTAAACGTGAGAGTGAAAACTGCCGAGGAGTCCGTTGGAGAGTGTCCAAGATGGAGGAGTGGTGTGGCATAGCATCGCGTGAAACACTAGAGAGTATAGAGTTGGGTAGTGCTACCAGAATGGCTGGGGACCTAGACCAATACAGGACTCAGAAACACCGGATTGGAGCTCTCATGAGGATGGATAAGGTGAGGTTCGTCAGGGGAATAGCCGAGGATATCAAAGAACATTCTAATGCAAATGACCTCAAGCCAGCTTACCGAACCCTGAAGAAACTCTTCTCCAAATCTGTGACCCAAAGGAGCACAATCCGAACAGCTGACTGTGAGTTAGTATCAGGCGTAGTGGGATATCCCCTTTGCCGAGTACTTCGAGCAATTGTTTTTGGGTGACCCTTTCAGCGGACAGCTCCCCCTCACTGGTGTTCGGGTGGCTGTTGCCGATCCACCTATAGACTCAATGCACCTCGGGTCAAGCAACCTGAAGCCCTCTACTTGAAAAAATATAAATAAATAAAATAAAAAATGCGCGGACAAAAGCCTAATCCGGCGCCTCTCGCCGTCGCTCAAGTCGAAGCGACGAAACCTTTTATATATCCATGTTTTGGCAACAGTGTAAATATGTATATAGAAAATGTTTCTGGCAACCCTCTGTTGTTTGAACGGAGCTTACCTTGTATTTGTAGACCAGAGAGCTGTCTGGCACATTAAAGCAAAGACTACCAGACTTTAATTCACCAATGTAGAGTTAAACATACTCTCTACATTATTATTATCATTATATTATTATTATTATTATTATTATTATTATTATTATTATTATTATTATTATTATTATTATTATTATTATTATTATTATTATCATTATTATTGTTATTGCTGTTGTTATTATCATCATCATCATTATCATTATCATTATTATTATTATCATTATTATTATTATTATTATCATTATTATTATTATTATTATTATTATTATTATTATTATTATTATTATTATTATTATTATTATTATCATCATCATCATCATCATCATCATCATCATCATCATCATCATCATCATCATCATCATCATCATCATCATCATCATCATCATCATCATCATCATCATTATTATTATTATTATTGTTATCATTATTATTATTATTATTATTATTATTATTATTATTATTATTATTATTATTATTATTATTATTATTATTATTATTATTATTATTATTATTATTATTATTATTATTATTATTATTATTATTATTATTATGATTATTATTATTATTATTATTATTATATTATTATTATTATTATTATTATTATTATTATTATTATTACTATTATTATTATTATTATTATTATTATTATTATTATTATTATTATTATTATTATTATTATTATTATTATTATTATTATTATTATTATTATTATTATTATTATTATTATTATTATTATTATTATTATTATTATTATTATTATTATTATTATTATTATTTTTATTATTATTATTATTATTATTATTATCATTATAACTATTTTTGTTAAATTTGGTAGCCGCTGACGTTCTGAAGATCTGTGTAGCTGATCGCTCAAAACTGCGGAAGACTTTTTCCATCATTGTTCAATGTGAAATAGAAGTTTCCAATATTCATGTTGGTAGCAGTATTTGCATATTTCGAGGTAAGAGACTTCGTCAGTGGCTATCCAATTTAACAAAAATTGTATTAGAGAAAGGGCCTGCGAGTATTCCAACCAGTACCCTAAGGTTTGGGTCTTTTAATGTGCGTGGATGTGGTACAGATGAGAGTAAAAGGGAAAAGGTAGGCAGTATGTTTGTGAGAAGAAATATGGATGTACTGGCTTTGAGTGAAACTAAAATTAAAGGAAAGGGCAAGTGTGAGTTTGGGAGTGTAGCTGGGAGGTACTCAGGAGTGAAGAGGGGACGAGGGAGAGAAGGGGTGGCTATACTAGTAAGTGAAGAGATAAGTAAGTGGGTAGTGGAGTGGAAGGAGGTGTCATCAAGGTTGATGTGGATGAAGGTGAAACTGGGAAAGGAGATGCGGGTTTTTGTAAGTGCGTATGGGCCTGGTAGTGAGAAGAACGTAGAGGAAAGGGAGGCATTTTGGGTAGATATAAATGAGTGCATAGAGGGATTAGGGAGAAATGTCAATGTAGTTGTATTGGGAGACCTTAATGCTAGGGTAGGAAATGAACCAATTGACGAAGTGATTTGGAAGTATGGAGTTCCAGGCAAAAATCGTAGTGGAGAGTTGATTGTGGAGATGTGTCTTGAAAGAGAGTTGATGATAGCAAATACAGTGTTTAAGAAGAAAGTCAAGCATAAGTACACATGGGAGAGGGTGGTGGATGGAAGGGTGGCAGATAGAGCGTTAATGGACTATATAGTGGTGACCAGGAGTATGGTAGGAAGCGTTAAGGATGTACATGTTCTAAGGGGAGAGAGTGGGGGAATATCAGATCATTTCCTGGTGGAAGGTAAATTGAGAGTGGAGAATAGGTGGAGAAAGAGGAAAAGGGCAGAAGGTAGGGAGATACTTAGAGTGAACTGCTTAAATGAGGAAAAAAAGGAGAATGAGTATAAGAAGAAGTTGAGAGAAGAGTGGGAGAGAGTAAAGGATAGAGTAGAACTAGGAGTGGAGGAGGAATGGGGATGGTTCAAGGAGGGAGTCATAAGGTGTGCAAAGATGGTGTGTGGAACAAGGAGGATGGGAGGAAATAGAAAGAAGGGTAGTGAGTGGTGGGATGAGGAAGCAAAGAAGGGTGTAGAAGAGAAGAAGCATTCATTCATAGATTGGCTCCAAATTAGGACGAGGGAATCGTATGAGTGGTACAAAGTAAAGAGAAGGGAAGCTGAGCATAAGATAAAGGAAGCAAAGAGGAGAGCAGATGTGAAATGGGGATTGAGTATGACAGAAAATTTTGAAAGTAATAAAAAGATGTTTTGGAAGGAAGTTAAAAAAGGAAAAGGAGGCGAATCAAGTAGAGAAGAAAAGGTAAAAGGTCCAGATGGAGAGATGATAATGGAAGAGAAGGCAGTGAGAGGAAGGTGGGCAGAGTATTTTAGGGAGTTGCTAAATGTGAAGGAGGATAGGGAGGGAAAGGTAGTTGCAGTGGGAAGCACTAAGAAAATGAGAGTGATGAATGAGGAAAATGGAGGAGAAATAGGGAAGGATGAAGTGAAAGCAGCTGTTAAGATGATAAGAGCAGATAAGGCACCTGGTCTGGATGGATGCTATGCACAATGTCTGAAGAAAGGAGGTACAGTTATAGTGGACTGGCTGGTGAGGTTATTTAATGTGTGTTTAAGAGAGAGTAGAGTGCCGGAGGACTGGAGGAGTGCCTGTATAGTTCCGCTTTACAAAGCAAAGGGGGACAAGTGTGAGTGCAATAATTACAGAGGGATAAGCTTGTTGAGTGTAGTTGGGAAGGCTTATGGGAAGACCTTGATTGAGAGGATTAGGAGAGGAACAGAGGGAGTAATTAGTGAGGAACAGTGTGACTTTAGGACAGGTAGGGGATGTGTAGATCAGATTTTTGTGGTAAGACAGATATGTGAGAAAGCTATAGGAAAAGGTAAGGATGTTTTTTGGGCTTTTATGGATCTGGAAAAGACTTACGACAGGGTAGACAGGAAGGCACTGTGGGAAGCACTGCAGATATATGGGATAGGAGGAAAGCTGTTAAGAGCAGTCAAGATTTTTTATGAGAGTAGTAGAGCTTGTGTTAGGATTAGAAATGGAGAGAGTGAATGGTTCGAGGTAAAGGTGGGACTTCGTCAGGGATGTGTTATGTCGCCCTGGCTGTTCAATCTTTACATGGATGGGGTGGTGCAAGAGGTGAATGCAAGGGTAGTGGGTCAGGGGTTGGAGATGATTAAAGAAAATTGAGAAAAGTGGGAGGTGAGCCAGTTGTTGTTTGCTGACGACAATGCGCTTGTAGCAGGATCAGAGGAGGGATTGAGGAAGTTAGTGACAGAGTTTGAGAAGGTGTGTGAAAGAAGGAAGCTGAAGATGAATGTGAGCAAAAGTAAGGTGATGAGATGTACAAGGGGAGAGAGTGGCAGTAGGCTGGAAGTGAGCATTAAGGGTGAGAAACTGGAGGAAGTGGATAGTTTCAGATACTTGGGTGCGAATGTGACAGGAAAAGGAGGAGTGGGGTGGAGGTAGAATGCAGATTGAGAGAAGCGAGTAAATGCCTTGGTGGATTAAAAAGTGTAATGAGAAATAGACATCTTGGAATGGATGCTAAGAGGAGTCATTGTGCCAACAGCAATGTGCGGGGCAGAAAGATGGAACATGAGAGAGGAAGAGAGAAGGAGTTTGAATGTGTTTGAGATTAGGTATCTGAGAAGTATGATAGGGGTTACTAGGCTAGATAGAGTGAGAAATGAGGAGGTGGGGAGGAGAACAGGGGTGGAAAGGGAGCTGGGCGATAGGGTTGATGAAAGAGTATTAGGATGGTTTGGACACATGGAAAGAATGAGTGAAGAAAGATTAGTAAAAGAAGTGTGGAAGGCGGAGGTGGAAGGAGTGAATATGAGGGGGCGTCCTAGGATGAGATGGATGGATGGGGTGAAAGGGGCTTTACAAAAGAGAGGAATGTCTGTAGAGGAAGGACGGGAGAGGACAGAAGATAGGGGTGAATGGAGAAGGGTTGTGTATAGATGAGGCTGTGATGTATGAGGGGGAGTGGGTGGGGGTGGGGGGTGAGGAAGTATGTATGAGAAAAAAAATTGACGCAGCCCGAAGGGATTTCTCCCCGTCTTCTCCTTTCCTGCATGAGGGGACGGAGAGGGGGGGTCGCCAAATTTATGAAGCGGCCTTGCTGTGGATGTGCTGTCTTGCGACACTGCTTCTGACCCAGGGCAGTGGACAGGATGCAGGGATGACCCTTCATCCAGGAGGTGCCAAGATAGGAGGGAGGGAGGAGGGTGGAGGGGAGTGGAATATATGGGAAATGAAATGGGTGGGAGTGATTTCTGTGTCTTTTTCTTTTTGGCTACACCCCGTGTAAGGGGGAAAAGCCTTTGGTATATGTATGTATTAGAGAGAAGATTACTACAAGAATATTATTACGATTATCATTACTATCATTACTGTTACTAATATCTTAGTCATTATAGTACTTACACACCACCGCATTCTCTCCACCTCCCACCCTAGGATTCACTGTGATCAGTGGCACATCTAACCATGATTTGATTATTTCATTGTCACCGCCTTAAAGAGACCTTAATCCCTTTGTTAAGAAGGATATGTCATGTAAGTGAATAAATTAAGCAAACAACAATCTAGAAGAAAAGAAAAGTAAAACCAGATACGAAGAGGATTATTAAATATAGACTATAACAACTTTGCTACTGAGGTAGTGATAGATATGAATGGTGAGTCAGCGTGAAAGAAAACGGGGCTAACCAGTACGATGGGGGTATAAAGGCGTTATCACACTCAGCTATTTTTCCCTCCGACTGTTGGGGCAGAATTTCAGCTCGCAGCTTTCGGGAAGGAATCTGATATGCTGGAGGAAAATAATTTCCCCCCAGCATATCAAATGACATTCTACGTATTTTTGTCGAGAAAACAAATTTGTACCTTAGCGATTTTACGGCGGAAAAAGTTCTGGAGGTGGGATTATTCGGAGGTCGAAGAAACTACAGCCGAGTGTGACAATCCATGAAAATATAAAATACTAAAGCCAAATTTCGTGCTGGTGACGCCCGTTATGCAGAAAACTGACCACATCCGCTTTGGGGTAAGGAAGAGAGCGGATAAAGGACGAGAGAGGAAGAGAGTGGATAAAGGGAGGGGGAGGAAGAGAGCGAATAAAGAGAGGATAGGTAGGGAGAGGGTATGAGCAGAAAGTGGGGAGGGAAGTGGAAATAGAGATGGAAGAGGAGAGGGGGAGAGAAGAATGAAGGTGGGGAGAGAGGGATGGAGAGGGAGACAGGAGGAAGAGAACAGAAAACGTGAGTCAAGAAAGGGAGAGATAAAGAGAGCTTGATTTACTTAAAACCAATTAATCATTATACATTACTTCGCTACGCTAATACACAACAGACGATTTTATCCAGGTCGATTTATAAAGGCCGTTTCAGTAGGCACTTACGTGCTCAAGATAAATTTCATATATTTCACTTAAGTTAGCGTCAGACTTACATTCGGTTAAGGGTGGAGCCTTGTACTCATGGGGTTAGAGCAGAGGGAGGAGGAGGAGGAGGGGGAGGAGGAGGAGGAGGAGGAGGAGGAGTAGGGAAGCCAGCGGTTGCCTACCCACGCCGCGGTCCCTCCCCCCACCCCCTTCCCCACCTGCATCCTATTTCAGCTGCCCTCGCGCAATCCAACGACTTGTATCCAATATTATAACCTCACCTCAGTAATAGTCTACATCTATCCCGTAGGAACAGAAATTCGAATAAAAAGGATATATTAATTATTACCAGAAAATTCCTCAGCTTATGTAGAAGTCTTGATGCTTCTACGCGTTATGTAACGACGTGAAATGTGTACCATCAGAGCTGGGCCTTTGTTAGGGGCTTGAAGTTACGTAAGAGAATGATGATCTTAGGAACAAAGATTAATTCTCTGTTCCAACTCTTAACATGGGACAGAATACCACCTGGTTTTATTTGTCCGAAGAACACTCTGAAGGAAATAACAGATACCGCTACATTCTAATGGCCACAAGAACATTATATACGGCCAATTTGTCGCGCAAGGTAGTAAAAGAATAATTCGTATTAACGACTTTTTTTTCAAACGGGTCAGAGTTTCCTTTCAGCCGATTGAAATCGTATGATATTTGCTAAAGCCTGGATCTATTCTGAGTCCTGAATAGATAAAAGTATTTAAATACATCGAATTATTCGTAGTATGGTAGTAAGGTCTTACTTTGTCCTGACGATTATATTCAGTACAAGGTAACGTTAGCTGCGCATGTTTGTAACGGGAAGTAGCGTTGCCACTTGCGCGCGCAGCAGCTAAGCCACGTTCTCTCTCTGCAATAGGAGAGAGAGAACGGAATGGGGGATGTAGAAACACATTTTTATTTTTCTTATTTTCATACTCTAGCTGAACACTGAAGGCTTGGTGATAAGACTGTGCACAAAAAGAAGAAAAAGTATGATAATCTGAATACATACGCGGTTGCACAGTCAACTAATCATTGAGGCTGTTGAAAAATTCCAGTCTCCCCTACATTTTACTGAAATTATAACACTATTATGATACTGGTGATAGTAGTAGTAATTATATCAACAATAATAATGATAATTATAATAATGATAATGATAATAATACTAATAGTAATAATAATAATAATAATAATAATAATAATGACTTTTTCCACCTTTATAAGGAAGGTAGCCAAATCAAAGGCACGCATCCACTTCCACCCATTCCACTCCCACCCACCACCCTTTCCTCCCTCTCATCTTAGCTCCTCATGGATGACGGGTCATCCCTGTATCCCGCCCACTGCCCTGGGTCAGAGGGAATGTAGCAATACAAAGTACATCCACAGCAAGGCCGCTTCACTTAATCGGCGATCTTCCCTCTCCGTCCCCTTATGCAGAAAAAGAGAGGACGGGGAGAAATCCCTTCGGGCTGCTGCGTCAAAATATCATTCACACATATGCACCCCCTACCCCTCATTCCCTTTTTTGCATAACAATATTATTTATACACAGTAATTCTCCACTCATTCCTCTCTCCTGCCTTTCCCATTCCTTGCTCAACAGACATTCCCTTCGTTCTTAACGCTCCCTTTACCCCATCCACCCATCTCATCCTCGGTCGTCCCCTCAAGCTCACTCCCCATACCTCTGCTTTCCACACCTTTTTTACTAATCTTCCCTCGCTCATTCTTTCCATCTGTCCAAACCATCCCAATAATCTTTCATCAGTCCAATCTGCCATCTCCTTTTTCACTCCCGCTCTCCTACTCACCTCCTCATTTCTCAATCTATCCAACCTAGTAACCACTATCATACTTTTCAGACATTTCATCTCAAACATATTTAAGTTTTTACCCTCTGCCTACTTTAAATTCCAAGTCTCTGTCCCATAAAATGCCGTCGGCACAATCTCCTCTTTGTATTCAATCCCAGATGCCTATTTTTCATAACACTTTTTAATCCACCAAGGCACTTACTTGCTACTCTCAACCTACAATTTACCTCCACCTCTACTCCTCCCTTTCCTGTCATATGCAACCACAAATACCTAAAAATATCCACTCTCTCCATCCTCTCTCCTTTAGACTTACTTCCAACTAACTGCAATTTTCTACCCTTGAACACCTCAGCACCTTGTTTTTACCCACATTTACCAATAACTTTCTACTATCGCTATCGCATTCCTTCCCAAACTCCGTCACTAACTCCCTTAATCCCTCACTGACCCTGCCACAAGCGCAGTGTTGTCAGCAAACAACAACTGGCTCACCTCCCACTTTTCTCCATTTTCTTTAACCATCTCCAATCCCCTGCCTATTACCCTCGCCTTTACCTCCCGCACCATCCCATCCATGTACACATTGAACAGCAATGGCGATATGACACATCCCTGACGGAGTCCCACCTTTACAGTACTTCATACCTCCCACTCTATCCATTTCCCATGCTAACACAGGCTCTACTACTCTAGTAAGAAATCTTGATTGCCCTGAACGGCTTTCCCCCAATCCCATATATCTGCAAAACATCCCACAGTGCCTTCCTGTCTATCCTGCCATAAGCCTTTTCCAAATCCATAAAGGCCCAAAAATATCTTTACCTTTTCCTAAAGCTTTCTCACATATCTGCCTTCTCACAAAAATTCGATCCATGCAACCCTACTTTTCCTAAACCCACACCGTTCCTCACCAATTAAACTCTCTGTTCCTCTCCTAATGCTCTCATTTAAGCCCCCCCACCATAACCCTTCCCAACTACACTCAACAAACTGATCCCTCTGAAACTACTACACTCACATTTGTCCCCTTTTCCCTTGTAAAGTAGAACTCTACAGGTACTACTCCAGTCCTCCAGCACTCTATCCTCCCTTAGGCACACATTAAACCGCACTAGCCAGTCCCCTATTACTTTACCTTCCTTTTTCGGACACTCCGCATGACACCCATCCAACCCAATAGTGATAATGGTAATAATAGTAATAATAATAATGATGATGATGATTGTTGGAGGGGGTTTTGGTGTCGAAAACGCCGATAGGTTTCTTCTGGTTTATTGCCGAGAGCCTGATCTGATCTCATACAATCTTGGTCTGGCAGCTCCGAAGTCAACTTTGGAGGTGCCAGATCTTCCTAGCTAAATGAAATAATTACAAAAACTGGGCGTGTCCTACGAGAAGGCGCCCAATAGAAAAACTGCAGTAGGGTGGCACTCTTGTGATGCCAGCCCGTAGAACGTCGGTCGTCGCGTTGACCTCTGACCCTGACTTGAGCGAAACTTCATGTTGTTTGGGATGTTCTGGCAGATGTATGGGGGTGAAGGTCACTTCGTGACCTCCGAGCTCAGCTGCGGGTCTGAGAGGCCTCGTGTAATGAAAGGCCTTGTTGTCTCTTCATGATGGAGAGATGGTGGAGGGAAAGAAATCATCTGCCGCCTCGTGGAGGGAAAGAAATCATCTGCCGCCTCACATGATAATGATATTAATAATAATAATAATAATAATAATAATAATAATAATAATAATAATAATAATAATAATAATAATAATAATAATAATAATAATGATAATAATAATAATGATAATAATAATGATAATAATAATAATAATAATAATAATAATAATAATAATAATAATAATAATAATAATAATAATAATAATAATAATAATAATAATAATGATGATGATAATAATAATAATGATAATAACAATACCAATAATAATGATGATAATAATAACAACAACAACAACAATAATAATAATAATAATAATAATAATAATAATAATAATAATAATAATAATAATAATAATAATAATAATAATAATAATAATAATGATAATAATAATAATAATGATAATAACAATACCAATAATAATGATAATAATAATAATAACAACAACAACAATAATAATAATAATGATAATAATAATAATAATAATGATAATAATAATAATAATAATAATAATAATAATAATAATAACAATAATAATAATAATAATAATAATAATAATGATAATAATGATGATGATGATGATGATAATGATGATGATGATGATGATGATGATGATGATGATGATGATGATGATGATGATGATGATGATTATCTATGTAGAAAAATATTTTCTTTACCCTTATAAGGAAGGTAGTTAAGCAAAGCGTGCACCCACCCACACCCATTTCACTTCCATCACCCATTTATTTCCTTTTCTTTGGTACACATTAAATAACCTCACTAGAAAATCCACTATAGTCGTCCTTTCCTCCTTCAAAGAATCTGCATGACACCAATCCAACCCAGGTGTCTTATCAGGTTTCATAACCTTCAGTGCTTTTTGTACCTCATTTTCCCTATGGCCCAGTCATTTTCCTCTCCCATCATAGTCATTTCCGTGGCTCCTTCCCCTGCCACAACCAGTCCCTTCCACATTCAATAATTATCTAAAAAACTTTACTGCATCTTCCCCTTACCGCCTTTACTTCCATTAGCTGTCTATCTGTATCCCTTAGTTCTTCCTCTCTACCTCACTCAACACCCCTACTCTATTCTATTCCTTCCAAAACGTATTTTTCATTCTTTTCTAAAATCTATGTCAAACTCCTAACCAATTTTACATTTGCAATTTTCTTTGCCTCCTTCACCTTACATTTTGCTTCTCCCATCTTTTTCTTACATCTCTCATACGCTCCCCTAGTTCTTCCTAGTAACTAATCCACATATGCTCGTTACTTCTCTTTCATCGCCACCTTCACCTTTTCACCCCACTATTCACTGCATTTCCTTCTGTCCCCTCCCATCCCACATACTATCTTTGCGTACTTTTCCACGTCCTCTTTGAAATACAACCGTTTTTTTTCACGTACTTCCCTTTCATCCCTCACAACCTCCCACGTTTCTCTCAGCTTCTGGTATTTTTCTCCTTTCCCTTCTCCTTCACTTTATTAACTTTCAGTATCTCTCTACCTCCCACCCTTTCCCTCCCCCTTCACTTTACCTCCACTCTCAGTTTTCCTCCTGCCAAAGAATTATCTGACATTCCCCAGCTATTTCCCGTAAAAACATGAATGTACCAATTCCTCCAATCCTCCCTCTGGGTACCACTACATACTCACTAATACTTCCCTATTTTACCCATTACAATGTGTATTTATATTAGCCTTTGTCATGAGTTGTGTGGGCGTTCCCTTCTTTTCCTCCATAGAGGGTTGTTTATTGTTGAGATAATCTTGTGAGTGGGATCAACGTCAGGGAAACGCGCCATATGCTCATACAACCGGAATTGGCATTCACCAATTATGTTGATAACAATCCTGGACTGAATCTTACAGACAGTCTGGTTTGATACGAAGTCATTCTAATGATACCCTATGATTCTCCGAAGGTACCTGGTACCAAAGATATGGAGAAGCCTTTTGAAGTCAGTATTCAATGACCATGTCCCACAAAGGTACAGAAAGGCAGAGACCAAAAGTGACTTGAAGATTTCTTATCTTAGTCCTCCTGCATGAATATCAACGACGCCACATAATCTGGTCGGACGATTTCATAACACTACGGACTCTGCTAATTTTTTGACGGACTTCATAACATGATCCATTACCTTTATGTACTAGATTATCAAGGTATATGAAGTCTTTCAAGACCTCACTGTCTTCCCCTTATGCATGGATAGACTGAGCTGTGTCATCCAGTAAGGCCCTAGACGCCTGGACCTTGGTCTTAATCCAGGAGAACCGGAGTCCAAACAGTCTCGCATCCTTGTGCAGTGACTCGAAAGATGCAACCAGGATCTACAACGACTCTGCAAGTAGTACAGCAAAGATAAGGTAAGTGACCTTAATATTGTCAGTGGATCCTTCGCAATGACATTGATAATTAATTTGTTCAATACATGTAAGTGTTGAAAAGTGATGGGGCTATGACACACCTTTGCCTCAATCCTTTAACAGGAAAAAACTGGACACACACCCTACATAATTCACAACACTTTCTGTCTATGATTATAAGCCAAGCATCAAGTTAATAATCTTCACAGGGATCCAATGTATCCGTAGAAAATTCTAGAGTACCCCACGATGCACCGAGTCAAACGCCCTTTTCAAATCAACATAGGCTGCAAGAAACGCCTATTGAACCTCACGGCGGCGCTCCACAAGAACACAGATATCTAGGATTCGATCAGTTGTTGACTTACCAGGAGTGAATTCAGACTGCTCAAGCCTCATAAACTTTAGCAGATGTGAATTAACCCACTACAGCAGCAGATGGGCAAGCACCTTATCTGATGCATGGAGGTAAAGTCACGCCCTACAAGGGCGGCACTTATTTGTAACGTTCGAAGTTATTTGATGAATTAAATAGTGACGTCGGAGCAGAAGTGGCTCGGTGGGATGTAAGAGGATCCCTGGAGGGAATCCTCTGGTGTACCTAAGACCATACTTTGTACCAGAATTCGTGAAGAAAATGAAGAAAAATTTAAGTTCAATTTAATTCACCTTCGTTACTGAGTAATGGAACTTGACTAAATTGCATACATTACGAAAGAGGCATGGGGACTGCGGAATAATAACACAAGTGCCTAAGTGTTACTGGCAGCGAAGTTAACACACAGTCCTTCAAAGTCCTCAAAGGTTTCAAGCACTTTAAACCGACAAGCGATTGCTTATTGCATACTCCTGGGCATACCTATCATCTCTGAGCTTCTTTAAATAATATCCAGGTATGTTACATCTCAGGATTCTCCTGGATTTTATACGCTGTTTGAGTGTTACAACTACAAATCTGTGATCAGTTTGAAAGAATTTAGTATTACGATAAAGTCTACAGTTCTGCAAGATATTCCAATGAGGACAAACAAGTACATAATCGATCTGCCCGGCCACTGCTGCATTACTATATCAAGTTCATCGGTGTGGCTCTCGTCTCTGGAACCAAGATTCAGCAATCCTTAGCCTTGTGGACTTTGCGAAGTTCAGAAGGAGGGAACTGTTGGTGTTCTTGATTCCAAAGTCATTGGGACCAATATATACCCCATTGCCAGCTCTGTCGATGCCAGTAACAGCATTGAAGTCGCCCAAAACAACAAGCATGTTTCTTGACAGGCATTGGTCCAATATAGAGTTAAGCTAGGCATAGAACATCTCCCTTTGTGCAACAAGAGTGATGAAATATGTGCTTCAGTCTCACCAACATTGTACGCTCATCAACCGGAGTAACCTCTATAAAGGCGTACTGCAGCAGGGTAGATATGCATATAGCGATTCCCGGGATGTGGGCCCTATCAGTGCGGCCCGAACTGAAGTAACTGTAACCTTCACTATTGATCTCATCATTGCCTGGTATCCCAACCTCTCAGGGAGCCACTGTATTCATTTTGAGCTTCCAAGCTCCGTCCATAAATAGGGTAGTTGATCGTCCTGGAAAAGGGAAAGAATGTTCTAGGCGTTCATACGGAAACCATGCCGGAAGTTCACAGTAGGGTTAGCTCAGTGTGTTTGAGCCTTATTTGCAGCACACCGACAACCCGCACAGTGAGTTTGATGATTTTGGAAGGAACAGGTTGTAAGCCCGCCCCCACCATAAATGTCAAATATGACTGCCATGGACATATGTCCACGATTCGACCTCCCAACCACCAGTGAGTCCAACAAGGGGAGGCTAAGATTTGTGTATACATCTTACCCCAATGATCCTAGGGGTCGTGGGAAATAATACGGACCCACCACCTTGGCACTAAGAGAAGACAGCCGCGGACCATACGGTGTCGGCCCAGGCGGTTGCTGCTTGGCTCAGCCGATCTGCCTCTGCGAGTCAGGAGTGCCCACTCATACTAGCTTGAATAAAGAATCAGACACGGGTTAGTTGTTCTAGGGAGGTACCTCAGTGCAACTACAGCACTGGGACTCCCATCTCCAGTCCTTGCAGAGTTGCCACGTAGTAGCAACGCGTGGGTTATTGACACATAACGGGGTTGGATTGATATTGATTTCATCTGCTTTTATGATGGTTTTGTTTTACCTCCATCTGGTTGTCCAACACACCCTCCTTACTGGCAGGTAGTACTGGGTAGTACTGGGCTACAAGTATGTACCGGTATGTATGTATGTATGTATGTATGTATGTATGTATGTATGTATGTATATATGCATGTATGTGTGTATGTATGTATGCATGTATTTATGTATGTAGCATGTATGTATGTATGCATGTATGTATGTATGTATGCATATATGTTTGTATGTATATATATATATATATATATGTATGTATGTATGTGTACGTACGTATGTATGTATGTATGTATGTATGTATGTATGTATGTATGTATATATGTATGTATGTATGTATGTATGTATGTATGTATGTATGTATGTATATATGTATGTATGTATGCATGTATGTATGTATGTATGTATGTATGTACGCATGGATGTATTACATGCAAATATCCGAAAAGATCAGTGAAAAAAACTGACTTTTTATCTGTTCTCGAGATTCTCTTGTGCTCCCTTCCTCCCTCCCTCCCTCACTTTGGAATGCATTCGGGACAAAACTGGGTCGAGTTCAATCGAGTAACAGTTTTGTCTCACAGCCGATTAGAATTACCTGGCATTTACTAGAATAGTTAATTCTAACGTAAACGTGCGTCATTGTGTTGAAATATATTCATAAAACTAACATGGCCGGATCGCAGAGAAAAAAACGAGAGGTAGTGAGAGGGAGAGACGGAAAGCAGGGAGAGGCTGCGGGAGGAAGTAAGAGGTAAATAGAGACAGGCAAGATGATGAGGAACAAGAGATGTCAGCAGAACTTGGGGGAGAGAAATATCAAGTGGGAAGGAAAAGAGAATAAGCACAAGACAGTGACTGAGTAACAAACACAAGCATCGGGAACAGTGGGACAGCACAGAGTCGGTGAGGTGTGAGTGAGCGAAATGAAAAATGAAAAAAAAAGTAGAATAGGGAAGGAGGAAGAAGAGATGAAGAGCTGCATAGCGACGTGACATAGTGGAAGATAAATCGTCGTACATTGAGGAAGTGAAATAAACGTACGTAAAACAAACTCTGAATATATACTTTATGGTGTTGGGGATTGCTTTTGTTACAGGAACTTACATAATAACCTCCTCCCCCTTCCCTCCTCCACAACGACTGCGGTCTCCCACCCGTACGCATGTTGATTTGAACACCCCCTCTCACTCTCTCCCTTCCCTCTCATGCCTTCTCGTCACCCGTTACCCCATCACTATTCTCTCCCTTGTACTATAGCATTTATACTCCTTCCTTGTAGTTGTCACTCCATTACACACACACACACACACACACACACACACACACACACACACACACACACACACACACACACACACACACACACACACACACACAGTGTGTGTGCTTGCATGTATCCGCACAAACGCACACCCGCATATACACAGGTACATATATCTACACACGTACATGCACTTACGCACAGCGTACAGACGCACGCACACACGGTGCATGTACACGTATGTACATGTATACATATACACGTGTACTTATACATATATACATATACACACGATGCATGTGAATACACACACACACACACACACGCAGTGGGATGTAAGGTCACAGTATTACCCATAAATCGGGCCATATATGAACATTGAGCTCTCGTCTAGAAGGGTAATAGCTGTCGATCATAAGTCTAACACGTAATCTAAGAGCATTATTAATCATACACATATGCACGCCCACAAACACACATACATACTGTACATACACACACACACACACACACGCACGCACACACAAATTCAAACCTAAATATGATAATTGGAAATCAAAGATATATATTAAGTTAGGGGCGTACATGAATTTGAGTCTACTGTAGATATGTTAGGATATTAGAGAATAGGAGACGGGATCCAACGAGTGTTGCTCTTGTTCTGTATACTACGGTTAGGTAAATACACACACACACACACACACACACACACACACACACACACACAGTCTAGATAAAATGAGATATGAAGACGGGACAACACGAGCATAACCCCTTCCCGTAAAATACAACTAAGTAAATGCAACTAGGTAAAACACACACACACACACACACGCAAATAAAAACTTCCAATGTGAGAGGAACGAGGCAATGTGATGCAAACTAATAACTCTGGAAGCGGCAGACATAATCAAGAGCGAAGACCTCTCAGAACGCACCAAAGGATGTAGAATGACAGAGGTGCTTCAGGAAATATTTAAAAAGGTTAGGAGAACGAAGTACGAATTAAAAATTACTCTGGATTCTTATTGGAGTGGTAACTAGTCTCCCATCGTGAAAGAACATCGAATGGTTTGGTCTGTAAGTATGAGTTTGTTTATTATTAACTTTACCTATTTAGCTATTTACTTATTCTATTTACTATTACTTATGCTATTATAATTTTATTTGCTTATCTATCTATTCATCATTATTATTATTATAACTGAAAATGACACGTTGAACAAGGAGTATTGAATAGTTTTCCATACACTTGCATTGGCCCGTGTAAAGAACACGGAGACAAAAATAAAGCCAAATAAATAAAGTTGATCTAAAGTTAAGTTTGACCAATAGAAAAGCAGATACGGAATTCAGAAGTTTGGCTCTTATCCTCTATATAACATATACCAAAAGGCCTCTTCTCCCTTAGCCTAAGAGACACAAGCGACACAGGCGACACAGGCAACGCAGCACAGAACAAAGATAGACTTCCTGTTGCTGAACTGAAGTACACTTTGAACTTCTCTTCACTTGAAATGCTTCTAGATGTACTACCTCACCATTTCAAGTGAGAGACAAGTTCAAAGTGTACTTCAATTTAGCAACAGGAAGTCTGCCTTAGCTCTGTTGCGTCTCCTTTGTCGCCTGCGTCTCAGCTTGTTATTAGATTTCTACACACGTGGCCAAGTCACTTATCCATGCAAAACCTTTATGGTATTTTTCCCATTTTATCACCTCATGGAAGAAGGGTCATCAGTGAGCTCCGTCACGGTGTTCGGGCCAAAGGCAATGCAGTGAGTCACAGCGCTTCTACAGCATGGCCCATAAGTACAAGCTGGTTTAAATGGCTGGGCTATTTCTCCTCCAACCCCGTATTAATCGGCGGCACAACCCATCGCAAGAACATACATAGAATGTCATTTGATGTGCTGGAGGAAACTTATTTTTCCTCCATCATATCAGATTTCTTTCCCGAAAGATGTGGGCTGCAAATCTGTTCCAACAGTTGGAGGAAAATAGCCCAGTGTGATAACACCTTAAGCCGAAGCTAGTTCACCCCCATCACTTCATCATGCAGCCACACCTCCCTCACCCTCATCCGCTGGAGAAAATACATGAAGCAGACAAAAACATTCCCTCGGGCTATGTCATTTCCTCATCCATTTACAACCACTCTCCATTCACCCCTGTCTTCTGCATTCTCTCACCCTTGCTTAACATTCCTTTTGCATCTACCCTGTTCGTGGTCTTCCCTTCCAGTTCACTCCATCCACTTCCACTTCCCACATTTTTGTTATTGTTATCCTCATTTTGCTGGTCTTACTTCCCTCAGTCTTATCATCATAAGAACACAACCATCCCAGCATTCTCTCACTTACCATCTGCCATTCCCAGCTCCCTTTCCACCCACACTCTCCACCTTACCTCCACATTCCTCACTATTCATCCTCGTCACCCCTACCATATTCCACACTTCAACTCAAACACGTTTGGGCTCTCTCATTTCCAAGATTCACGTCTCTCCTACATGTAGTACCATGGGAACAATCACTTACTTATACACTTTTCTCTTAGCGTTCATCCTCAGATGCCTAATTTTCGTGATATTTTTCATTCCTCTTAGACATTTACTTGCCTCCCGTAATCTATAATAATTCACCTTAATCTCTACATTTCCATTACCTGCCACACGAAACCTTTAATATTGAAAACCCTCTACTTCCTTACCCTTTCAACTTGCCTCCAGCCCTTCACTATCATCATACCTTGTAGTTCTCATCTCCTTCCTCTGTCCACATTTTTCTTCGGTCAACAACGAAGACCTCTCAGAACGCACCAAGGAGGTAGAGTGACAGAGGTGCTTCAGGAAATATTTAAAAATGTTAGGAGAACAAAGCACGAGTTAGAAAGTACTCAGAATTCTTATTTGAATGGTAACTAACCTCCCATCATGAAAGAACACCGAATGGTTTGGCCCACAATTATTTTCAGTTTTCTTCGGCCACACACCCTTCCAAACTCTTCCACCAGTTGTTTCAATTCATCTTCCAACTCAGCTACTAGTGCAGTGTCATACATAAACAATAAGTGGTCTCCCACTCCACTCTACTCTCACTCACCAACTCCAAACCGCTACATTGCACACTCACGTTTACTCCCCCACCCATCACCATCTCATCCATGAGCACACTGAACAACCATGGTGACATTACACAATCCTTGCGCAGCCCCATCTTCACTCCAAGCCGCTCTCTCTGTTCCCAACCCTGACACTCTGTATGGATGATTTCAAGCAAATTAGGAGACATCCATAACTGTTCAATAAACTTAGCTAATACGAGTATAGTCAACTTCATAAAGGAGTAAATAAAGAGAATCCACTGAACTACAAACTAGTGTTCCTGACCTGCATGATAGGTCCCCTGAGAGAATGATAAAAGATAGATTGATTATATTGAAGAAATTGAAATTTTCGCAGGTAATCGAATTGGGTTTTGAACTGGAATATCATGCATATCGAACCTGTGAGTCTGTTACTCAAGAGCAGTTGGTGTGTTGCTGCAGAAATCGGGTTGGATGGACTGTATATACTTGTATCTAGAAAAGGTACATGATATAGTGCCTCGCAATCAGTTTCTGTGGAAACTGGAACATATTGGGGGGTTTATAGGTATGATCTTTGAATGAATAAAAGGTTTTCTGAAAGACCATTACATAAGAACAATAATGAAGGACGTCAGAATGTAGGGCTGTGACTAGTGGAGTCCCACAAGGTTCGATTCTGGCACCTATAATGCAATTTATGGCATGGGAGAAAACACGACAGGCTTCACAGTAAAGTTTGTAGACAATGCAAAGTTAATGAGAAAAATAAAAGCTTAGATAAAATGTAAACTACTTCAAGACTTAGATAAGGAATATTCCTGGAGCCAGGCACGAAAAATGAGCGTTAATTCCATGAAAAGTCAATGCATTGGACATGGGTAAAAGCTCTAAAAGACCAACAATTGATTACTCAACGGGTAATACACTAATTACAGAGGTAAAAGAAGAGAAAGATCTGGAAGTGTTGGTCGCAGGTTACCTGACACACATAACGAAATCGTGGATGTACCTTTTTTTGGATCACCTGAAGAATTGTCACCCCAGAACGTCCACCTGAAGAATCATCACCCTAGGATTGCCCACTTCAAGAACACACCTGAAGAATTATCACCCTGTCGAAGTCTGGGGTGACAATTCTTCAGGAGATCCCATTTTTATTAACATAAAAGAGTTTCCTTCACTATATATGTAAGATAAAAAGAAAAAAGAAATCATAAAATGACAGATCCTTCCTTAATCAGAATATGCAGCGTTGGTACGGTCTCCAATTAAAGTGAAGACTATCTATATAACTAGGGCTTTTTCCTCCTTACCAGGAAGGTAGCCAAAGTCAAAAAGCATAATTCTTCACTCCCACCCACTCCATTCCCATCCACCACCCTCTCCTCCTCATCTTAGCTCCTCATGGATGATGGGTCATCCCTGTATCCCTACAATAGCCCTGGGTCAGAAACAATGCAACAAGACATAGCACATTCGCAGCAAGGCCGCTTCACTTAATCGGCGATCCCCTCCTTCTCCGCCCCCTCATGCAAAAAAATAGCAGACAGGGAGAAGTCCCTTCGAGCTGCGTCAAAATATCCTTCATACATAACCCCTCCCTAACCCCCCACCTCCCACCCACACCCTTCCATGCATCACAGTATCAGAATATAAAGTGAAGGATATAAAAATTGGAAAAGGACAACAATAAATAATGAGCAGCAACAAAGCTGTTTCCAACCGTCCAGATAAAACGCACGAAGAGCAATTAAAGCACTGGTTTTGACATTGCTGAAAGAAGATAGAAAGGTGACTTGATAGTTGTGTTCAGGTACCGAAAGGGAGTAGATAAAACAGAAATATTTTGGTTTGGGAGAGAGGAGACCAAAAAATACATGTGTAAAAGATCAAATAACAACAACAACAACAACAATAGTAATAATAATAATAACAGCAACATCAACAATAATAATAACAATAATAATAATAAACAATACAGAAGCGTCAACCCTGGAATGGTTTAAAATGTGATATAGTCGAAGATAAAATCTTTATCAGTTTCACAACTAGTTTTGAAAGTTTGAGAAAAAGAGGAACTCACAAGTTTAGCTCCTTTCCTGTAATAGGGGAATACAAGTGAGCAAACACACACGATAGTTACACAATCTTATTCACAAACGCCACCAAGCTCATAAAAAGTCAAACCGAAGATTGCAAATTGCTAGAGAAAGATCTTGACAAATTGTATCGTTATTAAAACCATACGTAGGAACTGAATTTCAGTGCGAAAAAATAACCGAAATTGTAAAAGAAGATACTGTTATGGAATTCGACATTGGGAAATGAAGCATTTGTTTAAAAAAAAAAAAAAAAAAAAAAAAAAAAAAAAAAAAAAAAAAAAGGAAAGGGACACTGGATTCTTGGCTATGGAAGTTGTCACCTAATAATATTGCTAGAATGAAGGGAGATGTTATTATGGACTAATTTACCAGTGCCTTTATTCTTGTCGTATGCATCTAACGAAAATTTGAATATGTAGAAATATATTAAGAACAGAGAGGCAATAACTGAATTTATTATTTAGCCAAGATCTTACAAAGAAAAAGATTAACCACAACGGAAGAAAGACAGGGACTAGTGGATACGATTGCTGTATTTAAATTTATGAAAGGTTTGAACAAAGCCGGCAAACAATATTTATTGGCATGAAACGAAGAATGCAATGAGATTGATAGACGATGGAATCTCAGTAGTAAAGTACAAGTACATGCACGACCTAGAAAATACTGGAGGAGATATTGCGTTGATGAAAATGTCCAGATATGTGGAATGGAACCAAGAGAATGGAAGGTGATGGACCGGCAGAATGGCGAGTCGTTTCAAAAACGGTTACGGATTATTGACCAAATAGTTCGAAGACCATCGGAGTAAGAGTATGAGAAGACTTATAACTAAAAGACAGCAAGAAATTTTAAGTTTCATACTATTCTTCAAGAAAAATATGAAAATTTTAAAGTTTTCCATATAGATGCATTGGTTTAATACAGTAGAAAAATGTCGAGACAGAGGACAAACATTTGAATGTTTAAAGTGTTTGATAATTGGAAATGCAGAGACGAGACTATAACTTCTGTTCTGTACATTACAACTATGCATGTATTTGTACAATTTAATGAACACAGAAACTCACACATGCACTCACGTTCTTACAAATAACTGACAAACATAATTTCTTAGTGCAGGACACATGCAAAATAACGTGGAAAGTAGAAACAGCTAGAAAGACACGCAACATTGCATACATATGCAATTTGTGCTTCGTTCTCTCTCTTTTGTTCGTTCGGACCACGGTGACACCATAGTGATAACCAAAGATAAGTCCACCTAATAATAGTGCCTCGGAACTTTTAGCTTTTAGTGATGACCATCGATTCTAAATCTACTATGTATGATCGAAGTCGGAGATATATTGTGAAGAGGCACGAATTATCCCTGCCCTGTACCCTTTATTTCACTGCACACACATACCTGTGCACGTGAAGATATAAACATTCTTAAAAACAACAACTTGGAAGAGTTTTGTCACAACTGTCAACAATAACGTGCTGGAGCCTGGAACAAAGATGTATAGTTGTCCACTGTAGTTACTTCGGTGACGGTTCATGTTGAACGGAAATTGTATTCTTTTTACTCAATAGATTGTCCATCTTATTTTTTCTGGGGTCGTTTCACTTATTATTTTACTTTGTTTAGAAGGCAGAAATTACTCCTGCCAAAGATATTCAAGAGTATAATGAAAACTTATGGGTTAATACTAAAGGCTTCGAAAGTTTGAGGGGGAGAAGACATTTCCGGCGCTAAAGTTTAGTAAGATAGAGACAAAGGTAAAAATTAAACCTAAAATAGGCCTCCGTGTATTTTGTAATTTTTTTATAATCCATTTTATAAATTTTAAGGTGTATTCTTACAAAATAATCGGTCATACAACACGAACACTAGACGATGTTAAAGCCAGAATTCTCACCACAGATTGGGACACAACCTCCGGTAAGGGCGACGTTTCTTTTTGTTTCGTCCAATTTGTATTTCGTACTGCGCATATAAGTCGATATCACAAGAGCTTGGATATAGCGTCGCCATCTATAATATGAATGAATATACTGAATGAAATTGATAAATCAGCTCAAGATGTATTCATGTTACTAAACTATCGTCTCTGACACGAACACTTGCATTTTTAATTCTTACAATTTTCATTGCAAATCGCTAAGATTCATACACTTTATAGTAATATTTTAAAAATGATGAATATGGCATACAGATTTAGTGTGTGTAGTTACACGTAACTACAACATAGGCGAAAAAGAAAACTGCTGTATAAGCAAAACCCCAAGAGTTGCTAGAAACTCCATTAGTCTGAAGATTATTGTGAGTTCAGCTACGGCCTAATTTAAATTTACCACTAAACAAATCATAAAATTTTGCCCTGCGCAAGATTCACACCTACCATAACGGATAAATACACCGGGCGAGTATTCAAACCAACTAAAAAAGAAAGAAAAAAATTATATCAGAAAGTGTAGCTCGTTCGTGCCGAGAAGGCGAGGGTCGACCGTCTACCCTCGCTCACTGGAGGTTGTTATATCGGGGTTACGAGGGCTTCTGTAGTCTCTACCCTTTTCCGTTAAGTTCGCATGATAACTCACATCACCAGCAAACTCTATACCATGGTCATCGTTCATCTTGCATAGATCTCTATGTATTGCTAAAATATGATTATGCTGTTAGTGTGTACCGGAGGGTGTGTTAGAAAGTTGAACGTGTGTGTATGTTGTATGTACGTATGTGCGCGCGGGCTCTTGACAGTGACGGCTCTAGCCCGCTCGCTCCCGCCACCAGAGTTCTGAGTTGTAGTCCTTTACTGTCTCTGTTAAAGGTTATAACACGTAAGCACAAGCTTACATAATCCATAACATACAAGCAAAAACCATTATGATATAATTCATAGTTGCCCTTTACCCCCTTTTGTACAAGGATGGTAATAATTTTACTTAAGAAGTCACATTATTATGTTCCCCTTCTTCTTTTCAACCCAGACATCTGTTTTCTCTGTACCTACTGAGCTGCATATTCTTGCATTCTTGTCATTTGAATTCATGGTATTCTGACTTAAATGGTAGTATGGCATATCGGCACAGCAAGAGATATGCACAGAGCCAGCAAACAAGAGTGATAACATAACAAGAACAATTTCGTTTGAAGCAATTCAAGAGAGCGAGAGTTAGTGAGAAGAGGAGGTGCAAGGGAGGTAGAGGAGGATGGGGGGTGGTGAGCGGGAGGTAGGAAAACCAGTAGGTGGAGGTGGGTGGAGGCAGCTGGAGGTAGGGGTCGAACAACGGTGGAGGTTAGAGAGGGGACAGGGGAAGAGGGAAGCCGTGGGAGATCAGTATGGTGCCACAGAGGTGAAGTTGTTGCCATGGTTTTTGGTGATAATAAAGACTTAGTACCATATTTCAGGGCAGGTGTTACACTATGTGAACAATGTACTACTGAATGAACAATTCTAGATTCTACACTTTGAGCCACCAATCCCCTTGTTCGTCCTCTCTAATATTATCCTCTTACTCTCATACTTGCTATTATGTGTGTGACGGTCTCTGTCTTTCCCGCCACAACTCTTGCCTCAGAAAAAATGTAAATGATAAAATAAAATACCTTACATATATCGTTCGCAGAGGTCGCCTTAACACTTGTGGGTGGTATTACGATACTATTTTCATTGTTTTGAGAAAAAGTAGTCACAACTCCTACATTAAAGAAAAAACAGAAGCCAGTCATTATTGTACCACTGGTATGTACTATCGATTCCCCAGTTTATATGCACTGTAAGTCTGGCATGGAAAGAAATCGTCCAGTCACAAAATACCACTGTGAGTCTTGGAGAATGCAAAGGCGCGTTAACGTAGTTTTTGTCTCTCCTGGCGAGATCTGAAATCAAACCCAGCTGTATTAGAGGAGTTTGCTGTTGACCGAGCTATGAACCTCGTGTGTTTAAAATGTTCGCGCGCGTTTCTGTGCATATACTGAACTCTGAGCATTTTGTATGTGTGTGTGTTTGCGTGCGTGAGTACGTTTGCTGTGTGGAAAAGTGAGAAACGAGAGTAGTGTGGATATGACGTCAAGCCTGAGATAGTAACTTTATAATCGCTTTGAAACTATGCCGGTCTATTCAGGCCAATAATGGTTGGTGTAACTAATACATCTATAATAGCAAATACATTAGCAGTATATATTTACGGAGTAATCAGCGATTGCCAAATAAAATGTGTGATCAATGAACTCATTCAAATCTAGAGTAATATTTTGAAATTGTGTGCTACTTAGCGAAGACGATCGTGTATGGCGCTATTCTGCGTAGAGAGATTCACTAAATATACATCAAACTATGAAAAACGCCATAGAATGCAAGAGTATCCTAAATAATATAACGCGTGCTTCAGAGAACAAGGAAAGGAAAATATACAGAGGTAGTATAGTGTACACGGGCAAGGTGTGTAGAGAGGAAAGGTGGGGTGTAACAAGAGAATAGAGGCGGGAGAGATCTATACTACTACTAAAGGCATCAGAGTTGTGAAGGCTTTGGAGGTGATGCAGATGAGTTCGTATTCGGTTAGTAGATACACTACGTATGAATTTGAAGAAATGGATAAACAAACAGGCCGAATTAATAGAACATACCGAAAATGAAAATTAACAACATTGCTCACCGAAAATCGTTGGGCACATTGCGAGGTGGAAGAACATGAAAAAGAAAAAACCGCGCATGTATTAGGATATCAACTTGGTGTAACTTATGTTCAAACTTTTAAATAATAAAATTTAGTGCCGAATGTATATTTAACCAATGCATGCAGCAGAGCTGCGGCTTGGAAAACGTGAACATAGAAATAGGATCTGAGCGTGCAAAGGACAGGGGATTGAAAATACACGTTCAAGGCCGACAGCAGAGGTTAGGAGGAACGAAGAAAAAACGGGTATAAGATGTAGGAGTAGATGGATTCCCAGTTCTGGTCACAGATGGTAATTGTGTAGATTATTTTATATATTACAGTATGCGATAATGCCCTATAAAAGAAAATTCATATTCATATATTTAAATTTTCGGGTCGCATGAAGAATTGTCAAACCCAGAACGTCCACATGAAGAATCTTCAACCCCCATGAGATCCCACCCCAGTACGCCGAATATCAACAGTGGAATCAAGATTAGGTTAGGTTACGGTGAATGAGGGTTACACTTATTGTCATGAACTTGTACAACTGAAGAATTGTAAACCCAGGATGGCCCACATGAAGAATTGTCACTCTAAGGTATTTTCTAACGAGTTCAGTGTTATACCCTCTATTTTTTGTGTGATTTTGAAAATCCGACAATTGTTCCGCCGTATGACATCTTGCAGTATTTTTTTTTTTAACATCGATCCTTATGGAACTTCTTCAGAGGCCGAATTGATAACCATGAAACAAAGGGATAATTTATACACTCATTAAGACTGGATATTAGGAAGAACACTTTTATAGTCCCAATAGCAATAACTTAATCAAACCACCCTTCGGAATGTCTTAATCCATGTTGGGTAGCATTAGCTGTGGTGGAAAACTGGGAAGAGCTTGCAAATCATTAGCTTGAATGTTTAGGGTGAGGGAGGTGACTTTAATGAAGCTTGTTTCTCAGATTTAGAGATTTCTACTATCTTTCCTTACCAGGATTATGTTCTTTATGGCATTATTTGATAGTTTCAGACGACAAATACGAAACACGTTTAATCAACTTCATGATAGACATCCCTACTTAAATAGATGGGTGGGTTACATGGTCTCATTATTACAAGTATATTCATAAACATCATATGGAAAATGTCCTGTCTTTATGTTGTTCTTGAGCAATTCGATGTCATATTTTGGTAATATACTGTGAACTTCATTCTGGTACTACTCTCTGTCGGTTGTATATTTTTTTGGTTGTTTAATCATTTTTTCGCCTTTGTACGCTGTGAAGAAAGATACCTTGTAATAAATATCAATTGTATATTCAGTGTTATGACTAGAACTGCTGCTCTGTGTTCCAGTATCAGTCTTCCATGAGGTTATCAGTTACTCTGTTTACATCTTCATTACGGAGTGTTTTGTTGCTGAGTACTTGTGTTGCTCAGATACTCTGTGCTACGTGTTACAGCGTATCAAAGCTCTTGTTGTACATTAACATTATTGGGGTTTTATAACGTTGTTGGCACTACCATCAAGACAAAATCCTGGATTTATGGGTCTAATAAACAGTAGAGAAACGACATTGTTATTGCTCTTCTGTTTGACGGGTATCATTATGTCTAAAAACGAGAGGACACTATCCTAGCTTTTATTGAAAAGTTAAGTCCCGATGCTTCTTGAAGATGTCCCTGAAGTTGTTTAATCTACTCGATGTCATCACCAAGCAGGCCCGAGCACCTGCCCCTTTGCCCTGTGCCCCAAAAGTGTCATTCACAAAAATACATAAAAAATAACGAAAACTTATTTCTCACAGGGTTTTTCCATTTTCTTACCATTCAGAAATTACAATGTGGAAAATGGTGTTGCACCCTACAGGATAGTTGCCAAATACGAATAATACAAAAGAGTGAAGTGCCCAATTTCCTGCCCAAAGCACCTGCCCCTTGCAATGTCTGTGCACGTTACTGTCACCAAGAACAGAAATATACCTCCAACATATTCGAGGCTTGGAAATCTGACGGGAAAATAAATAAACGAATAAACAGTTCAATGAAAGATAGAAATAATCTTGAAGACTACACATGAAGGAATTTGCAAATAGTGTTCTCGCTGATGATCCCATGGTACGTCATCTGTTCGTTTGTACCGTGACCACATTGAACAAATATGGAAGAAATTTAATCAATTAGTCAATACTGTAAGTACTACGGCCAGAGGAACCAATTTTTTAAAGTTATCAGGTGACTCCACACATAAGGAAACATGAAATGTGGCGAGTCATAACTAAAATCATTAGTCCAAGTGAGATCGCATAGGAAAAGGCTAGACAATTTGGTATTGCCTGTATTGGAAGAAGAAGGGAAAGAGGCAACACGGCTGCTATTTTTAGAAATATCAAAGGCGTGGACAATATTGGAAAAGAAGGTCTGTTAGCATGAAACGAAATAGTATCTAGAAGACATAGAAAGAAGATTAAGAAAAAATAACGTTTAGGAACGTCATGGAATATTTTTTTCGTATAGATTCCTGAAATATATTACAAAAAACAGCTAAGGTGGGGAATATAGATGGCAGTGTTTGATATAATCAGACACAAAGGCGAGGTCCCAGGAAACCACTTCTGCCCCACTACCCTACGGCCCCATATCTTTGTTTGAACAGTTTGATAAGGTATTCGACCGTGTCCTCTTCCGTCACTGGGCAAATTACCTAGAAATGAATAATGTTCTTGGAAATTTTCAGTTTGGTTTCTGCCCAGACTTGGGTGCTGAATATCTTATCTCACTGATCGCATAGTGGGCCCAAAGGGTGCAAGATGGTCATACTGGAAAAGCCATTATGGTTTGTAAGGATGAGGAATAGGCATTCGACACTGTCTAGTACGACAGTCTCAAGTTTGTATTATACCACTACTTTGACTTTGCCCTGTCGTTCACAGGGTTCCTCTGCAATTACCAGGACGACAGGACAGTAGAAAAAAAAAAGTGACAAGGTTGCATGTCCCGACCCTTTGTACCTAAAGCTGGGGTGTCTCAAGGTTATGTCACTTCCCCTACTCTTTATAAACTATATACAAAAGATCTCCCAAAGCCGGGTTTCCAGCGTAGTCAGGCCTTACCTCTTGGTATAGGGACGACACTAATTACATTAAAAGACCGAAAATCATTAAGGAAGTTTTCCACAGTGCAAAACATACCTGACGGGGCACACACATAGTCACATCAGTGGTGCATTAATACCAACCCGTAAAAATCTAAAACTGTCTACTTCCATTGCAACAGAACCAACTGGACAATAACTGAATTCTTCCTAAGGTAAACAACACATTCATTCCAATGAAGGGTAACGACAGCGTTGCTTACCTAGACTCCATATATAGAGCGAAGGATAAAGTTGTGCCGGGCAGGCTGAATTGATTCAAAGCCACAACACTGCCCACCAAACGTCGACTATACATATCACTAGTCGGACCAATGCCGTGCAAATCTCCGGGATCAAGCCAGATGACATACCCCACAAACAACTATTCCAAAGAGTTCGGGACGCTGCCGAATCTCTTAAGCATTTTACCAAGCTGCAAACATTCGTCCACTCACCCAGCACAAATATAAGCTGCACTCCCAAACCTCTCGAAAGATTCAGCACCAAACATGAACAGCTAATATGACACGTAACATCCAGACCTCAACGTGCAGTCTTATGCGCCATTCCCCCACCTGCAAACACAAAAAGTCATGTATGATATGTATGTATATTAATTTGATGTGACACTGTGGTACGCGGGAAGTGAAATAAATTAATTTTTTTGTAGGAAACGTACACACACATCACACAAACAATAACATGCCCTCGAGCGTAAACTCATGCTTTCTCTCTCTCTCTCTCTCTCTCTCTCTCTCTCTCTCTCTCTCTCTCTCCATCTCTCCCTCTCTCTCTCTCTCTCTCTCTCTCTCTCTCTCTCTCTCTCTCTCTCTCTCTCTCTCTCTCTCTCTCTCTCTCTCTCTCTCTCTCTCTCTCTCTCTCTCTCTCTCTCTCTCTCTCTCTCTCTCTCTATATATATATATATATATATATATATATATATATAAATACATATATTCACTTTAAAATTATTACAAAATAAGAGCATACCGACAGGAGACCTTTTGGTCAACAACTAGATCTGATGCAAAGAACATATAGTTAAACGAAAAACTAAACAAACTGGCAGGAATTACAACATATTGCTTAGGTATTTATATATTTTAATCTGAAAACTTCGAACCATACTACCTTGCATTGCCTCTGCAGGAAATTTATTCCATTCTTCGACTACACGGTTGTCGAAGTTGTTTCAACCCACTTCCAAATTAAATCTACGTCCCAACAGTTTTAAATCGTTATTTCTCGTCTGATTCGCATTCAGTGTGAAAATCTCGCCACCTTTTATTTTGTCAGTTCTTTTTAGAATATTGAGTCTGAATTTTATTTTTATTTATTTACTTGTCGATTTGTTTATTTTAGGAAATCTAGATCCATACGTTTTAGGTGTTCTGATGACTTATTTCTGATATTTGGAATCAGGTTTGTGGGTCGCCGCTGTATTTTTTCAATCTGTCAATGTCTTTAATGTGGACAGACTAATCATCTATATACAGTAGTTGGTTGATGACAAATGGACTTTTGAAATCAAGAGATCGTACAATCGGTCCTAGAATCTTATTTGTTTTCTCTGAGGCAGAAAGACACTGCTTAGATGACTTGAGATTGTTACTGATATTTACACTGCCACACCCTTGCGTGAATAAAATTTATGTTATTCATTTTATGATGCTTGTAAATAAAATATAAAATTATTTTGTAGTGAAGAATATTTACTTGTTTGTACAGTATGTTTATGTCTTCATTGTTGCTACGCACTTACCTCAAATCGTTGCTCTAATGACGTCAGCAACCCAAAACGTATTCAATAACCGTTTGGAAAAATGCGTTCGCTCGCTCATTGGTCCAAGTACAAACTACCTTACGTTCTGGTGTGTAGATTACGTTCTAGCTACTCGCAAACTATATAAAACAAACCAGACTTGAGAAAGCAGAGACAAGCAGAGAAGTTGCGATATGCCCACGGTTCATCTGAATGCTTTGTAGAATTCCTCTGCACAGTCTTTTCGACAATTACAAGTCCTTCGGACATCTTCGATGTTACTGAGTAAATCACCAATTACCGAAGCCCGTGAATAGTAATACCCACTCGAAGTTGCAACCCTTCGCCTTCCGAGTTATTTCGGACATCTCTCCGACTACTAGACGAAGAAAGCGAAGTACGTCCCTCCGCCTTCTTTCTCTGCCAGTTCCAAACTCCAGTGGAAACGTGTAAAAATATTCAAAGGAACAAGTACTCTGAAAATTAGTCCATCACCGAAATGTTCCCTACTACCAGAGGTTATCGCGCATTAGTCTTCCAAATCACTTATTTTCCTCTGAGAGGACACCAAGACCGTTCCAGGTGATTTACGTTGGCGCGTCTTCTATCAACCATAATCAAGACTCTTCAGTCTGTATCTCCAGATCCTGTGTACAAATCTTGTGCAAACCGAACTAACCGGGTAACATTTAAGTTTATTTTCGTTTTTCTATCCCCATGTATGTTGTATGTGTTTTACCATTATAGATAATCGATAGTTTTAATGAAGAGTTTGATTACCCTACTTGATATTTCCTGAACTCCTCACCGAGATAATTTTCACCCACCACATTTGTTAACTTTTTTTCCCCCAAATAACTTGTAGTTGTGCTTGGTGTTATTTGTACCTAAATGCATAACTTATTTGGGTTAAGATTCATTATCCACTTTTCAGACCATTGTTGTATTTTATCTAAGTATTCTTGAATATCCAATTGATTGGAGTGATCATTTGCTATTCCACGCAACTTTGTATCGTCAGCAAATCTGGAGATGAATATTTCAGTGTATGGTCTGTAATATAGACCATAAACGATATAGACTCTATATCGTTTATAAATACTATGAATAAAAGTGATCCAAGAACGGAACCCTGAGGAACTCCACTCGTAACATTTTTCCAGCTAGATTTTTTCCATTCAGAACAATTTGATGATTACGATTGTTCAACTAGTTACTAATCCAACTTGATAGTTAAGCGAGTTTAGTGGTAGTCTTTATTTTTAGCTTTATCCCCGAATGCATCGTTTCATTTCAGTTACAAAGGATTACAAAGGCGGAGCATGCCGACAGGAGACCTTTTGATCCATATCTAGGTCGGATAAAAAGAAAAAAAAAATCATATTGATAATAAATTAAAACTATAATAATGTAAAAATAACAAATAAAATACACAAATAAATGCATAGGTATAGTTGAATAAGAAACAAAAAGGTAAATAGTAAATGATTATAAATTGACATATAACCAACAACAAATGAAAATCAGACAGACAAATTATAACAAAACAAAAACAAATAATATAACATAAATTATAATCATTACAGCATCTTACTTAGGTATTTATCTAAATGATTCTTAAAGCTTCGAACTGAACTACATTGCACTACCTGTGCAGGAAGTTTATTCCATTCATTAACTACACGGTTGGCAAAGTTGTTTCTACCTACTTCCAAATTGAATCTATTTCCGGACAGTTTGAGACCATTGTTTCTTGTCTGATTCTCATTCAATGTGAAAATTTTGTCACTTTTGATGTTGTCAATTCCCTTTAAAATCTTAAAGACCTGTATCAAGTCACCTCTGAGTCTACGCTTTTTTAGGGAAAACAGATTCATGTGCTTAAGTCGATTTTCGTATGATTTATTTTTGATATTTGGAATCAGTTTTGTGGCTCGCCGTTGTACTTTTTCCAGTCTGTCAATGTCTTTAATGAGATTCGGTGACCATACGGAAACACCATATTCCAAATGTGGACGAACTAACGATTTATATAGTTTGTATCTCACTAACAAGCTTCCATCTTTCTGGCTTCCTTTCAACTATGTCTCCAGCCCTCTTTCTCACTTTCATAGGTAACTATTGACGCCAACCCCTTTCTCTTCCCTCTGGCACAAAGATGATATTTTTCTGTTATCTTGTATATATATACAAAACCTCCACATCTGTAGTCAAGCAGTGAGAAACTGGGGGCGTTATGCACAGACACACGTTGAACTGCGTATCTTTCATGTTTTGTGCTATATTCAGGAGCTAACCATATTGCGTCGCCCTTTGCTAACGTTGAACTTATATTTTTACTTGCGCGTTTCTGTGACATTCCGAAATACGCTTTCGATATTTATGGCAGTAAGATGGTTACTGGTCGATGAACGAATAGTTCGCTGCAGTGGCTTGGACATGGGTGTAGCGTGTAAGGGAGAGTGATGGGAATTTTGGGTAGACGATGTACTTCTTCGTGTTACTTGGGTAGGAATGTGGGGTGATAGGTAACTGGGATGAGTCCACGGCAGTTCTCTGGTGGAGTGTCCTTTTATTTGGATTGGAAGAATACAGCGATTGATTTGTGTATCAATGGAGGCAGGTGTAGGTTATAATGGTTGCTGTGATCAGGGGCTTTTTTGCATGATTGATTGTTGTTTAGGGGAGGAGAGTGGATGGGGAGTCCAAAGTATCAAGTAATCGTTCATTTCATCGGGGACTTGCTAGGGAAATTGGGAGATTTGAAAGGCTTATATATATATATATATATATATATATATATATATATATATATATATATATATATATATATATATATACATACACACACACACATATATATATATATATATTTTTTCTTTCTTTTTTTTCTTTCTTTTTTTTCTTTTTTTTTTTTTTTATTGGGGTAGGCTGGAGTCCATCTAGTAGCTTCGGTTTTGAGGTTGTGTCATATTTAGAGAGGAAATTGTTGGCACTTTTGGGGTGGAGAATTTACTTCATTACACCTTCTCTGTTTTTTCCTGGAAAGATGGTCTTTTCTTGGGGAGGAAGAGGTGTAGGTGCATGAGGGTTTGTAGGTAGGGTGTGTGGTGGAGTGGAGGTTGATTAGGGTCGTAAAGAAGGTTCTTATACTTCAGATGAGGAGAGCTTGAGGGGGTGAGTTGGGAATTGTAGTGGCATAAATGAGGGGGGTGCAGGAGTGTGTAGGTCGTTCCTGTATCATACAGATCATGGGTTATCAAAGTGGGGTCGGCGGACCCTCAGGAGTCCGTGGCACTTTGACAGGGTTCCATGAAAACCATCTGACAACACTGGTTGAATGCCAACCACCGGCAGTATACATCCAGCGACCGTCAGGAGTGTGTGTATCATAAGTCGTCGGGTAAAAATATTATTGTTTCTATTGTCTATGTGTATTAATAATGTCTGCAATTATATTTTATTGTTAATTGTTATTTTGTGTTTGTGTATGCCCCCTTTTGTGTCAACCTCTTATGTGAGGGGTCCTCGGTTTATTTTCTGTCATGTAAAGAGCCCTTGGTTGGAAAAAGTCTGAGAACTCATGACATAGATGGTCTCTGTTGGTATGATCGTTCGAGAGGACTATAGCCCAGTGACAGCAGCAAGATAGCTTCACTCAATATAATTTAGTCCGGTCTAACATTTAGCACGCACCCCTAGTGCGTTGTCAATAGATACGTAGGAGGCGCCACCCCCTAGTCAAGTTAGCTTCGACGATAGAACAAGGGAGTTCCGATATACATCTTACATTTGTGGGTACTTTTGATGTTTATATACTACTGTTACCCCTCTTTTATGATGTCCACTTGAATCTATTATTTATCATTTGTATGGCTCTGACTCCTCAATTTCTGATCCTCTTGTAGTGTAGGGGGGAGAAGAATGCTGCCATCATGATTCCATGTATCTCGTAGAAGGCGACTATATGGGACAGAGTGAGGAGACTATACACCCCCCAATTCTATTTTCCTCTATTGAAAAGTCATTGCATTAGAGGTTCTGGAAAGAGGACTCCAACGAGATCTCTAGTGATTAGGTCATTGAATGTGCATTGGCGTGGTATAGATAAAATGAAAATGAAGTTGATAGTATGTGAGAAGATGTGTTAGCACTGAGTGAGACTAAATTGAAAGGAATGATGCGTTGTAGTTTGGGAATGGTGGGTGGGCCATGTGTGCCAAACCACTTAAGCTTTTACTCGAGTGACCGGAGTGCTGCAAGAGAGAGAGGGTGGGTGGACTGTGCATACCTCGACCTAGAGAAGGATTTTGATAAAGTACCTCATAGTCGACTTGTGTGAAAATTGGAGCATATTGGAGGACTAAGAGGCAAATTACTCGAATGGATGAAAGATTAATTCTTAAGGAGAGATACATGAAGACAGTGGTAAAGGATAAAATGTCAGGGTGGACAGCGGTAACGAGTGGAGTTCTGCAATGTTCAGCGCTTGCACCAATAATGCTTTTTGTCTATGTCAGTGACATGGCGGAAGGTACAACAAGCTATACTGACATGTTTACTGATGATCCAAAATCACGGGAAGAGTGAAGAAACGAGGAGGACTTTGATCTATTGCAAAAAGATCAAGACACTCTTTTCACGTGGAGCAAAGAATGGGGAATGACTTTCAATATCCAAAAAAAATGCAAAGTACTGGAAATGGGCAATAGCTGCAAAAGATCACCTTTGAAATATTCTTGGGAAAGAACTCATTACAAAAGCAAAAGAGGAGAAGGGTCTGGGAGTGTTGATAAAAGACAACCTGTCACCTGACAGATAAGAGAACTGACAGACATATCAGCAGGATTGTGGGGGAGACGTCCAGAGTGCTGCAGAAGATTAAAGTGGCTTTTCATTATATGGATGAAGAGATGATGAAAAAACACATCGAAGCCCTGATCCATCCAAGACTGGAATACGCATCAGTGGTATGGTCCCCACATAGAATGAGGGGTATAAGCAAGATCGAGAGAATACAAAGGGCAGCAAGCAAACTAGTCTCCAACCTGGCAGATAAAACATATGAGGAAAGACTAAAAACACTGGGCTACCCAACTTTGAAAGGTTGAAGAGAAAGAGGTGACATGATTACAGTATCTAGGCCACATTGACAAAAAAAATCTCTTGATTAAAGCTATGAGGGTTTTAAGAGATCGTGAGAATAAATTAAGGAAGACTGCATATCTAAAGGATGTGAAGAAATATAGTTTTCCATAGAGATGTATAAATACTTGGTATAGCTTAGAAGGTGATGTAGCCCAAGCTGGAACAATACATGAATTCAAATTTAGGTATGAGAAATGAAAATCAAAGATATATATTAAGTGGAACTGTACATGCATTTGAGGCTAGGTGTGATAAATTCGAGAGTAAGAGAGGGATCCTATGAGCGTTGCTCCTTTCCCGTATACTATAATTAGGTCACATTATACATACATACATACATACATATATATATATATATATATATATATATATATATATATATATATATATATATATATATATATATATATATATATCGGCTTTTTACCTAAAACCGCCGCTACGACGATGATATTATCGTCTGCATTTCGGCTGACATTAAACAAACCTACTCGGACATTTCCACAGTGTGTATATATATATATATATATATATATATATATATATATATATATATATATATATATATATATATATATATATATATAGTGCAATCCAAATTAGAAGGTAACGCTGCACAAATTGGTGGGGTTTTATTTGTCGTGCAGAGGATATAACGTATTGGTTGCAATGCAACCATAACATCGCCGACATTTTTTATGTTACCATTAGTATAATTCTTGGTAAACGTGTGCATGTCCACCCTAATGTTTGGAGAAATGACTAAGACATGATTGTGGTGACTCAAAATGTTTCATGTTGGAATATTTCCCAGCTGATGTGTTTAAAATGTGTACTGACAGATTTGAATAAGAAGGAAAGGGAGGCATTACAATACATCACATGATTTGCCATCTTCAACTTTGAATGGTATGCGGTCGCTTTTGCGGAAATTTAATTTCATTGAATGCTACATCTACTTTTTGTAAATGCCACAATACTGTTTGTAGGACAGATTCTCGACTAGTTCGTATTCAGTGTGTAAATGCGCGGAACTTTGGTGTAATTAATTCATAACACAACAAAAGCTTGCTTGCTGTATGAGACATTCTCTGTTCGTGAATGTGATTCGTGAATTCAGACGATGAACTCCAGAAATGCTCTAAACACCTTGTAGCACATTATGCTATTGGTAAGTGGTGACTAGAAAACATGTCATTTTTTATACACTTATAGTGCTTAGGTAAACATTTTAAAATGTTTGCAACGAATGTTTATATTAGTTGTTGAGAGCATACGGCTTGGTGCATGCCGCGTTAGGTTGCCGAGGTGCAGTCGAGTTTCTGTTGACAAAATGTGTTGCATTTCCTCCACAGGTCATCGCTATGAATAAACCCAAATCACTATAAATATAGTGCTTGGTGTTACAGATTAGCTGAAGGGAATAGTTATTGTGTTCGCAGACAATGAAGAAAGCTAATGTAAGACCAAGGTATCAAAATTACTGCATGGCAGTTGGGTGGATGGAGAGTTGGAGACGAGAGAGCGGGTGGGAATTGGGTTTGGATACAACGAAGGTAATGGTGAACTGTTGGATGTTGGTGGTTCTAGTGGCAGAGCGCTGGGAAATATGGTGGTGGTTTTGAGGATGTGAAGAGAGGTTGGGGGGACTCCTTTTCCTGGGAGTGGAGGGAGGAAGGGAAAGGAATTAAGTTACACACTAGATGCACGCTCCCAACTTGTGCCGAGCCTTCTACCGGCGTCATGGGGCAAATTATTGACTACCAGAAGCGCAAGACGAAGTCGGGTCTGGCCAGGGGAAAAGGTAGAAACCCTTGCAGTGGACCGCCATTCCTCTTGGTAGGGTTGCCTGCCTCTCTGCGCACTTAGCCCCGTTATAGTGACCGTCTACATGTTAACCTCGCTCTGGCATGCGATTTACCTGCTCAAATGTAGCAAATTCCTTTTTACTGACGGGAAATGAATGTAAGCTAATGTGTTAAGTTTAATATATATTGACGGGGCAATGGAACTCGGAGGGACGGGGCGCGCAGCTCCGCACTCCACTACGTCCGACCTCTGTCTGTACATCTCCTTTCAGTCTTTCAGTCCAACTACTCAGAGAAAATGGGTATTGACGTTAAATATCGGAGATATTAAGTTATAATGAGTAAGAATATTCTAAAAAACATATGCATATAAAATATTTTAGATATTTTTATCTATATTTCTTCAATTAAATGAATGACAAATAGATATTTGGAAGGAGAGTCGAACAGTTGAACTTTCAAACCGAACCTTGGCTGTTTACCAACAGATGGCAGTCATGTTTGTAGCTGTGTCCTGTGTCGGTACTGAAGTTGTTCCAAGCAAATTGTAATTGAAGATAAGTTTTAGAAAGCCAAATGTCGTGAGTGATTGTGTGATGAGACAGTGTAATATTCATTATTCCATCTCAATTATAATGAACGACGAAACCGAGGAAGAAAGTGGTGAAAGAAGGTCATGTTTGCTTGGATATCGTTAAGCCTAACAACATCGGCCCTATTGGTTCAATGTTTGTAGGGGAAAACAAACTCTCTCTTCGGTACGGACGATGGTCTCTCCTTCCAAAAAGAAACATATCAAGGGTAGATTGACTACAGGAATCAAGAGTGATAGGAAAGGTGAGGTCCAAATGTTATTCGAAAGTAAAGTAGAGCCAGGAGAGGAGAAAGGAGAGGCGTGGGGCGGCTGGCGTCGGTAGAACAGTGGCGGAGGCAGCTACGGTGGTGGTGGTAGCGGCCGAGTGTGTTGTTGAATTGCCGCCGCGTCCCTGTCTATTTCTCTCTCTTTTCTCTCTCTCCCCTTTCCCCTCTCCCAGACTCACAAGCTCTACCTTTCTAGTACCTTCCTGCAAGGGTCTTAGGTTCTCACACTTAGAATTCACGACTTATGGCCTGCCCAGTGAAACTTCATGATCAGGTTTGTCACATCTCATATCCTCCTGCCTTCCTTCAACATAGCTCGCTCACGCTTCCACACCCCTCACAATCCAACCCTGTTGCATCCATTGTACAGACAACACAATGTTCTGTAAACTACAAAAGTCATGGACGAAATGGGAGCTAAAGATTGCTTTACTGTAATGGTTAGTCTGTTACCAAGAAGTACTGTCAGTCATTCTTCAGTCTTAGTCACACTGTAGAGATTATATGTATTTGAAAAATGAAATAATGGGTCAACATGACTTGAATATGTTTTAGATTTTTTCCCACAATTTTCAGTAAGATGCTAAAAGATTTTGTGTCTTCTGGCCTGTAGCAGTGTAGGCTGTTAGAAATGAGTTGAGCTATGCAATTGGGGAATTAAGACGAGAGTTACCATAGTATCCTGACATTCATTGGCCATTTATCATTGAAATCTGTATAACAAATGGTAATGAGCACATTGTGCTATGAGGAAGACATTTTTCAAGTTAAGAGATGTTAGAATTGACAAATATACTATAATGTACTGATAGTGGTAATTTCACTTGGATTTCAGTTCATCATCAGAACTGGTAAACATCCTGACCTCAGGTGTAGATGTGGAGGACTGACACCGTCTACTTATTGTACTTGATAGCTGTCATTAACTTTAATTATAGTTCCTCTATCATTTGATATAAGAACTACAATTAGTGACTGCTCGCCTCTTCCTTGTACAAGATAATGCCTCAGGCAACATTATAAAGTTTTTCCCCAGCTAGATCTATGGGAAAGTCAAGACCATTACCAGCCACTGTGGAGCTGTGGGTTTAATGTCTATGGCAAGGCAACAAATATACGCATTGGTGTTAGAATCGGAAATGTTGTGGTCTCACGTTTACTTATTTGTGGATTCAAATTCTGTACTTGTCTCTGATTCTCAGTTGTGACTGTTACCAGCCCCAACATTCCAAACACATATGGCAAAGGTAATGACTTTGGCAGCAGCTTCTGATGTAGGCTTCTCACTTTTATAGAATGTTTAGGTATATCTTGATCTACATAGATATACCAGCTGATGAATTTAGTATTTGGCCACACATTGCCTCTGTCCTCTTATTTGATTGAATGTATAGATTTCTGCATTTTGGAGGCAATTTTTGTAATATGTATAACAAAAGCATGCCATAACAAATCTGTCACTTGTCAGTTGCCCCAGATCTTTCTTGTAGGAAACCCACAGCTTCCAAGTAACAAGCGATGATCAATAGACAGGCTCATTGGTCAGTCAAGGAAGAAATGTTTTGTCATTTAGGATAGTCAGGGTGGAGCAGTGTAGGATGAAGTGCTCGATTGACCTCTGTGTGATGGTTGCATTTAGGGTGGTTTGACTCTGGACTGGCTCATTCCATGATGGTACTCTCCTATAGCTGGATGGTGCCCTGATTGCAAATGTAGTGGTATGGTTCTTTCTTCTCTTAGAGGAAATTATTTGTGGGACTCATGTCTGGAATTTATGGTCTGACTTGAAGAGCTTGTTTTTGGTCTGGTTGCTAGGATGTTTTTATGTGTTCTGTGGCCTGATTGTTAGCGTATTTTTGTGTAGATATATTTTAGGATCCTTTTTTTCTAGTTGGTTGAGATTATGTAATGTAATGAAATGGTTGAGTAAAATTGAAAACCATGAAGAATCATTCAATAATGACTAGAAAAATAGGAAAGAAGAAAATGAAGAATATGTAAATAATCAATGAAAATGAGAAAGCAGTAAATATTAATAAATGAATAAATAAAATGATCACAGTTCAAACCCAGTTTTGATGATGTTGAGAGACTGATGTCAGTTAATGGAGATTGAAAACTGTAAGGAAGAGATGAATGTGACCATCTGTAAAAGACGGAAACTCATGCCAAAATATTAACTTGTAATGTTCCAAAAGATGATAATGATATGAGTAGTATTTACATCAAGAACAAATGGTTGTCAGATCTTTTTAAGAATTATGATAATCTTGTACTAATGGCAACTTTAAAGCCAAAAGTGACAGCACCAATATACCACATGACCTCAGCTAGTAGGAAATATATATACTCTATATGATTGAGGATCAAATATACATTGCTCACCCCAGACAACCATGAATCAGAAAACATCTGATGAAATTGAGTGGTTGGATCATACCATTGGAAAAGAATATAAAAAATATGAGTCACCTACTTCTGTTATTTATACCCGGTATTGTTTTATGGCCAAGCTGAAGTGGTCCTTCACTATCTCGAGGATGTCTTCCATTTAGATCCACATCTCCACCACTTTTGATATTTGTATGATCTTCAGGCCACATGTCAAAGATCTGTCAGTAAGAAATCAACAAGAAAATAAACATACCAAAATCATTTGCAAGTACTGGCTTTGGACAGTAGACAGAAACTAATTGCAGTCTTTGGTTTACTTGGTTGAGTTTAGAGGCTCATGCCTCAATCATAGGGATCAACCACTGCTGCCTGCTATCCCACATGGCTTGTGATTTGACACATCTGCTCTGGTATTAAGATAATGGCTGTTCAGCAGCTGTCAGTGTATCCTGCTACTACTTGTTCATCAGCTGGTGCTTTCAGAAAATGGTCCAGCTTTCTCTTGATAATACCTACTTTTCTGACATTCGTAGGATGTTGAAAATCCTCGGCCCATCATGGCTGAAGTTTGAGATCAGCAAGGTTGTGATCCACCCTAATGCACATGCTGGCAAAGTATTTCTGTTGCATTTCTTTTTGGTCCTTTCATTCTCAGAAGCATATATTGTGGAGTGTAAGGGTCAGGCATAATGTTTCCCAGGATTTCCAGATATATATTCTATGTTCCTTCTCTGATGGGAGTAAAGACCAATTGTTTGATCCCAGTAGCTGAGATCTTTCATCCCTGTGATTTGTCTAGTGAAGGATCTTTATATGTCATCCAGCTTATGCAGAGGCCAAAGTTGACTGCAGTAGTTCAGTATTGACTGTACTAGAGCCCTTTCAGTGTGAGCATTACCTCTGCCTCTCAGGATGAGTGTTCTCAATACCCATCCTGTCATTCCTCCGGTCCTCCTCACAATTTCTGTGATGTGGTATTGAAAAATGTTGTTATGACTGAGATTTGATCCCAAGACATTTTATATGGATACATATATATATATATATATATATATATATATATATATATATATATATATATATATATATATATATATATATATATATATATATATATTATTTCCTGACCATCCTGTGAAATGGCCCAGATGTGGGTGTATTGTATCTTGCTGCATTTCTTCTAACCTAGACTGTCGGCAGGAGACGGATGACCCGATCCATTGGGAGCTAAGATGAGAGGGTAACATATGGGTGCATACCTTGATTGGCTACCTCCCTTATAAGGGGGAAGAAGCCCTTGATGTGTGTATTTATCTAGTTGTATTTTAAAGGACGAGCTATGCTCGTAGTGACCCGTTTTTGTATCTATCCGCATCCAGTTTATTCTTAAAATCGTGTATAGTTTTGGCATTCACTGTTTCTCTGTTCAGTTTGTTCCAGACATCAATCACTCTATGTGGGAAGCTATTCTTTTTCAGGCCTCTTCTTTAAGTGGTCTTCTTTAGTTTCTTTTCATGTCCTCTTGTTTCTCTTATGTCCCACTTTAATAAGTCATTTCCATGTGTATATGTATGTGTGTGTGTGTGTGTGTATATATTTATATGTATATATACAGTACTACCTATCATTAACGAATGTTAATTAGCTGTGGTTGCGGTGTTTTCGCTGTGTTTGCGGTGTTTTTGGTGCTGTTTAGTGCTGTGCAATCACTATGCCACCCAAAAACCACTCCAAATCAACGGATTATTCACATCAATGGACACCGTTACCCCCCTTTTAGTCCATTAATGAGAGGTAGTACTGTATATATATATATATATATATAATATATATATATATATATATATATATATATATATATATATATATATATATATATATATATATATATATATATAGACACACACACACACACACACATACTCACACACATGGGGGTAACCATCAGCAAAGATAAACTAATGAAGCTTCAATAGTTTATTTTCCCTGTTGGTTACTCCCACATTTGTGAAAATGCATTTCTAGTGTATTCATTGTATGTATATATGATTACTGACCCTATGATGGGAGAGAACTCTTGACTTACCATTAACTCAAAGTGAGGATCTAATGAGAAATATAAAAGTGGGAGATAGTCTAGGCACTCCATCAAGAAATTAGATTTGATATTATATGGGAAGAATTAAATAGTACAAATAATGTATTAGTACATGACTTCAGGAGAGACAATTTTGATAAACCAAGAAAATATTGGTCACATATGAGACCAACCCAGAAGACTATGGCAGGTTAAGATACATGGTCAGCCTGGACGGCATTAGCTCAGACAAGTGTCGGATCACAGAAGGTAATATGCAAATCTTGGGTCAGGTCACTCATGAGTGTGAGGTCAACAGCAGGTCAGCGATCTTGATGAAATGTACTATAAACTAACAGCTTTGACTTTGAATACTCAAAATAAATTTATTCCCTTCAAAACAATCAGATTGAATACTAATACTCCCAAATATGTGACAGATAGACTGAAAATCGAAGTCAGAATACAAAGAGGGCTTTTCACCAGAATAAAAAATGGCTAGACTCGTGAAAAAGAATGCACACAGCAAAACATAACTATGAAATTAAGGTTGCCTGACAAGTGAAATTCAATCCAAAGGGCTTCTGTCATCTTTACAGAACATAAACCAAGGAATGGATAGGCCCAGTTAAAATGATGATGAAAGGGGAAAAATCATCCATGTACAACTACAGGCCAGTTTGGCACCAGTTCTAGGTAAAATGCTCAAATCAATAATGGTTAATAGAATCAGAGATCATATCAAGAGACATGATTTGATTTGTGACTGCATGGGTTCTCCAAGGTTAAGTCATGTGTAAGTAATCTGTTATGATTTTACACTAATGTCTTCAAGGTGTCAGATAACAATTAGTTACAATGTTATTTACCTTGACTTCAGCAGAGCATTCGACAAGGTGCCCAACGAGAGACTACTATGCCCAATGACATAGGAGGAAAAGCGTTTGAAGGGATTAGAGCATGGATCAGTGACAGAAAACAGCAGTTCCATAAATGGTGTAAAATCCAAATGGGGGAGTGTTACAAGTGGAGTTCCCCAGGGCTCTGTTTTAGGTCCCTTATTGTTCATTATATATATAAATGATGGACAGTGGGATTAATAGTGATATTAGTAAGTTTGCAGACAACAATAAAATAGGACGCCTAATTAGGTCAGGAGAAGATGCCGAGATTCTGCTGAAAGATCTTATATTGTTCACGTGGTTGGTGAAATGGCAAATGGACGTATCTCAAAGTGCAATGTGTTAAATATAGTTTTACACAACTCAGAAAGTAGGTATAACTTAAATAATATATTTTTAGAAAAATTGAGTGCGAGAGTGACTTGGGAGTTCTAGCAAGTTCCGACTTTAAGTCCAGGAAACATGACATTAGCACCAGGAATAGAACTAATAGAGCATTAGGTTTCATTGCTAGGATGGTTTTGAATAAAAGTGCAGAGGTAGTTATCAAAGTCTATCTGACTATGTGGTACAGTTTTGGTCTTTCTCTTATAGAATAAATATCCTAGAATCAGTACAGAGGAGAATGACCAAAGTGATACACGGGCTTGGAAATTTATCTTACAAGGATATGCTTAGGCACCTTGATTAATACTCTCTGGAAAGACAGTGTGGAGTGATCTAATAGAGGTGTTGAAGTGGATCAAGTGCTTTAACAAGGGGGATGCAAATAGTCATCATAATAAGACAACAGTGTAAGACTTGCAGTGATGGATTTAAATTGGACAAATTTAGATTTAAGGAACTAGGCAAGAACTGTTTTACCAAGAGAGTGGTTAATTAATGGAATAGACTTAGTAACCATGTAGTAAGTGCTGAAACTATCGGTTGTTTTAAGAAAATGTTAGACAACTTTATGGATGGGAATGATTGGTGGTAATGGACATGGAACTGCTTAGTGTAGGCCATATGGTCTCTTGCAGTCTCCTTCATTCTTATGTTCTTTATATATATAATATTGTTGTTGAACTGGACATGGATTTTGCAGTCTTTGATCATGTGTTGGCCTTTTGGTAGACAGCTATTACCTTTCCAGATGAGAGCTCATATAATGGCCTGATCTATGGGTATTGCTTGTCTTCATTGAACTGCCTATTGTTTTCTGCAGTCCAAGTATAATGTTGATTACCTGTCTTCATTGAACTGCCAAGTATAATGTTGAGTACCTGTAATTGGCCTATATGTTGTATTGGTGATGATGCAGCCAGTAGTGTCAGCAGCAAAGGAGGAGAATGTGTACTCGCTGAATCTTGTATCATTGTCATTCACATGAACCAGGATGTGAAGTAAGCCCAAGACCCCTGTGATACTCTTCTGACAGTGCTTGGTTATTTTGATTCATGGACATCTAATACAACAGTCTCTATTCTAACTGTGAAAAAGCCATGTAGCTATGATCCTAGTTTGTATTTAATTTCAAGGGACTACTTGTGCAATATGTCATGTTTGACCTTGTCAAAGGCTTGGCAAAGCCAAGGAACATGGTATGTATTTTTATTCCTGTCAAGTTCTGCAGTAACCAGTTGTAGTGAGCTAGCTATTTTGAGAGACATTATCTCTTCTAAAACTATCTTTAACTGATCAGGAAGAAAATAGAATTATGTATTTACCTAGTTGTATTTTGCAGAAGAGCTAGGCTCATAGAGACCTGCAGTTGTATCTTTCCGCATCCATTTTCCTTCTTAAAGTCATGTATAGTTTCAGCACTTACTGTTTTCTCTTTCAATTTATTCCATGTATCTATTACTCTGTGTGGAAAGCTGTTGTTTTTCAGATCTCTTCTGTAACTGTTCTTAAGTTTCTTCTTGTGTCCTCTTGTATTTCTTCTGTCCCATTTAAGTAGATCATTCCTAGCAAGGATTTCCATCCCTTTCATAATTCTATAGATGGTTATCAAATTGCCTCTTTCTCTTCTTTGCTCAAGAGTTGATAAGTTTAGTTTGTCCAATCTTTGTTCATATGTCAACTTGCTAAGTGTTGGTGCCATCTTTGTTAATGCTCTTTGAATTCTTTCTAGTTTCTTTTATGTTTTTTTATTGTACTGGGTGTCCATATTGATGCTGCATACTCCAATTTTGGTCATATCAGTGTAACTAGTATTCTCTACCATTTCCACGTCCATGTAGTCAAAGGCCACTTTCATTGATATTATTAAGTTGTAGGTTTCTCCAACTATTTTGTTGTAAGTTTGTCTGGTGTCATGTCATTTGAAATGATTACTCCTAGGTCTCTTTCTGAGTTTACTTTCATAACTTCCTTTGTTCCAATTTTGTATTGACTGGATATTCTATTTTTACTTTTTCCAAATTCCATTATACTACATTTCTTAATGTTGAAATTCACTTTGTTCTTTTTATTCAAATTCCAGACTTTGTCCAGGTCTTCCTAAAAAGAATTGCAATCTTCTTCGTTACTCACTGTCTTCAATAGTTTCGCATCGTCTGCAAAGAAGTTTATATAACATTCAATTTGTTCATCCATGTTGTTTATATAGATAGCAAACATTATCGGGGCCAACACAGAGCCTTGGGGGACTCCACTTATCATGTTTACCCTATTTGAGTTCTTTTCTCTAAGTATCACTCATTTTTCTTCCTTCCAAGAAGTCTTTCATCCATTCCAATAATTTTCCTTGTATTCCACCTATTGTTTAAATTTTTCTTAGTAGTTTTTTGTGTGGTACTGTACTTTGTCAAAAGTTTTTTGTAGGTCCAGGAAGGCACAGTCTGCCCAGCCATCTCTTTCTTTTATTATATCTAGCAATCTTTAGTAAAAGCATATTAAGTTTGTAGTACATGACCTTCCACTTCTAAATCCAAATTGGTTGGGGTTTAATATTTTGTTCTCTTTCAAGTGTTTAGTCCATTTATTTTGTATGTCAGATTCCAGGAAATGAAATCCATAATTCTTCCTCAGCAGTGTGAAAGAGTCACTTTTCTATAAATATAACATAAGAATAAAGGAGACTGCAAGAGACCATACAGCCTACACTAGGCAGCTCCGTATCCATCACCACCTGTCATCCCCATCCATAAAGTTGTCTAATCGATTTTTAAAACAACTGATAGTTTCAGCGCTTACTACATGGTTACTAAGTTTATTCCATTCATCGACCACCCTATTAGTAAACCAATTCTTGCCTATTTCCTTCTTAACCCCTTCCATACGGTGCCGCACACGTAGGCGTCATGGGGAGCGAGTGTATTCGCGAGGCTGCCATATCGGCGTCTTGATTATATTTATTGTAGTCACCCCTCCATAATGACATTCTTTCTAATTCTTTTGTAATTGCATTTTCTATGGTTATCAAAATTCACGGGTGAAGAGAGAACGATTGATATAAGCGGTGACTATATTTTATGATGCGAGTATTATTACGACACGTCGTACGGCTGGCATTGGCTGCTGCCACCGAGATCTAAGTCCATGACGCCTACGTGTGCGGCACCGTATGGAAGGGGTTAAATCTAAATTTGTCTAGTTTATACCCATTATTGCGAGTCCTGCCCTGTTGTTTTAGTATGATGACCTTGTTTGCATCACACTTGTTATAACCTTTGATCCACTTGAACACTTCTATTAGATCACCCCGCACTCTGCGTCTTTCCAGAGAGTATAAGTTTAGGTGCCTGAGCCTCTCTCTGTAAGGCAAATTTCTGAGTCCATGTATCATTTTGGTCATTCTTCTCTGTACTGATTCTAGTGAATTGATGTCCATTCTGTAGGATGGAGACCAAAACTGTACCGCATAGTCAAGGATGGGTCTAACTATCGCTAGATAGAGTTTAATAATTACCTCTGCACTTCTATTCGTTACCATCCTAGCAATGAAACCTAATGTTCTGTTAGCTTTATTTCTGGCGCTAATGCACTGCTTCCTAGTTAACAAAATCAGTCCGTATGATTCTTACACTGTTGATTCATTGCAGTATTAATTGAGATCTGAAATAAATATAAGTTATCAGTGGGGCAACTGTGAGTTATGACAGAAACATTGCTTTTAAAAGCCTGTTCAGTAACACAAATTGAGATATATTGGTATTTTTAGGTTGAGTACATTATATCTGAAACACCTGACTGGTTCAGAAAAAAAAACATATAATTTTTGGATTCTGCCTTCAAAAATTATCTTTGGTCAGTTAAAAAAATCTTTAGAAAGAGATTTGAAGTGCAAACCAGTGTAGTCATTAGGAGAACTAATCGTCTCCATTACTTTTGGTAATGGAGACCTTGAAATTTAGAAAATGTAGATGAACTGTAAGGAAGACAAAAAAAATACTGAAAAGTGCAGGCGATACAAAAACATATGACAAGTTTGATATGTTCTTTGAAAAGAGTTTGAAATATTTGAGTCCATGTGTGATATCCTTCTGAAGTTCATAACTTGGTTGCTGTACGTGGACATCTCTGTAATCATATACTAGAGACTCGTCCTCTGGTAACAGAATCGTTCAATAACATGGAAACATCTGGTCACTATACATTGGAAGAAGAATCTGATTACTTTTCTGTTCCTAGACACTACTCATCAGACAAGGCAACCACCTGAAATTCAGCGTAGGAAACCTATCAATATTGATGATTTACATTATTACACAATCTAGAAATCAATAGAAGTGTATTGATAGGTTTCCCTTATAGAGCAATCAAGGTTTTCATTGCAGAGTATGCAAAGAATGCCATACATCCAACAAATGCTATGAAATGAAAATTCCCAGAGTTTGTCATAAAATAGTGCAAGACAAAGGTAGAAAAAATAATGGGCAACATTCATCAACACAGCGAACCAGCCACTAGAATTATACTATTGACCAACGACATTGCCACAGCTATTCGTTAAGTGCTCAAGGCTGTGAAAGTGCTATGCCAAACCAGCATGACAATAAACAAATTCATAAAAGTGAAAGAAAATGGATGGAAGGGACATAAATGATGGTGTCTCCAAGATTCTGTATGAATGATATATAAAGTCTGACATTGGTGAAACATCACATGACCAAAATACATTTATGAATATGACACTGACATTTGAAACAATACCACTACTAATATTTGTGTAATATACAAGGATAACATCAACTGCCAAATGGACTGGAATAAGTTTGTGTTGGTTATATGTGAAACTGACAGAATAATGTGGAAGTCTCTGGACAGTGGTTATTTGAAGGTCAGGTACTGTAGAATAGAAAAGGGAATGTTTAACTTTGCCCTCCAAGTAATTCATGTATGTATCATTGTGAAAAATGTTTCAGAAGGTTATCCGTGAGTTGTGCCATCCATGTGGCCTACCACTCTTCTTCTGCCCTTTACCTACCCTACTCCCTTCTGAAACTATATATTTTGTATACAAGTTTGTATTCTTCATCTCTGCACCAGAAAAGTCTGCAGTGAACAAAATGCTGTATATTCATTAAAGGCTTCTTCCTCCAGGATAGTTTTTAGAAGCACAAACTTATGCCACCCTCAGGGATAGGGGGGGACATGTGTAAATGTGGGCAATTTTGCCAGGCTGAAATATTCAGAACTGCCTAGTAACTTGGACTGGGCACCACTTGATCATCATTCAGTGCAGCCATCCTCTGTCCCGTGTTGTGCTCATGTTTTTATTGGGATACTGTTATTATGGCTCCAGTAATTGGAAAAGTGTTGGCCTTACATTTGCTTCATCATGGGTTCAAATCCTGCAATTCTCTCCAGTTCCCAGCAGTGACTGGTACCTGTCCCAACAGTCCAAGCTCATAGGACAAAGGTGACAGCTTCAGCCATAGCTCTGTGCCTTGCCTTCTTTGACTGCAAATACAGGCAAGAAAGGGACCAAAGATGGATGGCTATGCTTCTCATTTCCATAACCCATCAACTCTCTTGCCTCTATCAGGATGTGCACTGACACTTCGTCTCCAAATTTGGGCCCTGAGATCTCTTGTCTCCACTTCAGCTATATGTGTGTGAGATTCACCATGGTCTTGGATCATGTGTTGGACTCGTGATTGACAGTTATTAACCTCCTGGATGAGAGCTCAGAGCTTGTATGACCAATCTATGGGTAATACTGTGACCTTACACACATACCCCCAACTCCCGCCCACGAGAGTTTGGGTAACAACTCGCAGCACAGGGATACTGAAATTATTTCAGCCCTGGGTGGGATTTGAACTTGGACTGCTGTAGTGGCAGGCAAGAACTCTAACCACTATGCCACGAGGTGCGTGTTTTTTTTTTTTCTCCCTCTCCTCCCACTCACCACAACCATCGACTGTCCCTTTCCCCGTACCACTCTCAGCCAATGACATAGAAGCTGTCCCACACTACAACACAAACCTGAGAGATCTGTGGAAGACCCAATGGCCCAGTCACTGTGGGGCTGCAGGTTTTCCACTTAGTGAAACTTAAAACACCAATTGATTTTAATTACAGGCAAGAAAAATATGTGATGGTGGGGGCTTGTTTAATGATACGGGTGTGTTTAATGATACGGGTGTGTTTTTGGATGAATAAGTTGTGTGGTTGATATTTGTTGTATTTTATGTTTTGGTTTTATTTTAGTTGATATGGAAGGGGGGCGGATGACCAGTTTGTCATTGTGATAGTATTTTTTCCAGTGTCCTCTTTGAATGTATCTCTTCCTGACTTTCTGAATGGTTGCTGCTATTTCTTTTGCTGTGCTGCCAATAACTGGAAACTAGTTTATGGCAAAGGTTGCATCTTTTCAGTTTCTTTGTGAAGTCTTGGCAATTTAATTTTTTGTAGTTAGAGGGTGAACACAATGTGAAGTCAGGAGAAATTGCTTGTTGGTTTTGCTTGGGGGGTTGGGGGTTATTTGGTGAGGTGGTTGCTGAAATTTAATATGCCTAGGTTGGGAAGGTGTTCTAGGATTTGTTTATTCTTTGGTGTATTGTTTGTGTGTTTAGCCAAATTTGGTGGTTTGCATTCATGTCAAGTGTCAGTTTGTGGTTCGTGAGGTTAGAGGTTGTAGTCCTGGGAGGATGGTTGTTGGTGGTATGTAAATATTTGTGATAATATAGTTTGTCTTCTTTACCTGTGTTTGGGTAGTACTTATTTCAGTTGTGCTGCTTGCTAGTGTCTGTATAGTTTCTTTGTTGTGTTGGAAAAGGGTATGCTCTTATGTATAAATGTTATGAGGGCACCTTTTTGTTGGGTTGGCTTTCCTAGCTGTTGTGTATTCAGTGAATATGTGTAATGTTGGTTGTGGTGTTAGTTTAGTTTCTTGTGTAAGTGCTCTGTGTATGCTGTGTTTATTTAGGAAATGAATTAGCTCCCTGTGTTTATGATACCATTTATATTTATTTGTTTTTGTTTAGAATGTGCTTTTGTGTCAGGCGTGTTTTTGGGTGGATGTTGATGTTTGGTGGGTGTGACTCCATGTGTACTAATATGTGGTGCATGTGAGATAAACCCATATGTAGCCTATAATGAACTTGATGGGTGTGTGTTGAGAAATTTATGGGTTTTTCTCCAAAGAAAAGTCCAGGAAAAGGACTAATCAGAACCCTTGTAAATATGCATGGATGTGGTATGATGACAGGTATGTTTGAGAGAAGGAAGGTGGATGTATTGAGTGAAATGAAACTGAAGGAGAAGGGTGAGTTGGAGTTGGAGCATGTGGGTAGGGTGTCAGGAGTGACAAGGGGCGAGGGAGGGGAGTGGCCCTGTTGGTAAGTGATGAGATAGGTGTGTGTTGGAGTGGAGAGAGGGGTCTTCAAGGATAATGTGGGCAAAGGTTGAAATGATATAGGGGATAAAGACCTTTTTGATTACCTTCAGCCCTGGTATTGAGAAAAGTGAAGAGAGGGAAATGCTGGATTGATTTTAGATGAGTGTGTGCTGAGTTTTGTATCAATCTATTGCCCTAGGTGTCTCTTGCAGAGGACTCATGGATCTCAGGCAACTGACAGTGGCCATTGGACAGGCTCATAGGTTACTCAGGAAAGATATATTTCCTCAACCCACAATTTCGCAGTCTAAAGGGGAAGTTGCCAATCCAAGGTAAATGTCCGGTAATTGTAAATACAAGTATTTGTGTAACCGTATGAACTTTTAAGCACATATATTCCAGCACACCTTAATATACGAGTACTTACCAGCAGGTATTTGTCATATAAAGCATGTTTTAAAAGTGCAATTAAAAAAAAGTAAAAACATATTTATACCATACCTGTACTACATTATATTGTCTGTATATGCATAGTAGTGCCCTGAATGCGTGTATCTATCCAAGGTCAGACATGGCCTCCATAAGGAAATCTATAGCTCCATTGGAGTTGTGTTCAGTTGAAGATGAACTTTCAGATTTAGGAGAATGTGCTTGGGAGGTGACTGGATTGTTTACATCACTGGGGCCTGGTTGAGGAGAGTGTGACTTGGATTCATGTAGCTTGTAAAAGACGTCAATCTTGGACTGGTGGGCTCTTTGATGTTGCATGACAATGAGTTTGGAATGGAAAATGTGGAGGTGCTCATAATGCTCTTAGCTCTGTTGTCAGAGCTTGCAATGAACTGGAGAAGATATTTTGCCCATTCTCTTACCTCATGCATCCTAAGACTTTCACTGTTCACAATCACTTCTCCGCTGTCCTCACTAGCATCACCACTGATTCTCACTCTTCCCAGTCACTGATGCCACAGTCTGTTCATCATTTAGTATTTCATGGTCCTTAGCAGGATCATTCTCTTCAATCCACTGGTGCACATTTTCCAGTGTGACACCTGTTTCTCAGGCCCTATAGAGAAGTTCTTGGAAGTCTGTTTCTTCGAACCCTCTAAAATCGTAATAAAAAAACTTCATCTTTGAAGGGCATCTTCCATGCATTGGCATAACTGAGAGGTTTACTGGCTTCTGGGTGGGCTTATATATCACGTTCCTGGGAATTGTTGGTGCCAGTTAACTCCTCAAACTTAATTAGCAGGTTTATTATGCAGCGAGCACCATTGTGCACCTGATGAGCACCAGGAGCGAGTGGAATGTAAACACAACAAGAAGTGAGTGAATGAGACTAGTTCTGTGCTCACCTTGCCATCTACCTTGTCAAGCAGACAATGACTATTGCCGTTGTGGACTTAGCAGTCCCCAGACTTGACCAGGCATTCGTCTGGGTATCATATATTTACCCAGAAACCATATTTTGTCCAGTAAATAAAAATTCTGGCTGCTGGGGGTCTGTGAAATCAAGGGTTTAATGTTTAGTTGTTGAGGGATAATGTAGGGTAGTGTAAGAGGTAGGATGAGGTGCTCATTGTATTCTGTGTCGAGTTGCATCTAGGGCAGTTTCTGTGCTGGTACTTAGAGCTGGATGGTGTTGTGCAGGTTAGTCAGTCTCTCTCTCTCTCTCTCTCTCTCTCTCTCTCTCTCTCTCTCTCTCTCTCTCTCTCTCTCTCTCTCTCTCTCTCTCTCTCTCTCTCTCTCTCTCTCTCTCTCTCTCTCTCTCTCTCTCTCTCTCTCTCTCTCTCTCTCTCTCTCTCTCTCTCTCTCTCTCTCTCTCTCTCTCTCTCTCTCTCTCTCTCTCTCTCTCTCTCTCTCTCTCTCTCTCTCTCTCTCTCTCTCTCTCTCTCTCTCTCTCTCTCTCTCTCTCTCTCTCTCTCTCTCTCTCTCTCTCTCTCTCTCTCTCTCTCTCTCTCTCTCTCTCTCTCTCTCTCTCTCTCTCTCTCTCTCTCTCTCTCTCTCTCTCTCTCTCTCTCTCTCTCTCTCTCTCTCTCTCTCTCTCTCTCTCTCTCTCTCTCTCTCTCTCTCTCTCTCTCTCTCATATTTTTCCTTTTAGTTTTCTTTCTTCTCTATTAGTTATCATGTATTTTTCTGGTATGGCTTGTTTGCAAGTTAGATTTTTTCTTATTTTTTTGAGTGGCTCTCGTGTGTATTGGGGGCTGTATTTATTCTGTATTTTGTTTACCTTCTGAATGTTATTGGCTACTTCCTCCACAGGTTTATGTTGAAGTTTTTCTTCATATCTCCTGTGTATTCTTGCCAATTTACCTCTTAGTAGTGTATGAATTTATGTTTGAATGCAATTTGTTTTCTTCTCTAGTTCTCAGGTAACCTTTATTGGAAAGGGATCTGAGGGAAAGTCATGTATGATTTCCCGTTTTGTGTTTATAGGAAGATTGAGTGTATTGTTATATCAGTATATTGCCTGTTGGTTTTGTTCTGAAGGTTGTCTAGTGGGGTGATGACTGATTATCAATATGTTTAGGTTGTGGGAGTTGTTTTGGCATTTTGTGCCCTGGTCTGATGTTTGCGTGTTAATCCAATTTGGATGATGCGTGTTCAAATCACCTGCCAGTATGTGGTTTGGGAATTGAATGATTGGAGTTGTGGGATGTATCCTTAGGGGTTTTGATATCATGGATGTCATGAATATTTGTTCCAGTAATTCTTAATTTATGCAAGTTTATATTACACGAGTTTGGTTTAATACAATTGATAAATTGATATATTTTATTTGAATTTTACAGTTCATTTTAATTAACAGAAGTGTAACCAATAGTTTTATGTGGTGGATACCTTGGAACGTGTCTCCCTCCCCCATTTAATTTATGCTATTTTTTATTTACAATACTTTTGTCCCTATGCAGTTATTTCTGTCATTCTGTTAATGTTTGGTTTATTTTTGTATATTGGAAAAGGGTATGCTCTTATGTATTGGTATTGAGTCCATCTTTGTGCTGTATTATCCAATCAATGGATGTGGGTAGTGTAGGTTGTGGTGTTGGTTTTGTTTCTTGAATTAGAACTATGTCGTACGATTAGTTGTACTTTGTATGAATAGTATGTTGGGTTCATGTAGGAAATGTAACGATTAGTTGTGCATTGTATGAATAGTATGTTGGGTTTGTGTAGGAAATGTAACAGCTCTGTATTTTTTATTCTGTTTATGTTTATTTGTTGTATGATTAAGTCATGTTTTTGAGTTGTGTTTTTGGGTGTATGGGTGATGGTTGCAGCTTCAATTCTGGTATATGTACAGGTTTGTGTTGGAGGTTGTAGTGTATGTGAGGTGGAACCAGAAGTGCTTGTGTTGGATTTGATGGATGTGAGAAGTGTATTGGTTTTGTACACATTTGGTGTGTGTGTGTTTGAGCCTGGGTTGGTTTCCATGTCTCAAGCTATTATGAGAAAGTGTGGATGGGCAGGTGCTAGGGTATTGATTTGTTTAAGTGAAAAAAAAAAGATCAGAAATAAAAGAAGGGTGGGTAGTTGGAGAGAAATGTTAAGCAAATAGCGTGACTTTCTGGGCCTGATGGGGAAACCAGGTACTGGCCCCTCAGGGCTACACCTGGTGGAGGTGGGGATTGTGTGGTGCTGTCTGGGTTGATTGATGATCAGTGGTGATGATGATATGGTTTAACATCACACACTCCCCCCCCCCCTCTCTATCGGGAGGCTAGGACAGTGCCCCTCACAGAGGGCTTTGTAGCGTGGAATTTAAGGAACCATGCCCTTGGTTCAACTTCACTGGTGGCAGGATTCGAACTGCCCTCACATCGACCTTTGCCGCAAGTAACAACACCCTAACCCGCTCAGCTAGTGAGCTTCCTAAAACCAACAGCATCTGGTGTTCCCAGGCGGTCACCCATCCAAGTACAGTCGAACCTCGAAAGCCCGGACTAATTGGGAGGAAGGGTGGTCCGGTCATGCCAAAAGTCTGGTCATTGAAAATATCGCCCAAACACCCGTAGATTTTCGTAGCGGTATACGTATAGGTAATGTATGATATGGCATAGAAACACATAAGAATAATACTCTTAACACTGTAATAATAACAATACTGTAATAATAATACTATAATACTAATAATTCTGTAATAACTAATACAGGCATGTAAATGTACTGTATATACAGTGTACTGTACTGTATTTCTTATTACGTACACTGTAAATATCGGAAGGTATGCATGCGGGACAGTGGTGGCGGCCAGGGTTGCCGCATTTTCTACACTGCCGTGTAGAATGGGAGTGTTGCCATACTGGGGCATACATTTTTCTCAGGCATTTGCACTTTCATTGCAAGATATACTTGTCAAACTTTAACAAAATGTTGGTTCTAGTTTTTTTTATTCTTGAATGTATATAAGGCCCCCATGCCCTAACATATTCAGTAAGATATAATTTTTTTTTATTATTATTATTATCGCTAAAAGAAAGCTGAAACTTTAGCGTAATTTTTTTTTTCTACACGGTAAAAACATATCTTTTGAGGTATAATATCTTATAAGTAACACAATTACCAATAAAAGTCATATTTTGATGTACCATTTATTATTTGATAACTAGTTCTATGATTTTTAAACAAAAGTTTGAGTTTTTGAATGTTTTTAACAGTCCGCTGATATGTAGAAAAAAATTCCTCATGTCCTTGTGCAGTTGCCACATGCCGCTATTTTACTATATTTTGGTACAAAATTTACGAAACGGCAGCCCTGGTGGCAGCTTGACTGGGCCGGGTTTGAGTACACGTGTACGGCCGTCGCTGCCACCTACCGGACAAATTGGGAACTTTGCTTGAAAAGTCCGCCCTTTGTTCATTTCGACCGGTCATACGAGGGTCCGGGCTTTTGAGGTTCGACTGTACTAATCAGACCCAACGCTGCTTAACTTCACTGATCGGATGAGAAGCGGTGTGTTCAGAGTGGTATGATTGTTGGTACTCCATTCAATTTCGTGTAGCACTACAAATTATTGAAAAAGAATCTACAAGACATAAAAAGTCATTATGATTACTTTACTCCAGGATTAGAATCTTTCCACCGTTTGTCAATAAAAGTGAGTCGTATGTCTTCTCTCTTAGAAAATAACAAGATTGGAAGAACTATTTATTAAAAAAACAGGCTGAATTCATATGAAACCCTTGATGAGCATCAAAGAAATGCATCAGATGAACATTGGATGATTGACTTGTAGTCCAGTAAAGTAAATGTTGAAAATCGTGCCATAAGACAGAAGTGGTCCCGGCCAACTTCAAAGATACTGCTGGAATTAAATAATTAATATATATATATATATATATATATATATATATATATATATATATATGTATTTATATATATATATTGATGATAAGAAAAATAATAACAGATAAAAACATTCCTGTTTCAGTGATGCTGCGATCTAGAACTTGAAAATTGTGAATGATGAATGTATAGTGTGAAATTGCCAACATAAAATAGACCTGGTCACAAACACTGCCCCAGATGCAACCAAAGGACACAGAACATATTACAATGCCCAACACAAACACTCCCTTGACAGCAACACACTATGTCTTTCCTGAGTGCCTGAGTGACTTCTGGACCAGCCAAGAGATTGTTGCAAGATAAACCAGGAGCAGTGCATTGATCAATTGAAAATTGCCTGATGAATTTTTATTTTTATTTCAGAAAATATTTTTATATTTCTAATTTACTGTGTGGTACTTGCCTTAGTGTCTTAAGTGAAACTAACTGCATTAAGGATGCATACTTAGTGTGTGAATTGTGTTACTGTTAAAAATTTACTTCAAGAAGTAGTGAATAATTTTTGTATCATAGGACAGTATTTACCAGTCTCATCTGTGAAAATATATCTGCACTTGGGATGCATCTCGTGTATGCATTTAGTATTATATATCTTGTATAATGGAAATATTAAACAAAATTCCTTTAACAAGAATCATTGATTTGGGGTTAGCTGAATAATTCAAGGATATCAAGGGTTTATTTACATATGTGTACATACACTGTTGAATTAACATGGAACATTTTTATTATTGTTAATTAACAAATTAATTGATTAACCTTCTCAGGACTTTCTGTTGACCTCTTCCATTTCTCTAATTTTGACATCTTCATAACTTTACATAATTTTGAGGTAATTGGTTGCAGGTCAGATTAATTCTTTATTCAGATTGCAATCCTCTTCACCTTCTGGTTCCGACTGGTTTGTGCCAATGTGCTTTCTAACACAAGGGCCCCTTTGTGATTATATTGTATCCTTTGATTTTTCTAGAATGTGTCGTATCTTATTTCAAAGGAATTCATACTGCTTGTCATTATAACACAACTGGGAAGACTGCTCCACATATTTACTCTCATCAGAGATGTTTGTTGCCAGAGTTTAGTCTTACATCTTGGTTTGAAGATATTAATATTATTGCCCCTAGTTGGTCTATCTCTCATACAGAATTCAGTATTAATCTCTATAATTTCTATGAACTTTTATTTTATATATTTTAGTCATATCACATACTGTACAGTACACTATGTTTGGGAGATCAAGTTTGATTTCAATCCCAACTCATTCTTAGAAAATTTACCCACAGCTTCTCTGACCTTTGTACTAGCTCTAACCAGGGGTGTGGAGTTGCACTGAAAAAATCTGACTCCAGGATATTTTAAAGTTGCAATTCCAACTAAGACCAAAAACTGCTGCTCCTCAACACGAGCTTTGAAATCCCTCCCTGATGGTGACCATGATGTTATGTCACTGTGCTATTCCGTCAAGTTATGAAAGGTTACCCTTTGAGTTTTCATTTACTACTTCCTGAAATCACTTATATATATATATATACACACAAAAACAATACATAAATTTAAAAATAGTTTAGATAAAATGAGATATGAAGATGGAACACCACAAGCATAGCTCCCCTTCCCGTAAAATACAACTAGGTAAATACACACACACACACACCAAAAAAGCTTCTTTCTGCATGTAAGAGAGGAATGCACCTATCTTCCACCTACACTCATCCAATAACCATTTCAGTAAGAGACTGGTAGAAAAGAGGGTAGAAAGAGAGGTAGAAGCTGGGTTGTTGCATTTTATAGGTAGGTTGTTTGTAAATAACAGCCAGAGCAAGCTGCCTCAGTCCACTTTGTGTAGGTAATAAAATAGCTGGGCTCGGGAGCTTGAATATATACATTTACATATTGCCGGGTAGGAATGGATTTATACCTTTGACTTTGGCTACCTCCCGTGTAAGGGGGAAAAAGACACCCCCTTTGTAACCTAGGTGAAAATTATGCAGACTCGATATTATTCTAAGTAAATAATATTGCCATACAGGCTTGAAATAAATAATCTGATTGGTGAAAGGGTGGAAGAGGAGGAAATTCTAATTGGTTCATGAATGTAAGATCACTCCCTTTGGGGATGATCTTACCTCTTCACAACAAGTCAAATTCTCACGGGCAGCACCAACTGCCTGATGTATGATTATTCGATGATGCATCAAAATACTTGTGTCATAAAATATAAAGTTACATCTGTATTACTTGTTCTCTTTCACTCTGAATATTAATAACCACAAGAATTACGATCAAGCCAGTTCACAGGATATGGGGGTCACTCAGCTACAACCACAAAATATATATAATCAAGACACCAATGCCAGCATCCTCCTATACCCACTCATGCCTCATGATACCTCTGTAGGTGTCATCATGTGGAAGGGGTTAGATATATAGTTAAAGATTGTTAGACTAAGGAAATTACTATGTCACTGCAAAGCTCATGTAGGATCTTGTCTGTGTGCTCTTGGGGGATTCCTTAGATGTGCTCTTGGGGGATTCCTTAGATCTGCTCTTGGGGGTTCCTTAGAAAAACCTTGGAGTATGCATCTTGTATTCTTAATTGGACTGAACAGAAGAAAGATATAGAAAACTCTAGAATTTAATTCTCCTAGACAAAAAAAATTAGTGAAGTGAGAGATAGAAGCCTATCAATGAAGTGAGTTGCCATATCAATAAGTGAGGCCTGACAGTTGTGACAGCAGTTTCTCCTTTATAGATTCCTAAGCTCCTTCTGAATGAAGGGTCATCCCTGCCCACCCACTGGATCAGAAGCAGTGTAGCAAAACACAGCATCTTCACAGTGCTCAGGGCACAACAGCAGCTGGTGTATTCCTACTGCTTCACTTACATGGTGACTCACCATCATTGTCCTCTCATAAGTAGATAAAGAAGTTGAGGAGAAAGCTCTTCATGTAAAATCAGGTCCATTTTCACGTTAGTCTAGGCAGAGCACAACAGTACACATCCATCTGCCACCACTGCATTACTTTTCACCCTGTTTCTCTTTAATATTCTTTTCAGTCACTGGTGCCACAGTGTGATTATCTGTTGTAATCTCCTTAACTTTATCCTCTTTTACTTTCTCACCCACACAACAACAAATAAGCTGGATCACATAAAGAATTGTCACTCTAGACTTTGACAGGGTGGCAATTCTTCATGTGGGCCATTCTGGGTTTATGATTCTTCATTTGTAGAAGTTGATGACGATAATCATAACCTTCATTCAGCCTAACCTAATATAATCTAATCTAACCTAACCTAACCAAATCTAACCTAACCTAATCTTTATTCCACTGTTGATATTTGGCATATGGGGTGACAGTTCTTCAGGTGGGATCTCATGGGGGTGACGATTCTTCATGTGGGCGTTTTGGGGGTGACACTTCTTCATGTGCCCCAATAAGCTTTAAAAGGGAATGAAAGGAAGTAAAAAAGTAGATAGCCATCTGTATACACTCCTCTCCTTCACCTTTACTCATACATACATATACCAAGGCTTTTTCCCCCTTACAAGGGAGGTAGCCAAAAAGGAAAAGGCATAGAATTATTCCCACCCATTCCATCCCTGAATACACTCCATACCCCTCCACCCTCCCTCTCATCTTAGCACCTCCTGGATGACGGGTCATCCCTGCACCTTGTCCACTGCCAGATGCCAAATCACCACTCATATTTTGCATTCAGTTTATGTGCTGGAAGTTAGTAAGAAGGTGGCAGTATGCTATTCACTCAAAATTTATTATTTTTATTATTATTATTATTATTATTATTATTATTGTTGTTGTTATCAGTATTAATATTTCTTTTTTCAGAAGTTTCTTATAAGGAATGCTTAAGTTTCACATATCATACCATATCAATATCAGTGTGGATTTATTTATTTTTTTATTATTTTGTGGTATCTCATACCACAACCACTCTGAAGTAATAAGGTTTAGATATATTGAAACCTCTTCTTTGCAGACGTACGGGCAAGTAAAGTGTCTTACAAACCCCTCCTTCGGAAAAGTTTCTACCTAGACTTGAAGGGCTACCACAGACAGCCATCTCTTATAAATGACATCAAGACCCTAGGAGGGGTAAGTTTATGAAGATTCATCTTTGATCATTTATATCTGACAAAAGATGGTAGTTGTGAACTAAAGAAATTGCAGTATTGTAGTGATATTTTGTTGATATATTTATGCTTCATTCATTACTATTTTAAGCAAACCTGTTTTGTTTAATCTCATGGGGTCAGCGATGGAACCTGCAAGTAGTGGTCTTGCAAGACAGGTGTCTGTTATTTCCCTGCTATCCATCTTCAAAACCAGTCAACATTCTCGCCTCCATATGGACTCTACCTGTCATTTTTGTGTGACATTCTATGGGGGAGGTTTTGGTTTCTGTGTGTAGGTAATCTATTGGGGATGGTTTTGGTGCATCCTGTTATTATTCTCAGCATTTTATTTTATAAAGTTTGCAAAGTGTGTATGTTTTCTTTATTGTTGGGAACCATGGTGTGGAAGCATAGTCAAGAATGATTCTCAGAATCTGTTCATAAAGTGTGACAGAGTTTTCTTTTGTTGTCCAAAACCCATAGTTGCAACTAATTTTAGTATGTTTCTTGTTGGTTTTTCATTGTTAGATTTTTTTATGTGAGTTGATTGTTGTATAAGTGTTAAAACTGGGACTCATAATTTTTGGGTTCAATTCCAGTAGGAGGTTTGTTCATACTATTGGATGTTTCTTTGATTCATGGTTGAGCAGTGTTCATGATGATTCCTAGGATGAGGCCTCCATTCTTTTATTTCTAAACCATTGTTGTAGTTTGTCAACATATGCTAAGGTGAGTTTAGCAGCTAATTTGTAATTTGAGAATGGTTGTTTATTGATGATATTTTGACACAGCCCAAAGGGATTTCTCCCCGTCTTTTCTTTTTTTCTGCATGATGGGACAGAGGGGAGTCACTGTGTAAGTGAAGTGACCCTGCTGTGGATGTGTTGTATCATGCTGCATTGTTTCTGTCTAGGGCAGTGGGCAGGAGACAGGGATGGTCCTTCATCCAGAAAGAGCTAAGATAACAGGGAAATGAGGGTTGTGGATGGGAGTGGGTGCATGTCTTTGACTTGGCTGCCTCTCTTGAAAGGGGAAAGAAGCCCTTGGTATAGATAGATAGTATTTGTAGCTGCTATGCTGGGTTATTATTGTCAGGTTGTCTGTGTAGTAGGTGGGTGCATTGGTGTTACGTTCTGGATCCAGTGTTAGGTCACTTGTCAAGAAGTTTAGCATAGGTGAGACTATTGTTCTTTACCCAGTAACTGCACAATAGCGTTTTGTTGGTCACACCCATGGTGTGCAATTGATTGGGGTAAAAAAAAAATCTCAAAAGAAAGTTTTTTGTTATAAAATGAAAGATTGTATGGAAGAGTATAGGAAAATGAAATATTAGTTGATTATATATTTGCTTTAGTTCAGGTGTGGTGGCGTAGTGAAGTTGCACATTTTTTCACTTTGGGATAGTAGGCAGTGAGCAGTGGTCATGCATAGGTGAGCGATGGGAAACATTTCTACTACTTTTTCACACTTGTTCCTCACCACTCCTGCTTTAATCATCCTTTGTTTCTTTTCCATTTGAATTTTTTTTTTTTTTTTTTTTTATAAGTTATCTTACGTCTTACACCATGAGAAGTAGAGGGTTGTGTGTCATGCAGAGGTGACTGATCTGCCCTTTCCATGTCATCTGAGGAGAACAAAGAAGGCATGGGTGTGTGTGTGTTGTTGTGTGAACTTGTTCACTCAGAGTAACTTCATTTTAAGATGTACGTGAGGAAAATATAGACTGCCAAGTTTAAGAAAAGCTTTCACATTATATGTATGTCGCAATTACATGCTGTTCATAATATGATGTATGCCACAGTTTATGAGTTCAGAGATTCCATTGAACATTCATTTAGTCCCAGAAATTTGATTGCTTTGGGTTACTCTGCATCATCTACCAACTAAAAAGCTAGGCTGTCTCTTGTCATTGTTATGGATGCCTTTCTCTGTTCTTTGACAATGTGTGATTAGGAACTTTGTCAAATGCCTTGTCTTGTTTTTCTGTGGCTTCCATGACCATTTTCTAGTAGTGCATTGTTATGAAATCCATTCAGCACTTATTTTGTGATATGTATGAAAAGTATGCTGGCAGAATGGCCCTCCTTGAATCCGTTAGTTTGGGGAACAGGGTAGATTAGTTGTGCCTCTTTCTGATGTTAATCTTTCTGTCAGCTTGTATGTGATGAATAGTAATGTGATTGGTCTGTAGGATGATAGGTTATTAGGTGGTTTGCTTGGTTTTAATGTTGGTATTATATGGGCTCTTCCAGGTAGTTAATATTTTGTGGCACATCAGAGAATAGTTGAAGGTATCAGTCAAAGTTTTTATTATATTTGGGCCAAGGTAATTTAAATGGATGTTTTTGTTTTATCTTGTCTGGGTCTTCATTGTGGGAGTTTATGTTTCTTTATTGCCTCTTCCTTGTAAGGGGGAAAACCCCTTTTATATTGGTAGATGTTTTGTTTCCAGTATTAGTGCATTGTGTTTCATTATAATTATGTAGGAGTTTATGTTTTTGTTAGTGATACCATTGATATTTATTTGTAGTATGGTTAGGGTGTGTTATTGTCCCAGGATATTGTTGTGTGACTTTGGTGATGTGTGATGGCTGAAGATTCTTTGTGTACTGGTAAGTGTTGGGTATGTATTCCTTTTAATTGATGTAAGAAGTTATTTGGTTTTGTGTATGTAGGGCTGGTTTATGGGCCTGGGTTGGTTTCAGTATATCTGTCTAGTAAAAGGACAATAAGAGGGAGGGAAGGGGGTGGATGGGAGTGGAGTATGTTGGGGATAGAATGGGTGGGAGTGGTTTTTATGCCTTTGTTTTTTGGCTACCTCCCTTGTAAGGGGGAAAAAACCTTGGGTATATGTATGTATGTAAAAGGAAGAATAGGAGGGTAGGTGCTGGTGTAATGACCTTACATAAGGGGAAAAAATAAAGGAGGGGGATAAGATTATTAGGGAATAGAAGAGAGGATCGAGTTTCTGGGCCTGGGACCACACCTGTAAGTTGTTATCTTCTGTACATTCTCTTCTTTCCTCCTGGTCAGTAGGGCAGCTTCTTGCATGTGCATCATAGCAGCTACTGATCTTAACATGTCAGTTTCATATTTGTTTTCTCAGGTCCTTGATGTGTGGACTGCATATCAGCAGTGAGGCCTTGGAGTTTTGGAGTTTTTGTCTAGTTGTTAAAGTTGCCTGTTCATTTTGATTGTTGCACGTTTTTTTTTTTTTTTTATTATTATTATTATTATCCTGGAGTAATGTCACTAATGATTTTTTAGGTGAAACTGCAATTCTATTTTGACTGTCACGTGACTAGATCATTTGGTATTAGCGTTTTTAGCAGATGTTGTATAGTTGCTGTGTTAGGCTGATTAGGTCATCCACATATGTGAGAGATTTGATTTTGTGCTCTGGTTTTGTTTTAGGGTTGTTGCTTAGTAGTGTTAGTACTCCTTGAGAGACAGTGGTACACTCTTGGTCACTGGTTTGTGGTTGTTTTGAGTCACTGCATTCTCTGCTAGCTAGGAAGTTTGTTGGCCTTTTCTTGTCTCTGGCATTTTTTTACACTAGGGATGGAGAGGGGGGATGATTAAATGAAGCAGGCTTGCTTTGGATGTGCTGTGTCTTGCTGCATTGCTTCTGACCGAGGGCAACAGGTGATATGCAGGAATGACCTGTCATCAAGGGAGAGCCAAGAAAAGAGGGAGGGAAGGAGGGGTGGTGAATGGGAGTGGAGTGGGTGGGGATGAAATGGGTGAGAACATAAGAATATAAGAATGAAAGAGACTGCAAGAGACCATAAGGCTTACACTGCACCTGTCATCCCCATCCATAAAGTTGTCTAATCATTTCTTAAAACAACTGATAGTTTCAGCACTTACTACAGGGTTACTAAGTTTATTCCATTCATCGACCACCCTATTAGTAAACCAATTCTTGCCTATTTCCTTTTTAAATCTAAATTTGTCCAGTTTATAACCATTACTGCGAGTCCTGCCCTGATGTTTTAATATGATGACCTTGTTTCCAGCACCCTTATTAAAGCTTTTGATCCACTTGAACACCTCTATTAGATCACCCCGCACTTTGTCTTTCCAGAGTGTAAGTTAAGGTGCCTAAGCCTCTTTCGTAAGGCAAATTTCTGAGTCCATGTATCATTTTGGTCATTTTGAGAGTGGAATTATGCCTTTTGACTTGGGCTACCTCCCTTGTAAGGAGGAAAAAGACCTTGTTAAATGTTTGCCTAGGGAATGTCAAATGTTTTATTTATGTTTATTACAGTTTTAATCTAGTGCTGTCTTGTTAAAACTCCCTGGTATAGTTGTGTGATGTTTGACCTGTGTGCTAGTGCAGTACCCTTTATTGAATCAGTATTGATTTGGGAAGGTGGATAGTTCGGCTTTGTTCCGTGAGTCAGTCTTTCCATCACTTTGGTTGTAGTGGAAAAGAGGGAGGTGGATGTGATGTTGGGTTTGCTGGTGGTTTATATGGATTTTTGATGGATGTGTGCTCTTGTTCATATCATTGAGGTTTTGTTGTGTACCAAGAAAGTTTGAAGGAATCTGTTTGGGCCACGGTGTTTGAGGTGGTAAGATCCTGTCTTGTTTGGGCTCTTAATATGAAATATGTTTATCTTCTTTAGTAGAGAAGGATGTGTGATATTTTCCAATTCTGTTTTTGTGTATTTCTTTTGTTATCTCGTTTTTTGGAATTATAGGTTTGAAGCTTGTTTTAGAGAAGTGCTGATGAATGATGTTGCTTCATTGATTAGATTTTATTCTCTCTCTCGTTCTCTCTCTGTGTGTGTGTGTGTGTGATTCACCAGTTTTGGATCACATTGGACTCATGGTCAGCAGGTATTACCCACCCAGATGAGAGTTCAGAGCTTGTATATTGCCTGATCTGTTGGCAATGCTGTGACCTTACACACTCACAGAGTGAAAGATATAAGCAAGATTGAGAGAATACAAAGAGCATCAACCAAAGTGGTTCCCAGCCTAGCAGGTAAACCATACGAGGAAGGACTAAAAGTACTGGGTCTGTCAACTTTGAAAGACTGAAGAGAAGGAAGTGATATGATTACAGTATTCAGGTCACTAAAGGGGATAGATGGTGGTGACAGAAGAGATCTCTTGATTAAAGATCGGAGGGCTTTAAAAGGGCATGGGAGTAAATTAAGAAAGACTACATGTTGAAAGTATGTGAAGAAATGCAGTTTTCCATATAGATGCATAGATATATGGAATAGCTTAGAAGGTGAGATATAGCCCAAGCTCAGGCAATACATGAGTTCAAATCTAGATAAGATAATTGGAAATGAAGGATATAGATTTAGTTGGAATTGTACATAAATTTGAGTCTAGGAATGTTCGAAAATTAGAGAATAGGAGACATGACCCAACAAGCCTTGCTCCTTTCCTGTATACTACAATTAGGTAAACAACACAGTTAGGTGAATACACGCAAGTTACTCCTTGGTTACCAGAGTTGGAGTGCCAGCTTGCAGTGCAAGGATGCTGAAATTATTTCAGACCTGGGCAAGATTTGAACTCGGACCACTGGATTAGCAGTTGCAAAAGGTACCACTGTACCATCAAGCCAGTGTGAGTATAATAATTATGGCAGTAATAATAATAGTGGGGACCAGTGACAGGTACCCATAAGATGGACAGCTAAGCTGTCCATTTTCAAATATTGTCAACCTCCGAAACTCTGTCAGGAGGTGCAGGTGGCACCTGATCTCTGGATTGGGCCCAAGATCTCTCTCAATCAAGTTCATCCATATTTCTTACACTTATTTATACATGTAGAGTTGACAACAAGCAACTGCTCTCCTCTCCCTGCCACTTTGAACTGATAACAAAGATACAGTCCCACACTGATACAACACAGACAACAGTCCATCTTCCCAGAGAGATCTGTGGGAGGTTCTGAGGACTGTTGCCAGCCACTGTGGGGCTGTGGGTTTTCTGTATAGTGAAACTCAAGGCACTGTCAGGAGATTAGGACGGTGTCCCATATAGAGGATTTTGTAGTGTGGAATTTAACGAATCATGCCCTTGGTCCAACTCACTGGTGGCTGAGATCAAACTACTGTTACCATGGCCTCTGCCACAAGTAGTGATGCTCTAACCCACTCGGCTAGTGAACATCCTGATTGATCGATGATGATGATTAATAATGATGATAATAATAATTATAATAATGCATTTTAAGGTTACAAATTCCTCTTCTCAGAGGGGGAGACGATACCTCCTTGTTGAGGACTTTTTGAAGCAGGGAATATAATGTATTATGTTCTTACTATGAACTTGCTAGCTGCAGGGTAGGGTTTGACCTACCTCTGAGCTTGACCTCAGCCCCAAGTAGCAATACCTTTACCCACTTGGCCAATAAGTATCCATTAGTAATGGTGATAGGTAATGATAATGTCTTGCTGCATTACTTGTGACCCAGGGCAGTGGGTGGGATACAGGGATGATCCATCATCCACAAGGAGCTAAGATGAGAGGGAGGTATGTGCCTTTTGACTTGGCTACCTCCCTTATAAGGGTGAAAAATCCTTTGGTATAAAGATAGAATGAATTATTATAATTGTTTATATTAGCTTCATTGACAGGAAACCTGTTCCCCTCCCTTCACTGGTTAGCATTTGGTCTTCTGCAAATTGATGTCTATATTATGTTAGTGTGGGATAGTGTCCATGTCATCAACTCTTAGTAGTAGGAGGGGAGCACTTGTTGGTTGTCAGCTTTCCATGTATGAAAAGATTGGGGAAATAAGAGTTTAAGTCAATAAATATCTTTGGCAATGTCCCTCCTTAGGGGTATCTCCAGGTGGAACTGAGGATGCTCATGGGTTTTGAGAATGGATGGTAGGAAGGTGATTCTTGACATATATTTCATAGGACCACCACTTGCAGGTATCTGTTGCCAATTTTATTTTATGTGTTAAAGAAGTAACTTGCATGCTTGATCTTGTTGTCCTTGTAGTCATTAACCCATCCAAGTCCAGGGTTCTTTTAAACTGAACAAGATCATGTGTTTGCAAGAACAAAATCTAAGAAGCAGTCCTCAGTCATAGTTCTTTCTCTTGTAAGAGGCTTGGTCCCTTATGAATGTCATCATGTAGGAAAAGTTAATTGTGTCATGTTATGGAAACAGTTTATTAAAAATTCCCAGTTGCTGACAAGTCAATCAGACGAAACACCATGTGAAGATGGATTCTTTATTATTATGTTTTGCTTGCTACATCTTTACCATATACTTGATAAAGCTGTAACAATTGAATTATACTAATAAAAGCTCCATCCTCATGTGGTGTTACTTTTGATGGAAAGGGTTAGTTGAAATGATTAGCTTGAATGAAGTCATAAAATACATCAAGGTATGGAAAAGGTTAAGATAGTGTAGTATTTCATTAATGGTGTGGCTGTATGTTGTATTATTTTTCAGACTGTGGAAGAATTCTTAACTCGTGAAGTGAGCTATGTGATCACCACCAAACCTCTGCTTCAGGCTGGATCAGGTAGATCAAGTGAGGTTGGGAATAACTGCCAGAATCCTCAGAAGCAACATCATCCACAGTCCCCTGCTGCTATTTCTCCCTTGACACCTCAGCTTCCATCATCTGTTCCTTCCACATCACAGGACTCTCCCTCGTTTGCAGATTCGCCTCGAGAGGACAAGAAAAGAGTTGTAAGTTTACTGTGAAATTTATTAATGGGGAAGGCTAGATTTTCAAGGGTGCTCAATTGCTTATACATAAACTATAATTGTGTTACCATGAGGTATGTGTAGTTTTGCTACTATTAACATTGAAAATTGGGATCACTTGAAGAATTATCACCCCAGTCTTTGACAGGGTGACAATTCTTCATGTGGGCTATCCTAGGGTGACAAATCTTCATGTGGGCCATCCTGGGTTTATGATTCTTTGGTTGTATAAGTTGATAACTATGAGCATAACCCTCATTCAACCTAACCTAACCCAACCTAACCTGACCTAACCTAACCCAACGTAATCTTTATTCCATTGTTGATATTCAGTGTACTGGGATGACAATTCTTCAGGTGGGATCTCATGGGAAGACGATTCTTCATGTGGGTGTTCTAGGGTGACAATTCTTCATGTAACCCAAAAATTGTTTTATAAACAAATTCAGATGGTGTGGGAGTCAGTGGTGAATGTGGTGTGGTAAATTAAGTTTGTTCGAAATCAATGTAGCTGTAAGTTGTAATCTATTCATTGGAAATGTATTAGTCTTGATTAATTTGCTTTTCTTAATGTCAATATAGCGCACACGGGCAGAGGTGTTGCTTGAACGAGCATGTGTTCGCCGGAGGGGAACTAGTGACATTTTGGAGAACGCTCGGCAGTGGAATGTTCCTGTGTGGCCCCTACAGAAGCTTCTCAAGTGGCTGCAAGGGCTGAAAGACAGTGGCAAATACCGTCCACAACGCACACACACTGCATCTAAGGGACAAACCTTAACACCTGGAACCAGAGTGTATCGTCTCAAATCACCATATCTAAAAATCGAAGCTTTTAGCAGGTATAAGATTGAATGTAGTTTTGATGATACTTGTTGCAGTGGATGGCTTTTGTCAGTACTGTTTGAATTGTCTTTCTTCAATATAATAAAGATTTGTGATTTTTACAGGCAAAGTAAACCATTATATAAAGAATTAGGGGCCTGGCCACTGTTAAACCTGGCAGCTTCCCCGGGTACCTCTCCATTTGCTCCAGTAATACCAGCAGAACCAGTATTCAGTCCTAAATCAGTAAAGGCCAAGATATCCAGTCACAAAGACGATCTTAAAGACAAGTAAGTGTACATATTGTTTTGAAGTCCATAAAACAAGAGTGAATGTATATATATTCATATGAAGTCCATAAAACAAGAGTGAATGTATATATATGCATATAGTACTTTTAAATCACTCATAACCCAAATATATCAACAGAGGAAAAAGGAAGGAAAGAAAGAATAACAAAGAAAGTGGTTACTGTGAATTGTGTTCAGCAAACTATACAAACCTGAGACTTCACCTGCAGTCCGATGCACACGTCGCCTTTGTGAGAAACGGGGAAAATTACGCCCATCTGGATCAGCTCATTAAGGGCCACGGCAGTGAGCACACTAACAATGTTAGTTGTAGATTGAGTTGTGCAGTATTATTGGTGAGCTGAAAGGAGGTTTGTGAATAATTGATTCTGTAGTTCTTATCATGCATTGGGAATTATGTTTCTGCTAGTTATAGATTATAGAGAAAAAACTGAAGAGGGAATCTGCAAGTTTCATTCAAATGCATGGTACTAATGCTGTTGTGCAAATGATGTGCTATCAGCATGAGTTCAGTTTGTTTATAATGGTTTGAATAATTGATAGGAACACAGTGTAGGATGTGTTACAGCTGTGTGGCATTGGGGAAGGGGGCGGTTAATTTTTTCTATGTGAGTAAGAGCTGTCATAGGGTAGGGAATAGAGAAAATGAATGGTTTGAGGTTTGAGGGTGGGACTGTACCAGGGTTATTTAATGTCACTATGTTGTTCATGCATGGGATGATACAGGAAGAAAATGGGTGATGGGCAGAGATTTGGAGATGGTAAATGATAATTGAGAATGACATTGTGGTTCTTGCTTTTCTGGAATAGAGAGAGAGATATGTATGGATGTATATTGGCTGTAGGACTGTGTGTATGTGTACATGTTTGTTTGTGATTGTGTTGCATATAAGAGTTGCTCATGTAGCACAGGTAATTAGATGTGCATTCAAAAAATATTTTCCCATATTTACTGAGACCAACTGAATAGGATTAGGATGTTGAGCAGAGGTTACAGTTACAGGAAGGCAGTTAGTGAAAAAGTTTAATTACATGATAAGAAATATGAAATACACACACTCCTTAAATCACATGACGTTGAAACCTCATAGTTGGGTTTTGTTTAATATAAAGGATTACTGTATATGTATGACATTCAAACTAGATTATATGTGTTATTTTATTTTATTTTATTTTTATTTTTTCTCTCGTTTTAGTAAGGTGGATCCGAATGAAGTTAAGCGGATACATGAAATTAGAGGCAGAACCCATCAAGTTGAGAAGCCTCACTCGCTCTCTAAACTCACAGCAGCACAAACAGCTCGTATTTCAGGTAAGAATTGACAACTTAAGAGTGTGCACACACACACACACACACACAGACAGACAGACAGACAGAGCTTTCCCCCACAGAGTAGTGGATGTATGGAACACAGTAGATGAAACACTAGTGTGTGCAAAAACAATACAAATTAGATTTGGCAAGATACAGAGATGGGACACCATGAGCATAGCTCCCCTTCCCATAAGATACAACTAGGTAGGTAAATACATACACATACACACACTATGTATACATACAGATGTATAAATACTTGAAATAGCTTAGAAAGCAATATAGCCCAAGCTGGAACATACATGAATTTTAAACAAAGTATAATAATAGAGAATAAGGACATGAAATTGAAACTGGGTATGATAATTGGAGAGTAAGAAACAGGACCCCACATGCATTGCTGCTTTCCTGTATGCTAAAAGTTGGTACACACATATTTGGATGTGCAGGGCTTCCTGGTGTAGTGGTACCATGGTCAACCACTAATTTAGCTATCTGAGTTGGAGTCTCCTTTCAGGGCTGAAAATCATCACTGACACAATGATCAAAAATGCTGGTTTATATTTTGGATCCAGATGGCCTTGCATGAGGGGATGGAGAGGGGGTTGCTGATTTCATGAAGTGGCCTTTCTGTGGATGTGCTGTGTCTAGTGACACTGCTTCTGACCCAGGGCAGTGGGCAAGATGCAGGGACGGGGGTGGATGGGAGTGGAGTATGTTGGGGATGGAAATGGGTGGGAGTGGTTTTTATCCCTTTGTTTTTTGGCTACCTCCCTTATAAGACACTGCTTCTGACTCAGGGCAGTGGGCAAGATGCAGGGACGGGGGTGGATGGGAGTGAAGTATGTTGGGGATGGAATGGGTGGGAGTGGTTTTTATGCCTTTGTTTTTTGGCTACCTCCTATATAAGGGGGAAAAAGCCTTTGGTATATGTACTTACATATACCAAGGCTTTTTCTCCCTTACATACATACATACATACATATGTATGTATGTATGGTATATGTATGTATGTATATTTAAGAGAAACCTCCTTGTCACCTATATAGATTGGTACAGTGTTAGCCAGTTTTCAATCATTTGGCAGTTCCCTTCTCTTAGTGAACACATCAACTGTACTAGGGATCTAAATATGTGGTAACCAGTATTTGAAGGAGGAACGAGGGAAGAACTGCTAAATCACGGACTATGGCCAAAATGTGTGAAAAAAGAATTGTAAAAGATGGATAAAATACTTGGGATATTGGCTGCTTGTTATTGTGGCAAAGTAGCATGCAGTTGATACTTTAGGGTCTATATGGGGCGCCCCTACGGACCAGAGCCACACATCATTTTGTCTATGATAGAGGAAAACTCTTCATAGAGAAATGATGACAGTTTTATACTATGACTGTCCCTCCGTTATGCTGTCCCCCAACCCCTTGCTGCTGTCCTGTACCATTTCTCTGAGTATTCATTTTCTGCTGTGGGGGAATTCCCTGTGGTGGGGGAAAAGAATACTGCCACCAAGTATTTCCACTTGGATTGTAAGAGGCGAGAAGAAAGGGACGGGGAGTGGGACTAGGCATCCTTCTCCTTGTAGCCCCACAGGGGACATTCCTAAACGAAAAAGTAAAGGCATAAGAGGGTCTGGGAGTTTTCCGACCAGCACCCTAAGGTTTGGGTCTTTTAATGTGTGGGGATGTGGTACAGATGAGAGTAAAAGGGAAGAGATAGGTAGTATGTTTGTGAGAAGAAAGATGGATGTGTTGGCTTTGAGTGAAACTAAGTTGAAAGGGAAGGGTGAGTGTAAGTTTGGGAGTGTAAGTGGGAGGTTATCAGGAGTGAAGAGAGGGCGAGGGAGGGAAGGGGTGACTATTCTAGTAAGTGAAGAGATAGGTAAATGTGTAGTGGAGTGGAAGGAGGTTTCCTCAAGGATAATGTGGATGAAGGTGAAACTGGGAAAGGAGATGTGGGTCTTTGTAAGTGCATATAGGGCTGGCAGTGAGAAGAGTGTAGAAGAAAGGGAGGCCTTTTGGATAGATTTAAATGAGTGCATAGAGGATTTAGGGAGAAATGTCAATGTAATAGTACTGGGAGACCTTAATGCTAGGGTAGGAAATGGTCCAATTGATGGAGTGGTTGGGAAATGTGGAGTTCCAGGAAAGAATCATAGTGGAGAGTTGATGGTGGAAATGTGTCTAGAAAGAGAGTTGATGATAGCAAATACAGTGTTTCGGAAGAAAGTCAAGCATAAGTACACATGGGAGAGGGTGGAGGATGGAAGGGTGGTAGATAGAGCGTTGATGGATTATGTAGTGGTAAATAGGACTATGATAGGAAGAGTTAAGGATGTACATGTGCTAATGGGAGAGGGTGGGGGAATATCAGATAATTTTCTGGTGGAAGGTAAGTTGAGAGTGGAGGATAGATGGAGAAAGAGGAAAGGGACAAAAGGTAGGGAGGTGCTTAGAGTGAACTCTTTAAATGAAAAGGAAAAGGAGAAGGAGTACAAGAAGAAGCTGAAGGAGGAGTGGGAGGAAGTGAAGGATAGAGTAGAGCTAGGTGTGGAGGAGGAATGGGAATGGTTCAAGGAGGGAGTCACAAAGTGTGCAAGGATGGTGTGTGGAACAAGAAGGACAGGAGGAAATAGAAGGAAGGATAGTGAATGGTGGGATGAGGAAACAAAGAAGGTTGTAGAAGAGAAGAAGCAAGCTTTCACAGATTGGTTACAAAATAGGACGAGGGAGTCATATGAGAGGTACAAAGAAAAGAAAAGAGAAGTAAAGCAAAAGGTAAAGGAGGCAAAGAGGAGAGCAGATGTGAAGTGGGGTAAGAGTATGACAGAAAATTTTGAAAGTAATAAAAAGATGTTTTGGAAAGAAATTAAGAGAGGAAGAGGAGGCGAATCACGTAGAGAAGAAAAGGTAAAAGGTGCAGATGGAGAGATGATAATGGAAGAGAAGGCAGTAAGGGGAAGATGGGCAGAATAATTTAGGGAGTTGCTAAATGATTGAGGAAAATGGAGGAGAAATAAGGAAGGACGAAGTGAAGGCAGTTGTTAAGATGATGAAAGGAGGTAAGGCACCTGGTCTGGATGGATGCCATGCAGAATGTCTAAAAAAAGGATGTACAGTGATGGTGGACTGGCTGGTGAGGTTATTTAATGTTTGCTGGAGAGAGGGTAGAGTGCCGGAGGACTGGGGGAGTGCCTGTATAGTTCCACTTTACAAGGGAAAAGGGGACAAGTGTGAATGTAGTAGTTTCAGAGGGATTAGGAGAGGAACAAAGGGAGTAATTGGTGAGGAACAGTGTGACTTTAGGACGGGTAGAGGTTGTGTAGATCAGATCTTTGTGGTAAGACAAATATGTGAGAAAGCTAAAGGAAAGGGGAAGGATGTTTTTTGGCTTTTATGGATCTGGAAAAGGCTTACGATAGAGTAGACAGAAAGGCATTGTGGGAGGTTATGCAGATATAGGGGATAGGAGGAAAGCTTCTAGGAACTGTCAAGAGTTTTTATGAGTAGTAGTAGTAGTTGTGTCAGGATTAGAAATGGAGAGAGTGAGTGGTTCGAGGTAAAGGTGGGACTTCGTCAAGGATGCGTTATGTCGCCCTGGCTGTTCAACTTATACATGGATGGGGTGGTGTGAGAGGTAAATGCAAGGGTAGTGGGTCAGGGATTGGAGATGGTTAAAGAAAATGGAGAAAAGTGGGAGCTGAGCCAGCTGTTGTTTGCTGACGACACTGCGCTTGTGGCAGGATTGGAGGAGGGACTGAGGAAGTTGGTGACAGAGTTTGGGAGAGTATGTGATAGAAGAAAGCTAAAGATGAATGTGGGTAAAAGTAAGGTGATGAGATGTACAAGGGGTGAAAGTGGCAGTAGACTGGAAGTAAGCATTAAGGGAGAGCGACTGGAGGAAGTGGATAGTTTTAGATACTTGGGTGGAAATGTGGCAGGAAAAGGTGGAGTGAAAGTGGAGGTAGAATGTAGATTAAGAGAAGCGAGTAAATGCCTTGGTGGATTGAAGAGTGTAATGAGGAATAGACATTTGGGAATGGATGCTAAGAGGAGACTATGAAGGAGTGATTGTGCCAACAGCACTGTATGGGGCAGAAACATGGAACATAGGAGAGGAAGAGAGAAGGAGTTTGAATGTGTTTGAGATGAGGTGTCTGAGAAGTATGATGGGGGTTACTAGGCTAGATAGAGTGAGAAATGAGGAGGCGAGGAGAAGAACGGGGGTGGAAAGGGAGTTGGGAGATAGGGTTGATGAAAGAGTATTAGGATGGTTTGGACACATGGAAAGAATGAGTGAAGAAAGACTAGTAAAAGAGGTATGGAAGGCAGATGTGGAGGGAGTGAACATGAGGGGACATCCTAGGATGAGGTGGATAGATGGGGGGAAGAGGGGAATGTCTGTTGAGGAAGGACGGGAGAGGACAGAAGACAGGGGTGAATGGAGAATGGTTGTATATGGATGATGTTGTGATGCATGAGGTGGAATGGGCGGGATGGAGGGTGAGGTAGTATGTGTGAGCAAAATTTGATGCAGCCCGAAGGGACTTCTCCCCGTCTTCTCCTTTTATGCATGGGGGGACGGAGAGGGGGGGGGGTCGCCGATTTAATGAAGCGGCCTTGCTGTGGATGTGCTGTGTCTTGCGACACTGCTTCTGCAGCGGACAAGGTGCAGGGATGACCCGTCATCCAGGAGGTGCTCAGATAAAAGGGAGGGTGGAGGGGTGTGGAGTGTATTCAGGGATGGAATGGGTGGGAATGATTTTATGCCTATTCCTTTTTGGCTACCTCCCTTGTAAGGGGGAAAAAGCCTTGGTATATGTATGTATGTATGTATAATTTTGGATTTAGAAAAGGAACATCTTATGTAACCAACTTGCTAAGTTTTGATTTGAGAGTGGTTGATGTACTTTATGAGAGGATTGGGGGGATTGCGCATACTGTATTCTGGAAAAGGTGCTATGCAGAAAATTAATGTGGAAATTAGAAAACACGAGATCATAAACAGAGTAAACTGGCATGGGTAAAAGTATAATAATTCCTCCCATATCTGAACAACTTGGGTCACAGGATGTTCCCCAACTCAAAAACTAAATTTTCCATTTTGAAGGAATAAAAATGGTATACATACATACATATACCAGTGGCTTTTCCCCCTGTACAAGGGAGGTAGCCAAAAAACAAAGGCATAAAGTCCATTCCCACCCATTCTAACCCCATATACTCCACTCTCATTCCCCCCCCATCCCTCCCTCTTATCTTGGCTCCTCCTGAATGACTATACATATACATAAGTGGTATACTATACATACATACATACATACATATACCAAGGCTTTTTCCCCCTTACTAGGGAGGTAGCCATAAAGGAAAAGGCATAAAATCATTCCCACCCATTCCATCCCAGAAAACACTCCACACCCCTCCACCCTCCCTATACATATGAATAATTTGATAATGAATGAGGTTGGTAGTGTCAGTTCATATAACTATATAACAAGGGCTTTTTCCTCCTTATATAGGAGTTAGCCAAGTCAAAGGGCACACACCCACTCCACCCATTTCACTCCCATCCTCCACCCTTGTTTCCCCCTTGTCTTAGCTCCTTGTGGATGAAGAGTCATCCCTGACTCCTGCCCTTGGCCAGAAGCAATGCTGCAAGGCTGGTTCATTTAATTGTCAACCAATTAAATGTCCCCTCATGCAGAAAAAGATCTAGTCAAGGTTTATAAATGGAATCAGGAGTGGGAGATGGGTTCCAATACAAAGAAAAATAAAATCTTGTAATTGGGTTGGAGTAAAGACTGACAAGGAAATATAAAATGGGAGATGCATTAATAGTAGATACTAAGGAGGAATGCATGAGGGGGAGTGGGTGGGAGATGGTGGGTGAAGAAGTATGTATGAAAAATTTTTTGAAGCAGCCCGAAGGGATTTCTCCCAAAAAGTGGAGGAAAAGTGGAGAAAAAGTTGAGGAAAAGTAACTGAAGCCGATTGAGGTCTGGCTTGGTTCAAAGACAGAATGCCCCCTGCTTTTCTAGGCAGAGTTGAGAATGCTGATAGGATTTGAAGATTGAGACGATACTGTCAAGTGTTTGTCTCACAGGACCACGGATGGCCTATAAATTTTAGTATAATATATAAGATTGTACACATGAGGATATTAATGCATAAAATGTACACAAACTTTGTTTTTGTCTTCCAGATTGGTGAAACTCTTGAGTCCCGACCAAGCCTTCTCAGAAAGATTAAAGTAGAACCTTTAGAGGAAGATGGACTAGGTGAACGACCTAAACCTTTGCATGTAGAGGAGGAGTGGACAGGGCCCTCCTCTACTAGCGAACAGAAACCCTCTCTGAACAACCACACACTACCTGCTGCTCGCTTGCTTCCAATTAGCGTCAAGCTAACACCAAGTGACAGTTCACCCCCTCACTCTGACAGTTTAACACACATTCCTGTTGAACCATCCAATAACAATATTCCATCATCTATTAACAAACACCCCCCACCCATTGACAGACTTCCCACACCCACAGACCAGCCCTTGCCTCACCTTGCACCCACCGAAAAACACAAGTTGCGTTCAAATAGACTTCGAACACATACAAGGAGACTCTCGGCACAGAGAGAGAAACTACCACTGCCAGTAGACAAACTCCCATCTCCCACAGATAAGTCCTCTCCCTCAGATACAGTTCCACATCCCACAACTGACAAAGTCCTGCCTTCTACTGACGCTGTTGACAAACCCTTGCCTCGTTCAGATAGACTTAGTTCTCCCAAAGACAAACCTACATCTCCCTCAGACAAACATCAACAACCCTCCTTAGAAGACAAACTTCCATCTACCTCAGATAAGCTTTTACCTTCTGTAGACGAGCTCTCACCTTCCTTAAACAAGTCCCAACCCATCTTGGACAAGCTTTCACCCTCACCAGGTAAGCCCACCTTGAACAAACCCCCTTCAGAAGAACCTCCAACCCCTTCAGAGAACCTTTTGACCCCTGCAGACAAGTGTTCACCCTCTCCAGACAAGCTTTCAACCTCTCCAGACAACAAGCTTTCACCTTCCCCAGACAAGGTTTCACCCTCTCCAGACAAGCTTCCATCCTCCCCAGACAAGCTTTTATCCTCTCCAGACAAACTTTCAACCTCTCCAGACAAGCTTTCAACCTCTCCAGACAAGCTTTCAACCTCTCCAGACGACAAGCTTTCACCTTCCCCAGACAAGCTCTCAACCTCTCTAGACAAGCTTTCTTCCTCTCCAGACAAGCTTTCAACCTCTCCAGACAAGCTTTCATCCTCTCCAGACAAGCATTCATTCTCCCCAGACAAGCTCTCACCTTCCCCAGACAAACTTTCTTCCTCTCCAGACAAGCTCTCATCCTCTCCAGACAAGCTTTCATCCTCCCCAGATAGGCTTTCACCCTCTCCAGACAAGCTTTCATCCTCCCCAGACAAGCTTTCACCCTCTCCAGACAAGCCTTCATCCTCTCCAGACAAGCTATCACCCTCACCAGACAAGCTTCCATCCTCCCCAGACAAGCTTCCATCTTCCCCAGACAAGCTTCCATCATCTCCAGGCAAGCTTCCATCCTCCCCAGACAAACTTCCATCCTCTCCTGGCAAGCTCCCCTCCTCCCCAGACAAACTCCAACTTCCCTCAGACAAGCCTCCTCCATCTCCAGACAAATTTTCACATATATCAGAACACACGTCCTCAGTAAACAAATTCCCACCCCCTTCAGAGAAATCTCCTACTTCAGAGAAATTCCCTTCCCCTTCTGAGAAACTACCATTCCCAGAGAAACTTCCATTTCTTTCACCCAAACGTAGGCCCTCTTTAGATAAATCACCTTCTCCAGACAAATTCCAAATTTCTAAACACAAGCCTGCTGCTCCAAGCAAAGTCAGATCTCCCACAAATAAACTTAATCCTTCAGACAAATACACATTCAAGACACCTCCATCTTCTCCAGACAAATTCATAACATCTTCAGATACCCTTTTGCCTTCACTAGACAAACTCTCTGCTTATTGTAACATACTTCCATCCCCCTGTGACAAACTCCCTCTATCTTCTGGAGAATACTTGCCTCCTGTTGGTATTTCACCACTCTCTAACAGCCTCTCGCCACCCACAGTTACCTTCACAACCTCCTCAGATAACCCCGAACCTGTGACGTGTCCTACACTGCCATCTTGCATAGCCCAGAAGGAAACCAGCCTCAATGTGCCGTGTCCATCAAGTGTTGCGTCTGTTGGGGAGAGTGCCATAGCAAATACCAATATCAAGCTTGAGTGTATCGACCCCCAACCAGACATGGTGAGACTCATACAGGAGCCTGACTCGCGCATTGACTCTTTTTGTAGGAAGAGGAGCAGCCGTGTTGCCAAGAGGGTCAGTAGTGTTGATATTACGGAGCACTTAGACCTAAAAAACGAATTTGGCGGAGCAAGAGCAACACGCTCTTGTCGGTCAAGAAGAACAAGCTCTCGGTCAGACAGGTCAGAATCGGAGGTTTCCGATTCCCGTAGTTTGGCAGAGGAGACTGTGCACTTCGATATGGTGGACAAAAGTGGTAGCAAACGCGGAAGACCAAAGAATGGGGAGCCTCCGTTTGAAGAGGCTAACCACCACAGTACTGCTGCTGCTGCTAAGTGTAATGGAGAAATGAGCACAGAAACCCTCAATGGAGTGGCCAAGGTGAAAGGACGCAGAATCAGCAGAACCAACAGTGATGAGTCTGATGCCAGTAATGGGTCCAAAAGTAATGGTCTAGACCATAATGGAGACAAAGTGGACTTTAGTGTGTTGTTAGAAATTTCAGTAGCAGACAGGAAAAAATTTGAACAGAAAAAATCCAAGAGGAGGAGGAAGACTGCGGACTGGCTCTTGATATCGGAAACTGAACAATATTATAATGAAAAGGAGGAAATCATGAGGAACAAAAACAAACATGATTCAGATAGTGACTCTGATGATAGTGACGAAGAGAATGACAGAGTGGTGTGCAAAAGTGAACCTCAAAGTGAAAGTGATAGTAAACACTCGGATGATTCTGAGGTTAGTGCATTACATGTAAAAAGAAAAAAGAAAAGGGGTCCAAAGAATAATAGAAAACATTCTGGGGCAGCAGATGATGGGGATGATGAGGAAGAGCCAGTCACATACAAAGACAAAGTTAGTGTTCGGGAGACCGAAGATGATGTCGTCAAAAATGCCGTGGGTCGGGGGAAGGGAGGAAGGCATAGGAAGACGTTGTATGATTTGACTATGCTTAATGTCAATGAAGATGACGATGATGATGACGACAATTTTTTTGGTTTCCCAGTTAGCACAACAATTACTGCCTCAGGAACAACAGGAATGAGCAGTAGTAGTCATACTCATAGTAGTAATACCAGAAGTAAAAGTAGGAATGGTAAAACTAAGAAGAGACTCTCGGAAGCAGAAAGGTTTCTTCGTGACAACAAGGAATATTATCACTTCCAAGAAACAGAAGAAAGATTAAGGAGAACTTCTCATACTGACAAATCGCCTGACAAAACTCCAGACGAAAAACACAGTGGCAGAGATGCTGCAATAGAGAAAGAATTGAGGGAAACACGAAGGAAAGGGAAGTACCTAAAAGGAGACATTTGTGGCAGGTCATTAAGAAGTAGGACTGTAGAGATAACTAAAGAAGGTAAAGATGAGAAAAAGGAATCCAAAGAAGAAGAAGAGAAGGAGGAAGATTTTTCAGAAAAAGAAGAGGAAAAGGTGGAAGATATAGATACTAAGAAAGTAGATACAAATGAAATAGAAAAGGAGGTAATAATAAAAAGTGAAAATGTTGATAAAGACATTAAGGTTGAGGAAAATATAGGTAAGCTGAAAATACCTAAGGAAGAAAGTGATGTAAATCATAAGGAATTGTTCTGTAAAGAACATATAGAAAATAGTGAAAGTCCTAGTGATGCAAGTATTAAAGATAGAAGGTCTAGTGATGATTCTGAAGCGACAGACTCTTCCACAAGGGATAGTATGACTAAGACTGTTGATGAAATGTACTTTTCTTTTGAAGGTGTACCTGAATCAGAAAGTTGGTATCAGACGTACCAACGATTTATTGATGGCATTGCTGTGAATGAATTTGTGTATGATGATGATCCTTTGCGGTTTGTGCTGCCCTATGAAATGCCTAGAGATGTTATGAAAGAAATAATTTGCAGGAAAAGCCTTGCATCTAAGAAGAAAAATGATCTCTCAGATCTTGTAAGAAAGTCACCTAGATGTCATGCATCAACTTTAGCATTATTTTCAGATATCTTACCTCCGAAGAGGGTGAAGACCGTCAAAGTTACCCGGTCAACTAAAGTGGAGGAAGTGTCTTCAGATGGTACAAGTACATCTGGAACAGACTCGACCCATCCCCAGTCCGTAGATTTTTCAGAATCCTTTGAAGAATTTGCCATCATAGCCCATCATATGGATCTGGTCATGTTAGATGGCAAGGAAGATCTCGAGGGGCTCCACAGTAGCATAGAGGCATCTAAAGAAACTGAACATTTTGAAGATACTGACCACAAAAAATCTGTTCCAAGAAAAAGGGGGAAAAAGAAAAGACTCTCAAAGGAAGAAAAAGACAGTGAATTATCAATGCCAGTAGAGTGTAAAGTGTTTGATAATCCTCTTGCTTGTGAAATTGACCCGCAAGTGTTGCTGAGCTTAGGTGAAGATGTGAAGGATCTTGTTCCACTTAATGTTTTGACTCAAGATCCTTCAGAAGTGGTTGAGGACTCATGGAAGTGTGAGTGTACAGAACTTATATCTTGTGATGAATTATCAAGCATTGATGATAACACTGAAGCAAGTTCAGAGTGTTTTTCTCTGTGTGACTCAGAAACAGTCGATGGATCAGTTACCAGTGAAAACAGAGGGCGGGGGGGTCGTACTAGCAAGAAAAGGCGAGTGAACTTAACTGGTTGGCCCAAAACACAGAAGCGGAAAAGGTCACAACCTTGTAGAGATGAAACTGATGGTGTGTTGGAGGACCAGCAACCAAAGAAAAGAGGAAAGTGTCAAAAGAATAAAGACAACCATAGCTTGTTAGATCCCCTGCTTAGTGAGGACTTGTCGGCTATGGCCAGTGAGACGGAAAGACGGGCTTCTCCACGGAAAAAAGCTACAGTGCTTTACACTGATCACTTCCCTCTCAGGGTACGGACGTGCAAATGATTTGGAGGGTAGAGAGTGAGATTATGAGATGGCAGATGGTCAGTGTTTGGGGTTGATTTTCTCCTATGGAGAAGCTCTGGTAGACATGTATCCAAAGCCTGGGGTCTCAGGGTTCAAATGCAAAAGCCAAAAGCCAAAAGTGAAAAGCCAAGCCACTGCCAGATGAGAGCACCGGACATGGCAAGGCAACGGAGTGCCCAGTAGTTTGTATTGATACCAACTTCATGCATTCTTGCAAAGATATCAAAGTATACAAAGATTATTAATATCTTCAGCTACTATAGTGTTCTGCTCCTATTTATTTTGTACTCTTCACAGGATGTGGGCCAATTTTCAAAGTTAGACTTAAGTATTATTTTCAGTAACAATTTTCCCCTGACGTTAAAGCAACATTTATTTATTTTATTTAATTTTGATTTATGTATTTATTTTATTTCATCTTATCTTTATTTTTGTCTATTAAGTTAGAAGGAATTGATTTATAGATGCAGATAAAAAGAGTTTCAAGCTTGTCAGGATATTTGTATTTATTTGAGTCATTGCCCACACACATGTAGATTACAGTGAGTTCCTCTCTTTTTAGGCTGCAGCTTTTTCTAATATGTATGTGTTTTGTAGAATGTACATCCCTGTCAATGAGTATACAGTTTTGTAAATAGAAAGTCTTCTACTCTGAATATGTCTGAAGAATCATGAATGTGAAATAAAAGATGTTTGTAAGCTCACTGGTTTCAAAAATACTTGATTTTATTATGAATGATGCACTTTTATAAAGATGGCTTTATGCTCATAATGTACATTGCTCTAACTAAAGGAGAATAAATATTTATCATTATTTAAAAATGAGAGCTTATAATGTGTAAAATGTGCATTTTCATTATCACCATTTTATTTTATAAGTAGAATGTGTGAAGATGAGTTTATACGTGAAAGACCATTTTAGCCACACAAGGGAAGCCAACTAAGTTCCTCGTGAAATTATTTCTATGACCTGATCAAACTTCATGTAGGGGGTTCGGTTTTCCTTGACCTACTATGAATCTCGTTTTGAAGTCTTGTAATCCACTGTCTCGTCTACCTAAGAAGAGAGAGGCGAGATCTCAAAGCAGGATTAGAAAATAGGCTGGAGGAAACCGAGTGCAGCTTCATCGCCTCCAAACTTGTGATCCTGGGTTAAATGGGCCCTACACAATCAATATTATTGCGCAATATTTCATAAGGAATTATTGGCCGTAACTGAGGGGTTCCAGATATTACTATCTCTTGTCTTGATTATCACCCACCATTCCAACACCATCAGCGATATAGTGCAGTGCAGTGCACAGTAATATTGATCGTGTAAAGCCTGTTTTAGTCTCCACGTGGGAGATGTCTTTAGAGTAAGGAGGCAACTGAGACTAACACTATTTTCAGTCACATTCAGTCTTTTCTTCCACTAACAAACAACTTCGTTCTTCCACCTAAGAACCAAAAAACCTCCTGAGATGGTGTATGATGGTCAGGGCAGATGACCTCTGGAAGATCTTAGTCCAGTGTTTCCCAACCTGGACTGCTAGCACCCCATGGGGTTACTGAAATAAATAATAAGGGGTGCTGGGAAGTGATGCATACATACACTTTACTTTATCCTTCTAGAAATAAGATATTAGTTAAGGGGTGCTGGACTGCTTTGACCTAACTACAAGAGGTGCTAGGGATGGAAAAGGTTGGGAAATGCTGATGTAGTCAGGGCCCATATATAGGAAGGTGGTGTAGGCCCGGTGGTTGTTCCGTGGATGTGGACTAGGGAGTAACACAGCTTGGCAGCAGCCAACATGACTAATCAGTCCTGTTCAGGATTTGCTTTGGTCACCCCAGTTGGGGAAGTGACTAGAAAAGGTACCCTAAAAATAGTCACCCTAAACCTAACTTGACAGGGGAGCTACCCCCAGCAAGGTCACCCAAGTGCAACATGAATAATGATTACAGTATAACCAAAATATAACGAGGAGGGAGCAATGGCCATCCCATAACCAAGGTCCCTCTGTTCCACTCCCTTTCCTCCTCACAACATTTTCCTGTGAATAGAGCAAAGAGCCCCCACCAAACTTGAGTTTAGTCTACAATGGTAAACCTGAAGCAAATGCCCACCCTTCCCAAACAGTGAGGATTTCTGCAGTTAGCATTATCAATATTATCACCATAATCAGGGGTACTTGGTTATTGACTACATGGTAACATGCAGCCAATATTTTAAGGAATGTTTTGGGGTGCCCCTGTGGATCAGAGCCATGCATCATTTGTCTGTACTAATAGAGGAATGATGATACTTTTGTACTACAGTTGTCCCTTATACTGCTCCCTTGAACTTGTAGTTTACCATTTGTATGACCACCTCTTCTGGATAGCCCTGTGGTGGAAAGAAAAGAATTTGTCATGGTGTTTCCCATGATTGTTGTAAAAGGCAACTAAGAGGGATAGGATTAGGGCTGTTCTATATGTTTCTCCTGTGAGAAGTTGGGGCATAAGGTCTGGCTTTGGTGGTGAGAGTAAGAAGGAAGAGATTAGTGGTTAGTTTATGGAAAGGAAGATGGAAGTAAGCATTAAGTGAAACCAATTTAAAAGGGATGGGCAAGTTTGAGTGAGAGTGTGGTGGGGAGGATGTCAAGAGTGAGGGGGCAAAGTAGAGGAGTGGCTGCTGGAGAGTGATAAGATAGGGAAGTGTCTTCGAAGATAATGTGGGTGAAGATGAAGTTGGGATATGTGGGTCTATGTGAGTACATGAAGTCCTGGTACAGAGGAAAGTGAAGAAGAAAGAAAGGAAGGCTTTTTGGATCAGTTTAAATGAGTGTTACGGGGGTAATGAATGTAGTGGTATTGGGGTTCTCAGTACTAAAGTACACATGCAAATACAGTAGTAGAGAGGTTAGAGGTGCCATGTAAAAATTAGTGATGTGTTTAGAAAGGGAGTTGATTATAGCAAACAATATTAAAGAAGAAAGCCAAGCATAAGTATACATGAGAAAGGGTTAATAATGTTAACAGATTGTGTAGTGGTATCCAAAGGGAGGATTGGAAGAGTTCTGTACATTCATGGGAGAGAGTGAGGGTGTTTCAGATGGTGAAGGAACAGAAGGAAAGGTAGTGAATGGTTGAAGAACAGATTGTGTAATGGCATCCAAAGGGAGGATTGGAAGAGTTCTGTACATTCATGGGAGAGAATGAGGGTGTTTCAGATGGTGAAGGAACAGAAGGAAAGGTAGTGAATGTTGGAAGAAGAGGTGAAGACAGGTAGAGACGAACATAAGAGGTGTAAGAAAAAGAGAATAGAGATGAGAAGCAGAGGACAGATGGGGTAAGAATTTGACTGAGAATTTTTTATCTGTATACCAAGGGCCAATCCCCCAGGCATGCACCCACTCCCATCCACCACCCATTTTTTCCCTCTCATCTCAGTTCTTCATGGATGGAAGGTCATCCCTGTCCCCTGCTCACTGCTCAGGTCAGTAGCAATGTTATGGAAGGGAGAGAGGAAATGGGGAATTTGGGTAAAGATGATAAATCAATCTGCTGCCCCTGTTCTCTTGCAAAAGACACAGCCTTCAGGTAAGTAGAGAAGAAATGGCAAAGGGTGCACATGGACATAGGTTCATGGAAGTAAAGGCAGTAAGGATGATGGGTAGCACATTTGAGAGAATTGCCGAGTGTGGAGGTGGTTTGGCATTGGTTGATTGTAGCTGGGAGAGGTGCTAAGAAAATGACTGATGGGAGAGGAAAATGACTGTGCTAAACGAAAACATGAGGTTGCAAATGTGCCAGAGAATTGGAAGAGTGCTTGTATAGTTCTCTGCAGAGGAAAAGAGTACTAGTTTCACAGGGATTACTTTGTTGAGTAGTTGGAAAGGCATATGAGAGGGAGTGAGGTGATTAGGAAAAGAACCAAGGGTTGAGAGTAGTGTTGGTTTAAGAAAGGCACATGAGAGAAGTTTTTGGTACAAGGTAGGAATTATTATTATTATTATTATTATTATATTTTTTTTTTTTTAGGAGGCTTTCATGGGTCTGCTGAAGGCTTATGTCAGAGTTGACAGGAAGGAATTGTGGGAGGTATTGCAAATATAAGGCAGAGGGTAAGTTGTTAAGGCCATTCACAAGCTTTTACATGAGTACTAGAGTTTGTGAGATTTGGGCAGTAGAAGGAAACTAATTATTTACATAAAAATTGTAAGTACCACCCTCAGCTATGCTTCCACAACTTGGTTTTCGGCAATCAATAAGATCTACACTTTACAAACTACAGTATAAAGCCATGAAAATAATAGCAGGATCCACCAAAACACAAGCACAATTCTCAGTTTACTATTCAAACACATACCATCTGTATGATACATTCATGCTCAGATCACTAAACAAAGTCTTCAATACAAATCACCAAACTCAGTAACCCTGCAACCATCAACCTCACAAAAAAATATCTTGAGAGAAGTAAGAATCATAATAGTACTTGTACCTTCAGGGTGCCTGGCCACAGAATCAAATTGCTCTAGATGCAATGATCTTGGAGGAAAGAGCACTTCATTTTACAATGCTCTAGACATTGACAACATCATACTTCTTCCCTGAGTGATCTATGGACATTACTGCAAGACCTGGGGTAATAGATTGATAATTTATATTCTTTAATCTTCCTTGTTCTTCTCTTTCCCCTATCTCTCCTATGCTTTACTTGCTTTTTTTTCTCACTCCTCTCTCTTATCCTTGACATACTTTTCCACCTGTGTTTTAAATTTTCAGGAAGATTTTTTTTTTTTTCTTATCCTTGATATCTACTTTTTCACCAGTTATAAATCTTCAGGAAGATTTCCTATTTAATCTTCGTTTTATCTTGTCAAATTCCTTGAAGTCCACTTCAAAGTACTTTCTCATTTGTGCATTATAGGTTTATCATTCAATCTTTTGTCCCTGGTCTCTCTTACAGAAGGTCCACAACCTTCAGGTTACCAGCAACAGCATATAAAACTTTTGCATAATTGTATTTTTCTTGTATAATTTTTGTTTTTCCTAATAAATTTAAGGACTAGATGATCACTTTTATCTATTGAGCATTGGTAATTCAATTCCAGCCACTTCATGTTCTTGTGTATCAAGGCCAGTCTTGTATCTTTGACTCTACATCTTATTGTTTCTTTCTCCCAATGGTTCTCATTGGTACATTCACTAAAATATTGCTCCCACAATTCCACCCATTTCACCTTTCCACAGTCAAGGTCTCCCACCTTTCATTCATTTTTTTCTCTCAAATTAGGACGAGGGAATCGTATGAGAGGTACAAAGTAGAGAGAAGGGAAGTTAAGCATAAGATGTGAAATGGGGTAAGAGTATGACAGAAAATTTTGAAAGTAATAAAAAGATGTTTTGGAAAGAAATTAAAAGAGGAAGAGGAAGCGAATCAAGTAGAGAAAAGATAAAAGATGCAGATGGAGAGATGATAATGGAAAAGAAGGCAGTGAGAGGAAGGTGGTCAGTATTTTAGGGAGTTGCTAAATGTGAAGGAGGATAGGGAGGGCAAGGTAGTTGCAGTGGGAAGCGCTAAGAAAATGAGAGTGATGAGTGAGGAAAATGGAGGAGAAATAGGGAAAGATGAAGTGAAAGCAGCTGTTAAGATGATGAGAGCAGGTAAGGCACCGGGGTTGGATTGATTCCATGCAGAATATCTGAAGGAGGTACAGTTATGGTGGACTGGCTAGTGAGTTTATTTAATTGTTTAAGAGAGGGTACAGTGCCATAGGACTGGAGGAGTGCCTGTATAGTTCTGCTTTACAAGGGAAAGGGGGACAAGTGTGAGTGTAGCAGTTTCAGAGGGATCGCTTGTTGAGTAGTTGGGAAGGTTTATGGGAGGGTCTTGATTGAGAGGATTAGGAGAGAAACAGAGGGAGTAATTGGTGAGGAACAGTGTGGTTTTAGGACAGGTAGGGGTTGTGTAGATCAGATTTTTGTGGTAAGACAGATATGTGAGAAAGCTATAGGAAAAGGTAAGGATGTTTTTTGGGCTTTTATGGATCTGGAAAAGGCTTACAACAGGGTAGACAGGAAGGTACTGAAAATATATGGGATAGGAGGAAAGCTGTTAAGAGCAGTCAAGAGTTTTTACGAGAGTAGTAGAGCTTGTGTTAGGATTAGAAATGGAGAGAGTGAATGGTTTGAAGTAAAGGTGGGACTTCGTCAGGGATGTGTTATGTCGCCCTGGCTGTTCAGTCTATACATGGATGGGGTGGTGCGAGAGGTGAATGCAAAGGTAGTGGGTAAGGGGTTGGAGATGGTTAAAGAAAATGGAGAAAAGTGGGAAATAAGCCAGTTGTTGTTTGCTGACGACACTGCGCTTGTAGCAGGATCAGAGGAGGGATTGAGGAAGTTAGTGAGTTTGAGGTGTGTGAAAGAAGGAAGCTGAAGATAAATGTGGGCAAAAGTAAGGTGATGAGATATACAAGGGGAGAGAGTGACAGCAGGCTGGAAGTGAGCATTAAGGGTGAGAGACTGGAGGAAGTGGATAGTTTTAGATACTTTGATGCAAATGTGGCAGGAAAGGGAGGAGTGGGGGTGGAGGTAGAACGTGGATTGAGAGAAGGGAGTAAATGCCTTGGATTAAAAAGTGTAATGAGAAATAGACATCTGGGAATGGATGCTAAAAGGAGGTTATATGAAGGAGTGATTGTGCCAACAGCACTGTATGGGGCAGAAACATGGAACATAAGAGAAGAAGAGAGAAGGAGTTTGAATGTGTTTGAGATGAGATGTCTGAGAAGTATGATAGGGGTTACTAGGCTAGATAGAGTGAGAAATGAGGAGGTGAAGAGGAGAACAGGGGTGCCAACAGCACTGTACGGGACAGAAACATGGAACATAAGAGGAAGAGAGAAGGAGTTTGAATATGTTCGAGATGAAATGTTTGAGAAGTATGATAGGGGTTACTAGGCTAGATAAGAGTGAGAAATGAGGAGGTGAGGAGGAGAACAGAGGTGGAAAGGGAGCTGGGAGATGGGGTTGATGAAAGAGTATTAGGATGGTTTGGACAAATAGAAAGAAAAAGTGAAGAAAGATGTAAAAGAGGTGTGGAAGGAATGAATATGAGGAGGCGTCCTAGGACAAGATGGATGGATGGGGTGAAAGGGGCATTACAAAAGAGAGGAATGTCTGTTGAGGAAGGACAGAAGATTGGGTTAATGGAGAAGGGCTGTGTATGGATGATGCTGTGATGCATGAGAGGGAGTGGGTGGGGGATGGGGGGTGAAGTATGTATGAGAAAAAATTTGATGCATCCTGAAGGGATTTCTCCCCGTCTTCTTTTCTGCATGAGGGGACGGAGAGGGGGGTCACTGAATTTATGAAGTGGCCTTGCTGTGGATGTGCTGTGTCTTGCGACACTGCTTCTGACCCAGGGCAGTGGACAGGATGCAGGGATGACCCATCATCCAGGAGGTGCCAATATAAGAGGGAAGGAGGAGGGTGGAGGGGAGTGGAATATGTAGGGAATGGAAGGGGTGGGAGTGGTTCCTATGCCTTTTCTTTTTGGTTACCCCCCCGGTGTAAGGGGGAAAAAGCCTTTGGTATATGTATCATTAAATTTTGTTTTTCTTCATTCTTTGCTCTAGTTTTTGTGGGACACATTCAATTACAATTTCTTTTTCCACTTCCCATTATAATTCTCACATGACCACAGCTATTCCTTCTCCCATTGCCATTTTTTTTTACTGCTATTGTCACTTCTTTATTTTTCCTTCCTCTGACTCTTTACCACATATACTTACCCTCAACCACCTGAATGTCAATATGTCCATTGTGCTTGGTTTCAATAAAACACATTACATCTGGTTCTTTCTCCTTTAAATAATCTGTCTATAGTACTGTAAGCTACTTCCAGTCTTTTTACATAAATCCTTCTCCTTCCGTCTTTTGTTTGGTTCTTTTCTATTTTTTCCTTAGCTTCTAGCATTTTGTGTATGTATTTTCACTTGGTCTTTGGATCACGTGTTGGACTCGTGATCGATAGCTATTTCCCTCCTGGAAGAGAGCTCAGAGCTCGTAAGTCCGATCTATGGGTAATGCTTATGACCTTGCACACACACACACCCCCAACTCCCCGCCCACGAGAGTTGGAGTAACACCCCTCAGCGCTGCGATACTGATATTATTTCAGCCCCGGGCGAGAGTCGAACCCGGACCTCCGTAGTGGCAGGCCAGAGCTCTAACCACAGCGCCATGAGAGGTGTATATGTGTGTGTATCACAACTAACACCACAGTCGGATGAAAGAAAGAGTTGCGTAAGCAAAACTACATTTCGATTGCTAACTGCAATCCTCTTCAGTAGTACTACTGAAGAGGATTGCAGTTAGCAATCAGAAATATATAGTTTCGCTTAAGCAACTCTTTCTTTCGTCTGACTGGTGTTGTGATTAACAAATGTGTTACTACATTTCTCACCAGTGATGTGTGTGTATGTTTTTCTGTTACAAGGAAAATTGTAGTCCATGGTAATTGTCAGTTGTCCAAGGGAAAAACTAGAACTGAATTATCTAAACCTAACTCCAACCAACCTAACCTGATGAGGGTGGGTTGGGTTGGGTTGGGCTTGGTTAACAAAAACTGTTGCCTCAAACTTCACAAACTGGAAACCCAGTCCAACAGTGATTCACAACAGTCTTTGGGTTCTCCTAAAGACCTCTTTGGGAAGACATATAGTAGCAGTAAGAAGAGGGGAGGTATTATGGGTGATCAAGTCTCATTATGTGGAAATGTGGACAAAATACAGGTCAAGTTAATGGATCTTGTGCCCAGCCCAGAGACCAAATGTCTGCCCCTCAAGGCTGCACCTCCAGATGGAGATAAAGGTATTAATCAGCTTTGAAGATGGATCACCACTAGCAGGTACCAGACACTGGTCTCTATGTTAGATTAGGTTAAGTTAAGGTTTAATGTAATCCTAATTACTATCTCCCTGAGGACAATTGGCGATCATCCTGGATCCAAATCTCCCTGAAGCATGTGTATATATACATAAAAGTTACAAAGAGATCTAGTTATGGGGTCAAACTCGTGTGTTTGTTTTCTTTTACAACATTGTGCGGGTGAAAATTCCATCTGGTGTTTTCATAGAAGAATTCAGTCCACCTCCTCTTGATCTTGTGTACTCTGCAAGACTCTGTAACATAAAATGAAAACAATTAAATTTATGAAACATTAAAAAATTATACTTGCATGAGATCTTTCTGATAAATATCAAGTGTAATAAATGAAAAATCTACACTCATATATATATAAGATAATAAGAAAAGTGCCGAGACCAGGAACTTCCACGAATGTTTGACATAATAATCAGTCCAAAGTGTTTGACCTCATACTGTAAACAATAACAGAATTATACCTTGGAAAATTTATCATATAAATAAATTCACTGCCCTAATTTTCTCTTGCAGGAGACCTGTGGTCTCCAAGAAACTACCACACTCATAGCCCATGTAATCCTAATTTAGACAAACTCTTTCCCCATAGTGGTATAATCTTTATTATGCACCAAGAGGTGCTAAGATAGGAGGGAGGGTGGAGGGGTGTGGAGTGTATTCAGGGATGGAATGGGTGGGAATGATTTTATGCCTTTTCCTTTTTGGCTACCTCCCTTGTAAGGGGGAAAAAGCCTTGGTATATGTATGTATGTACTGGAAATGCTAGATGATTAATGTCATCTGAAGAGGAAGACACTAGACTACCATTGCTCTTGGTAAAACCTCCTTCAGTCTAGGTTCCATCCGTTAGCTGAGTAAAATCAATTATTAGACATCATGTGGGATGAGGAAACAAAGAAGGTTGTAGAAGAGAAGAAGCGAGCTTTCACAGATTGGTTACAAAATAGGACGAACAAGTCGTATGAGAGGTACAAAGAAAAGAGAAGAGAAGTAAAGCACAAGGTAAAGGAGGCAAAGATGAGAGCAAATGTGAAATGGGGTAAGAGTATGACAAAATTTCTAAAGTAATAAAAAGATGTTTTAGAAAGAAATTAAGAGGAGGCCAATCAGGTAGAGAAGAAAAGGTAAAAGGTGCAGATGGAGAGATGATAATGGAAGAGAAGGCAATAAGGGGAAGGTGGGCAGAGTATTTTAGGGAGTTGCTAAATGTGAAAATGGAGAAAAATGGGAGGTGAGCCAGCTGTTGTTTGCGGATGACACTGCGCTTGTGGCAGGATCGGAGGAGGGATTGAGGAAGTTGGTGACAGAGTTTGGGAGAGTGTGTGATAGAAGAAAGCTGAAGATAAATGTGGGTAAAAGTAAGGTGATGAGATGTACAAGGGGTGAAAGTGGCAGTAGTCTTGAAGTGAGCATGAGAGAGCGACTGGAGGAAGTGGATAGTTTTAGATACTTGGGTGTAAATGTGGCAGGAAAAGGTGGAGTGAAGGTGGAGGTAGAATGTAGATTGAGAGAAGCGAGTAAATGCCTTGGTGGATTAAAAAGTGTAATGAGAAATAGACATTTGGGAATGGATGCTAAGAGGAGACTATATGAAGGAGTGATTGTGCCAACAGCACTGTATGGGGCAGAAACATGGAACATAAGAGAGGAAGAGAGAAGGAGTTTGAATGTGTTTGAGATGAGGTGTCTGAGAAGTATGATGGGGGTTACTAGGCTGGATAGTGTGAGAAATGAGGAGGTGAGGAGGAGAACAGGGGTGGAAAGGGGGTTGGGAGATAGGGATGATGAAAGAGTATTAGGATGGTTTGGATACATGGAAAGAATGAGCGAAGAAAGACTAGTAAAAGAGGTATGGAAGGCAGATGTGGAGGGAGTGAACATGAAGGGACATTCTAGGATGAGGTGGATGGATGGGGTGAAGGGGGCTTTGGGGAAGAGGGGAATGTCTGTTGAGAAAGGAAGGGAAAGGACAGAAGACAGGGGTGAATGGAGAATGGTTGTATATGGATGATGTTGTGAGGTAGTATGTGTGAGCAAATTTTTGACACAGCCTGAAGGGATTTCTCCCCGTCTTCTCCTTTATGCATGGGGGGATGGAGAGGGGGGGTCGCCGATTTAATGAAGCGGCCTTGCTGTGGATGTGCTGTGTCTTGCGACACTGCTTCTGACCCAGGGCAGTGGACAAGGTGCAGGGATGACCCGTCATCCAGGAGGTGCTAAGATGAGAGGGAGGGTGGAGGGGTGTGGAGTGTATTCAGGGATGGAATGGGTGAGAATGATTTTATGCCTTTTCCTTTTTGGCTACCTCCCTTGTAAGGGGGGAAAAAGCCTTGGTATATGTATGTATGTATGCTAAATGTGAAGGAGGAGAGGGAGGGAAAGATAGTTGCAGTGGGAAGTGCTGAGAAAATGACTGTGATGAGTGACGAAAATGGAGGAGAAATAAGGAAGGATGAAGTGAAGGCAGTTGTTAAGATGATGAGAGCAGGTAAGGCACCTGGTCTGGATGGATGCCATGCAGAATGTCTAAAAAAAGGAGGTACAGTGATGATGGACTGGCTGGTGAGGTCATTTAATGTTTGCTGGAGAGAGGGTAGAGTGCCGGAGGACTGGAGGAGTGCCTGTATAGTTCCACTTTACAAGGGAAAAGGGGACAAGTGTGAGTGTAGTAATTTCAGAGGGATTAGCTTGTTAAGAGTAGTTGGGAAGGCTTATGGGAGGATCTTGATTGAGAGGATTAGGAGAGGAACAGAGGGATTAATTGGTGAGGAACAGTGTGGATTTAGGACAGGTAGAGGTTGCGTAGATCAGATTTTTGTGGTAAGACAGATATGTGAGAAAGCTATAGGAAAGGGGATGTTTTTTGGGCTTTTATGGATCTGGAAAAGGCTTATGACATGGTAGACAGGAAGGCACTGTGGGAGGTTTTGCAAATATACAGGATAGAAGGAAAGCTTCTAGGAGCTGTCAAGAGTTTTTACGGGAGTAGTAGAGCACGTGTCAGAATTAGAAATGGAGAGAGTGAGTGGTTCGAGGTAAAGGTGGGACTTCGTCAGGGATGTGTTATGTCACCCTGGCTGTTCAACTTATACATGGATGGGGTAGTGCGAGAGGTAAATGCAAGGGTGGTGGGTCAGGGATTGGAGATGGTTAAAGAAAATGGAGAAAAGTGGGAGCTGAGCCAGCTGTTGTTTACTGACGACACTGCACTTGTAGCAGGATCAGAGGAGGGATTGAGGAAGTTGGTGACAGAGTTTGGGAGAGTGTGTGAAAGAAGAAAGTTGAAGATAAATGTGGTGATGAGATGGCAGCAGACTGGAAGTGAGCATTAAGGGAGAGCAACTGGAGGAAGTGGACAGTTTTAGATACTTGGGTGCGAATGTGGCAAGAAAGGGTGGAGTGGAGGTGGAGGTAGAATGTAGATTGAGAGAAGCAAGTAAATGTCTTGGTGGATTATAAAGTGTAATGAGGAATAGACATTTGGGAATGGAGGCTAAGAGGAGATTGTAGGAAGGAGTGATTGTGCCGACAGCACTGTATGGGGAAGAAACATGGAACATAAGAGAAGAGGAGAGGAGTTTGAATGTGTTTGAGATGAGGTATCTGAGAAGTATGATGGGGGTTACTAGGCTGGATAGAGTGAGAAATGAGAAGGTGAGGAGAACAGGGGTGGAAAGGGAGTTGTGAGATAGGGTGGATGAAAGAGTATTGGGATGGTTTGGACACATGGAAAGAATGAGTGAAGAAAGACTAGTAAAAGAGGTATGGAAGGCAGATGTGGAGGGAGTGAACATGAGGGGGCGACCTAGGATGAGATGGATGGATGGGGTGAAAGGGGCTTTGGGGAAGAGGGGAATGTCTGTTGAGGAAGGATGGGAGAGGACAGAAGACAGGGGTGAATGGAGAATGGTTGTATATGGATGATGTTGTGATGCATGAGGTGGAATGGGTGGGGGGATGGGGAGTGAAGTAGTATGTGTGAGAAAAATTTGAGGCAGCCTGAAGGGATTTCTCCCTGTCTTCTCCTTTTCTGCAGGATGGGGATGGAGTCGCCGAATTAATGAAGTGGCCTTGCTGTGGATGTGCTGTGTCTTACGACACTGCCTCTGACCCATCATCCAGGAGGTGCCAAAATAAGAGGGATGGCAGAGGGTGGAGGGGAGTGGAGTGTATTAGGGATAGAATGGGTGGGGATGGTTTTTATGCCTTTTTCTTTTTGGCTACCTCTCTTGTAAGGAGGAAAAAGCCTTTGGTATATGTATGTATCATCCTAAATGAACATATGCTACCAAGGTCCAAGAACAAAACAAAATTCAGTGAAAATATGCAGCTTAATTTCACTGAAGGATGGTGTACCACTTCAGAAGGGTAAAAAATGAAAAATCACAAAAAATTGTGAAAACAAGTACAAAAATAGCTTGATATGTTGACAACACCTCAGCAAAGTTTCGGAGATATTGCGCAATTTTTACTATGTTTTTGGGCAAAAACAATGTGAAATACCTCTTTTGTTTACATTATGATGTCACATACATGTGTTCATGATATCACAATATAATCTACGTAAGTTGCAATAATATTTTGTCTATAACATCGTGTGATGTTCTGAAGACTTCTGGCATGTTCTCCACTACTAGAAAGTAATACTTCACCACTGACAGATTATTCTCTTTTATCGTGTGATCTTGTATGCTGGAACCTAGAAGAGGAGATATGGCAAAGGCCAATAAAGGGTGGAGAAGGAAGCTGGCAACCAGAAGTGTCGATAGAGGTGAGTCACCCCAGCCAGCTGATCTGCTATGCGCGCATTTTTTAAAATCCATGCCTACCACAACACAGCCAGCTGACAGCGTTGACATCGCTGTACCGTCAACTTCAAGTGCTTATAAGCTGAAACAGTTGTTTCCAGACACTGAAAAAAGTGCAGAGAGTGATAATACAGACAATGTCATTGTCAGTATGGATAATATGAAAGAGATTGAACAATGTGTGTGTTGCACACCACCAGGAAAGAAGAGGCCAGTCATTTGATCCCCAGAGGAGAGGAGCATCAGCCTGAATCATGATGAGAAAGGAAAAGAAAAGCTAAACGGTGTGTATAAATGCCTAACAGAGGAAACCCTTCTCAAGAGATGCTTGCAGGGTAAGACCCAAAATCCAAACAAATCCTTGCATTGTCAGATCTGGAAGTATTGCCCCAAAGTAAAGAACCTGGGCAAAGTAGTTGTAGACTTTGCTGTTGCATATGCAGCACTCACCTACAATATAGGATATGAAGCAGCAGCATTTAGCACCAATCTGTACTCCACAGTAAGTACTATGAGGCCTGTCCTCCAGAGAATGGACAGAAAGAGTGAACTGTCTCGACCCTCTGTATTCAGACGCAAGCGCCTGAAGCAGACAGATGAGCAACATTATGCACCTGGTGCATTCTCAAATGCCTGTACCATCATGCTTTATGACCAGAAACACTGCAGAGTGGGGAAGAGGCCCATCACTGGTATTTAGAAAACCCCCACTTGATGACGCAATGTTTTGGAGGTCCCAGTGGTGAGTTTGACCCAACCGGTAATGGCCTATCATAACACTGTACGCAGCAACCACCCCTGGCCATCAGCTCTACGCAGATGGCACTGATCCCCAAGGAGGAGCTACGCCTACCTGGGGGAGTACCACAATCCTTTTTTCCAACACACAATGTTACGTTTTTTCTGCACTGAGGGGTCATTCTCCGGCGATCACCCCTCTTCTTCTACTTTTAGCTGGAGATGTAGAGAGCAATCCTGGGCCCACCACAAAATACACATGCCCAACATGCTCTAAACCCATTACTTCGAGCAGACAGACAAAGGGCTCAGTTCAGTGCAATATGTGCAAAAACTGGGCCCACCTCACTTGTACAACACTTGCTGACACAAACCAATACACAAACACTTGGACATGTTCTACCTGCCCTCCAGTAACCCCAATCCCACCTCCCCAACCACAGCCAACACCCTTACCCACTCCCAATCTCCCTTTGCCCTTACCCCCGATTAGTACTCCCCTTCCTTTGTCCCCGATCTCTCCTTTCCCCCCCTCTGACCCAGATCCTACACCTTCCCCACTACCACCCCAACCTCAACCCCAAACGGCAACATACAACACATACAAAACACACAACATCAACATATTACAACACAACATTGACGGTATTAACACTAAAAAACATGAACTCGAACACTTTCTTAAACAACACAACATACACATTGCAATTTTACAAGAAACAAAATTAAGACACTCACACAAAACACCATCATTTCATAATTACACCACCATCAGACAAGACCGGACTGACGGCAATGGCGGTGGACTCATCACCCTGATCCACCATTCCATCTGTTTTGTGGACACAAGTGCCACAACCAAAATTCTCCTCCCTACCACAGATAACACAACAGAAACCCAATCCATTCGTATCCGCACAGGCAACAATTCAACACTAACAATAGTTAACATGTACATTCCCCCCCAATCATCCCCCACAGTTCCAAACACCTTCAGACCTCAACTCAGCCAACTAACCTCAATCCCCAACCTGATCATGGGTGGTGATTTCAACGCCAAGTCGTCTGCCTGGTTTGTCGACAACCCTGACACAGACAGAGGGCTTGATATACAGACTCAATTCGACTCACTGACTATCATGAACAACACACATAATCATACACATATCCCATACCAAGCCCTCTACACACTCCCTACTCTCTGGATATCACCCTTTGCTCCCCCTTCCTACCCCCAACAACATCATGGAGAGTGTTCGGAGCCATTTGATCTGACCACCTTCCAAACATCATCACCACCAAAACAATATGCACCCCAGCTGGCCACAGACACACTTACACCAATTACAAGAGAGCTAACTGGGAAGCCTTTACTGAAGAGACAGAACAACATTTTGAAACACTTAACAGTACACCAATCACAAACATAAACAATGCTGTGCACGCTTTTAATACAATCATACAAAACGCAGACAAGAGATACATCCCTAGAGGCAACAGAAAATCACACAACCCCAACTTCACACCAGAAATCCAAGGCCTCATCAGACAACATGACACACTTAAACACGATACCCCCACACCTATCCCTCAAAACATAGCAGACCAAATACAAACACTAAACACTGTGATTACCAATAAAATACATGAACAAAAAACACAAAATTGGCAAAACTTTATCAATACACTTGATCACAAAACAAACACCAGCAAATTGTACAAAACACTCAACAGCATCACACTATCCAACACTAACACCACACGCTCTCACGCAGCAATAATCACAACAACAGATAATCTACCCTCAAACAGACAACAAGCAAACGCACTCATACGTCATTTTGCACAGATGAGCCATCTTACATCTCACCCTGACGACCGACGCACCATTCGACGTAAGAAAGACTTCCCCACAGACTCAGACTATACACCCTTCATAGACAGTCAGACAAAACTCATAATGCATAATCTCAAGCACTCATCTGCCTGTGGCCCTGATAACATAAGCAACATCCACCTAAAACACATTGGACCACAAGGTATACACGCACTCACAAACATTGCAAACTACAGCTATTCACACAACACTATACCCGACATCTGGAAGCATGGTAAAATAATCACCATTCCAAAACCGAACAAAGACCCAACAATCCCAACATCGCACCGCCCAATCACACTTCTCTGCACCCCCTCTAAAGTCATTGAACGCCTAATACTTAAACTTGTCACACCATATATTCCCCTTGCTGACTCACAACACGGTTTTAGGCCACTACACTCCACAAACACTCTTCTGACAAACCTCACACAAAGAATTTTAGATGGCATCAATTCAGATAGGCCCCACCACAGAACACTTCTTATAACATTGGACATTAGTAAAGCTTTTGATGCTATCCCCCGCCACAACCTAACAAATAAAATATATAACACAGACATGCACAATAACACCAAAAGATGGCTGGCCAATTATCTGGCAGGCAGGAATGCTCATGTGTCATATAATGGCCAATCATCGCACATCAGAAACATTAAGAACGGAGTACCACAGGGCTCAGTTCTATCCCCCACATTATTTAATCTATACATGCATGACTTACCCACGCCAGACACCTCAGAAATACAAATCTCTTCCTACGCAGACGACATAACAATCACATGCACACATCGTAACACAGACAAAGCTGCAGAAATAATCCAGCCTTACCTTGACACACTCAACACATGGTTCATCACAAACAGACTCAAAATAGCTCCAACCAAATCTACAGCAACACTTCTCACCAACTGGACAAAAGAACACAAATACATACCTCATCTCTACATCAACAACACTCTAATACCACACACAAACACACCGAAAATTCTTGGTGTAACATACGATACATCCATGTCTTTCAAACAACACCTCACAAACATAAAAAACAAATGCACACCTAGATTTAACGCACTTAAGTCAATCACTGGAACAACATTTGGACAAAACAAAGAAACTAATATAACAATATGCAAACAATGCATACGCTCAGTGATGAATTATGCGAGTCCTGCATGGGCTCCTAATCTCAGTGAGACACACCACAACACCCTTCAAATCATACAAAACAAAGCCCTAAAAACAATTACAGGCTGCACAAATACATCACCTACAGACCATTTACACCATGAAACAAAAGTCCTCAAAGTCAAGGACCACCTCGACATGAGAGGCACACAAACACTTGCTGCAGCCACCACAAACACATCACACCCGCTACACTACATAGCAGAACACCCACACACACCAAGAAACATTAAAACTACACCCAAAGACCTTTATTACGCACAGATACTCTCTTCTCTTCCTCCACAACCACCAAATACCAGCCTCCGGAAACATATTCATAATCATATCACTCACCGCTCCATTAACACACTGAAAGACAACACACTGCTGCATGCCAGACCCCCTGATATCCACCCTTCTGAATCCTCTCTCCCACGAAAGGACAGAGTCCACTTGGCCAGACTGCGATGCGGTCACCACCCAGCACTTCTAAGCTACCAGAAGAGGCTGGACGACCGTGTTGTGAACAGCTGCCCAGGATGTAACACTTCACCCCATACCATACAACACATAATGGAAGACTGCATTATACACAATCATGCACGCAAACAACACAACATACACTCTATAAAGGATTTGTGGGAAAACCCAGTTTCGGCTGTGGCCTTCCTTGGGGAGACGGGACTGCTCGGACAGACAGTCTAGGGAACGACAACAACAACAACACTGTACGCATTTCTTTGGACTCTGGCACACACAATGAGCCAATTCTTTTACTCTGGCTCAGCAGTTACATAGAGTAAGCCTGGTGTAATATATTGGCACCATACACCACCATTTTATTGACACCCACATGCCTCTAGAGGTAATTCAATCCTTGTGCCAAGTTCAGTAGGCGATTTCCGAAAACCGTAATATTTATACTAAAAAATGACAAAACTTCCTCCAGAGTTCATCAGTCTTTCTGAAATTTTCTGTTTCATTCATAGTGTTTTTTCCACAAAATGACACAAATTTATAAGTATCTAATTATTCTAAATAAGGGTTCTGAATTTTTACCAGGAAAAAAAAAAAAAAAAAAAAAAAAAAAAAAAATTGCCGTAAACCAAAAAAAAAATTCAATTGACACAAATTACAAGGTAGACTTATAACTTTGTGTCATATTTCATCCCATACACAAAAATGGAGCTTTTATTTAAATATAGTTACGGACTTTTGATCATTTGAAAATAGGAAAATTTTCACTTTTTCATGAATATTGACATTTATTACAGCTACAATTGTGTATGTAAAACAGTAAAACTTGGGGTAATTTACCACTGTGACATGCACAATTTGTGGTAGAAAAATCAACCTTCTATCGTTAATCTGAATGTCTCATTATAAGTGGAAGTGCTATGCTGCCCTTAAAAAACATTTGCTACCTAAAAATGTCATTAATATATATCATGACAATATCCATTACAAATGAGCTGGTAGTAATCATAAGCAAGAATAAAATAAAATTCAGTGAAAATATGCAGCTTAATTTCACTTAAAAAACATTTACTACATAAAAAATGTCATTACATATATTCATAATATCCGTCACAAATGAGCTGGTAGTAATTGTAATCACAAACCTTAAAAGTTCTGGGTTCCCATACGGCCAAATTCTGTAAAGTTTTTCTATCTAACATAATATCAGCTTCATTCAATACTCCTTGCATAGAGGAAAAACTTGTCCCCAGCTCTCTGCAAGCACCATCAATACGTGTTTCCCAAAGCTGAAACACATGAGAAAAGGTTTCAAGTATTTTGATATATTTCAAGTACAACATACCCAGTAGTTTCCAAAACATATGAAAATAAATAAGACATCAAATACAGATATGAAAATACCAACTGACCTTCCTATCATCCCGTTTCTTAATTACTTTACTCAAAGATGAATAGCGCAATGCTCGATGAACATATCGAATGCTTGAACTGAAGCAATTTTTCTTTCGTCCAAAGAAGTGCTGTAAAATAACATACAAAACTGTCAATGTGTGACATGTATAAATCATGAGGTACCAAGGCCAGTAAGTCAATTAATTGACTATAGTACAGTACTATGTATTTGAACTTTTTTTTTCACATTGGTTAGGTTTAGGTCTAATGCTCTTGTAGGTCAACCACTGAAGCACAACTGACTCAAACTGTCCCAGGTACAACCAATGCACAGAGGACACACAACAACTTTCATACTACAATGCACCACACTAACAATCACCAAAAAAGAACACAATATCTCCTCCAAGTGACTTATGGTCCTGCCTAGGTGGTATTACTGGTTTCTCAGAGGCTGCAGATATTCTGCAAAAGAGACCTGGGGCAACAGATTGATGGATTTATATCCAGGTTTAACCCAACAATTCATTCTGTGATTCTGTGAAATGTCTATATAATCAGAATTTTCAAGATGACAATCAACTTCTCTATATAAACTAGTTTTCATAATTACAAGTACTGACCATTTATGATATCTAATCAGCTGTTACCCACAAAGTGAAGTTGTGAGGTACTGGAGTGGAAAATCTGTCAAACACATAACATGCATTCCTTTCCCTTCCTGAAGCTACCACACAACAACACCACTGGTATATCCCTGGTGCACCCTTTGCAAGGAATAGGCCTGCCTTAGTATATACATGCATCTCTAATTTTGTTGTTCAAGTACAATTTTGTTCAACATCTTGACCACAAGTTCTTATGGATTCATTCACCCCATCCATGCCCCTTGCTCTCATTCCTGGCACCAATCATTCATGCACAATAAGTGTATACCAGTAAAGGTGGTCTATTGTGGGTTTTATACAAAGTATGAAGCTCTCAATTCTACTAAGAATATCATGCTGCTTTGTTGAAAATAGATCTAATGTGGAGATGAAGTCCAAGAGGAAATTTTACAAGTACACTTGTGTTTACACAGATAATAGTTTGACCAAGTAAATAATATTCTGTCAGGGAGCCAATTTGCTGCCAAGCACTTGAATCTCACTGGAGTCTCAGGGATACATTATTTCACTATCAACATCAAGACTTTGGAAAGAGACAAATTTGGAAAAATTATCTGTCAAGCTGACATGAAAATGTACCTTTAGAGTGAGATGTTTTAGAATGAACAGATGTTTAAGTAGATCTTAAGATCATTTGCTAATATTTTACAGTAATTCAGAATTGTTGGTGGTAAATGATTTACACAAATCAAGAAAAGGAGCCCTTCATAATTACACTTTCATTTGGGGAATTTGTTAAGTTTTGTTGTACCTGCTCACACAGCATTTTGTTATATTTTTTGCATCTATGTTACGACAAGTATAACAACTTTTCTTATTACCATTTCTTGCAGACAAATGTTAAGGGAGGAAAAAAAAAAAAAAATCCCACAATGCAGAATTATGTACAGTTTCATCACACCCACTCACTCAGCCTTTTGTATATTCTTTTAATCTATATTACCAAAAGTACAACAACTTTTCTTCACAACATTTCTTGCAGAAATTAATATTAAAGGAAAGAGAAAAAAGAAAGGATCCACAAATTCCCTGCAACTCATAACCAACACACCATTTCTGTTGCGAGTATCATCCACTATCTTTTTTTTAACCATATGTTTTTCTCTTTATTCTAACCTAACCTAACCAATTCTGTTCTTGTAACATGTAAATGCATTTTACACTTTTTCTTGAAATATCTATTTTTCTTATAGAATGGATAGGTTACGTTCGTTTAAGAGCAATTAGACATCATAAGTTTCATATTAAATATCTGTGCTTGCACATTTCTGGAATTACACCTTAAATCTTAGGTTCTGTTCCAGTAACAACTAACATGCACACATTTAGATTCTTTTTCTATTCTAAAGACCTATTTTTTTCTATTGAATGGTTAGGTTGGTTTGATTAGCTTATTTTAAGAACTACTAAAAACGTATCCATGTTGCATACTTATGGAATAATTTAATAAAAAAAAAAATCTGATTTATTATGTGCTGATAAACTTTTGTTATATGAAATTTGGTTATGTTGATCACAAGCCATTAGAAGTCAGGGTCTGACGGCGATACTCCTGATTTATAATATAAATCCTAAACCTAGATCAACAGCGTGGATTTGTTTTGCAGATCTTTGACAAAGATCTGCAAACCAAATCCACGCTGTACCTGTGGTGAATATCACCAATACCACAATATTGTTAAATAACCTTACCGCTGATAAGCTCAATATTCTCCGTCTTCTCCAGAACCGATCTGCATTTCTAGTTCTTGCAAATAATGTTGGCGACGATATAACCATTGTTAGTTATCAACTCTTGCAGCAACTTATCGCCGTCTAATGTCAACAAACAGACCGGATCTTATCAGGTGTTCCGTCGGATGATGTACCTTTTCAACAGCGTTCCTAAACGGTGTTTGTTTTCTTGGTCTAAAACTGTGATTACTTCTTAGAAGATATTTTCTTTTGTTTACCAGGAAGGAAAACTGGATGCCCTGTGTGTACCTCGACCTAGAGAAGGATTTTGTTAAAATATCTCATAGTCGTCTTATATGGAATTGGAGCACACTGGAGGATTAGAAGGTAAATTAGTGGAATGATTTTTTTTCTTTTGAAGGGTACATGAGGACAGTAGTAAAGGATAAGATGTTAGGATAAAGAACAGTGACCACCAGTTCCACAAGGTTCAATCCTAGCACCTATAATGCTTCTTATCTAAGTTGATAATATGATAACTACAAGTTACACCACCATGTTTGCAGATTATGGAAAAATCACGAGTGAAATATGAGGAGGACTATTGCAAAAAATATTTAGATACTATTTTCGTATAGGGCTAAAATGGAAAATAAAATTCAATATAAAGAAAATAAAGCAATTGGAACTGGGCCGAAATAGCATTTCTGGTGAGGAAATTGTTTTTGGGAACTACGGACAGACCGTAGTATGCGCGCTCATAGAGGTCTTAATATATGTGCGAGCAGACCTCCCCTAATCATCAAACAACTAATTTCCCACTCAGAGGGAACATGTGAAAATACTGGGTATTAAAATGAGGGAACATAAGTCCCTAGTATTCACAGTATACCAACCACCGAACGCAGACAAGCAGAGTTTCTAAAACAACCATCAGCATGATACACAAGACAATAAATCTCCACTCGAGCTCGTTTCCTTAAGTGGTATTATTTAGTGACTTAAACTTTCCTCAGGTAAACTGGGGAAACAAGCAAATTCAAGGTGGCACCAGGCAAACCACTGTTCAGGCAGAGTACTTGATCTGATGGCAAGGCACCACCTCACTCAGCATATCCAGGAATCCACCAAGTTTTACAATACTCTTGAGCTGGTATTAACAAACAACTCAGACCTGCTACACAGAGACAGCATCCAGGACGCCATTTTGTCAGACCACAGACTGATAGATGTTATGCTGTATTCAACAAGATGGACCTATTCTGAATATACGGGCTAAGGAAAATCTAAAATTTCCAAAATGATGACACAGACTGGGGGATGATTCAACACACCATTAGGAATATAAATTGGGATGAGAGGTTGGAAGATAAAGATCCAGAAGAAATGATGACCATCCTCATGGACACTAACAACAACGTTATCAAAAGTATGTTCCTCATCGAAAGAAGCCGTCAAACTTAGGCACGAAAATCCCTCGTGGTAGGACAATCCTCATAGGAAAATGAAATAAGCAACTAGAAAATTCTTGTCAGCAAGGAACACAGGACGACAAAAAGACCTGAAAAGAAATCTGGAGGAGATAATAAGAGTAATGGATTCACACAAGAAAGAAGTGGGAAAATAAAGGCAATCTTGGCAGTTAGATCAAATACAAAGTTCTTTTTTAACTATGAAAAAAGAAGAGGAAAACCAATACCCAAACTGGGCCCCTAATAGACAAAAAACGGAGTCCACATGATCAACTTCAGCATTGCGGAGGAACTGAGGAAACAATACGAGAAGAGCTTCAGCACACCACTGCAAAACAAAGAAATCGATTATCCAACGGAGTTCTTTAGAATGGGTACAAGCAAAGGACCTGAAGAAACGTTGCAGGATTTAAAAGTCACTGTACGTGACATTGAGGATGCGTTAACTGAACTAAAGTCCTCAGCTGCAGGTCCAGAAGGCATGCCAGTCATGCCGTTGAAAAAATGCAGAGTGGAACTGGTAGTGCCTCTATACAAGATCTGGAGGAAGTCATTAGATGAAGGCAAAGTTCCCGAGGCCATGATGTATGGGTTTGTCTCTCCCATACACAAGGGTGGCAGCAGGGATGAGGTAAGTAATTGCCAACTTGTCGTGCTGACGTCCTTCATCGCGAAAATGTGAAAAAAAAATCATATCAGGATTTTGGCTGGAAGGCCAACACGGGTAGTGAAAATGGAGTTTAAGTTGAAGTTGGGTGCCAAGAGTAATATGGCTAGCTCTAGGTGCGAGAAGGTGGTGGGGAGAGAGACGGCGAGGGAGGTGACGACTGTGCGTTTTAAATCGTGCCTCACGGAGGTCTGCCAGCGGGAGATGGGGGAGGAGGAGACGGAGACGGAGGCTATCCGAGTCTTCGGGGGAGGGGGAGGAAGAGACAGCGACAGAAGCAGCGAGCTAGGCTCGCAGCGTGATGCTCCGAGGCGATCTGAGTCTTTGGCGATTCTGCCCAGGTTATATACTCGGGTCAGGTCATGACTCGTGCTCTTAATTAGCGCGAGGGTAAAGTGTCGATGCCTGGGAAGTCAGATGCAATACGTTCTCAGGCTGCTGATCTAACCAGGATATATAGCTGGTACTGCACGCGCGTTCCTTAAAGAAGCGTTGTCTGTCCCGACGCAGCCGGGCGAGGTGTATGTGTTCTTGGTCATGGTGGAAGCGACAGGGTCTGCTCTTAGGCTGATGACCTAGTGCGAATGGAAAGTAGATGGAGCTGGGTACTACACGTGCGTTCCTCAAGGAATCTTTGCCCCACCCGTGAACCCCAAGGAAGCTTTGTTCGATCCGCAGCCGAGTAGGCGCAGGGGCGTCCCCAAGGGATCTCTTAGGGTCGACAAGGTCGTGGGATGGAGGACAACTGCCTCACAATCTGGAACAAGCGAGTGGACTTCTTTGACAACCAAGGTCTGTTCAGCATCGGTCAACATAGTTTTCGGAAAAGTCGCTCATGCCTGTCGCCATTGCTGACACATAAAGAATTCCTACTGAATAAACTCTAAGAAGCGAAAAATGTGGATATGGTATACCTCAATTTTGCCAAGGTGGACCACGGTATATTGTCGCACAAACTCTCCTCCATAGAGATCAAAGGAAAACTGGGGAAGTTGATCTATTTTTTCCCCATGGGATAATCCAGCAGGTGTCACACAGGGGTCTGTCTGAGGCCCCTTCCTATTCCTAGTGTTCATCAGTGATATAGACAATTATGTAAAACTTTCAGTACCCTCATCCTTCGCTGATGACACGAGAGTGACACGAAAAGTGTAGTTGCAGGAAGGCACCTACCTGATGCACGAAGACCTGAACAAAATTTACTCGTGGGCAGCCATCAATAACATGTTCTTTAACGAGAACAAAATTGAGGTTCTACGGCACAGCAGCGACAACACCATAAAAGAAAGTACTACCTACAGCACCACCCAAGACCCCATAAAATTCAAGAGTAGCTTCTGTGATCCGAGATTGACAATAAACAACGACAGCAAATTCAGTCAACACGTGCACTTCATCACAGAGTCTGCAAGAAGACTGATGGATTGGAACTTGAGAACTTTCAACACTAGAGAAAAGAATGTCTCATGACATGGAAGAGCTTGGCGTTGTCTAAACTGGAGTATTGTTGTCAGCTGTGGAACCCAACAACTATTGGAGAAGTAGAGGAGCTTGAATCCCTACAGAGAAGCTTTACCAATAAAATTGCTTATCAGGCTAGTAAGAACTACTGGGATATCCTTAAGCACCTGAGGGTCTAATCTTTCCAAAAGAAGAGGAAGAAGAAGCAGAGGAAGAAGAAAAAGTCAATTTATCAAACCTGTTTTAGGAGAAGGTTAGATAACTTTACGGATGAGGATGGTAGGTGGTAATGAAAAGTGACCTGCCTAGTGTAAGCTCTATGGTCTCTTGCAGTATCCTTCATTTTTATGTTCTTACAATATAAACCTGGTAAATTCTGGAAGGACTGGTACCTAACATCGGCATCAACGTGAGCCCTAACAGTACACGATGAAGATCATGCAATATCAAAGGACCCAAAAGGAACTGCCAGAAACTAAAAACACTTAGGACTGATAGTTTCAGCAGGACTGGGCCTAAACTCTTCAACGGTCTTCCATCGTGTCTGAGAAACATGTCAGCCTGCAGTGTAGGAGTTTTCAAGAAACACCTGGACAACTACTTGCAGAAGATAAAAGACACGCCTTCTCTGCCCTCATACCAGACCTGGTCCCACTACAACAAGCTGGACCAACTCGTATCGCTATACTTGAGATAAAATGGAGGCTACAGCGGCAGTGCCTGTAGCTGGGGACATTAGACTAAAGTCTTCTCAAGGATTCACCAATGTCTACATGGCGGCAAATAATAATGGTAATTACGATGTTACATACCTCGATTTTAACAAAGCATTCAACAAGGTATCCCACCAGAGACTAATAGGTAAAATCAAGATCCATGGATTAGTGACAGAAATCAACGAGCCACAATTAATGGTGTAGAATCCAAATGGTGTTATGTTATTCATGGAGCTCCCCAAGGCTCAGTTTTGGGTCCCAAATTGTTCATTATGTATATAAACATCTTGGAAAATGGGATTAATAGTGGTGTCAGTAAGTTTGCGGATGACACTAAAATAGGACGCCATATTAGGTCGGGGGAAGATGCTGGGATACTGTAGCAGGATCTTGGTAAAATGTTTGCATGATCGGTGAAGCGTCGAATGGACTTCAATATCTCAAAGTGCAGAGTGTTAAACGTAGGATTACACAGCCCAGCTAACAGGTATAGTTTAGGTAATATCATGTCAAATAAAATAGAATGTGTAAAGGATTCAAGAGTGTTAGTGAGTCCGGACCTTAAATCCATACAAAAATGCATTAGTACCAGGACCAGAACAGGTATATGCGCAGAAAACCACCAAGGAATAGGCCGAACGCTTTCGTCTATTTAGGCATGTTCAAGGTACGTAGACAGGAGAAACAAGAGTATGTGCATAAAAGAAGGGTGGTAAGGTGAGGGAACTGGAGAACGTTGTTTCGTCGGGAAATAATTTATATGTATACACACACACACACACACACACACACACACACACACACACACACACACACACACACACACACACACACACACACACACAACGGCGCAGTGGTAGCGTTCGCAACTGCTAACCCAGCGGTCCGAGTTCGAATTCCGCCCAGGGCTGAAATAATTTCAGTATCGCTGTGGTGTGAGGCGTTACTCCAACTCTCGTGGGGGGGGGATTGTGTGTGTGTGTGTGTGTGTGTGTGTGTGTGTGTGTGTGTGTGTGTGTGTGTGTGTGTGTGTGTGTGTGTGTGTGTGTGTGAGGTTACAGCATTACCCATAGATCGATCATACATGAGCTCTGAGCTCTCATCCGAAGGGTAGAAACTGTCGATCACGAGTCCAACACGTGATCCAAGACAATGGCGAAAAAAATAATAAGAAAAATAGAATCAAGAGGTGGCATCAGAGGAAAATTATTGGAATGGATGGAAGACTTCTTGACTGGGAGGAAAATGATAAGTGGTGTCCCGCAAGGCTCGGTATTGGCTCCAAGGATGAGGGAGTGGAATGTTTTATGAACTTCTTCGCAGATGACGCAAAAATACTAAAAAAAAAAGTAAGTACAGAGGAAGATTGTGAATCATTACAGATAGACCTAGACAAAATCTGGAAATGTAATCAAAAATGGAAAGTAAACTTCAATGTCAAGAAGTGTACTATAATGGAGTTTGGAAAAAGTAAAAATAGAATATCGAGGAATTATAAGATTGGCGAAGAAGTCAAAAAAGTGAACTCGGAAAGAGACCTAATTGGAGTAATGATCAGCAAAGACATGTAACCGGACAAACATATCAATAAAATAGTTGGAGAAACCTTCAACCTATTAAGGTCAATGAAAGTGGCATTTGACTATTTGGATGAGGGAATGATAAAAAGAAAACATTAGTTGCATTAATATGACCAAAGCCGAAATACGCAGGAACACTATTGACACCTAGTACTAAAAAGAATATAAAGAAACTAGAAAGAATACAAAGAGCAACGATATATATGGCACCAGCTCTTTCCAAATTAACATACGACGAACAAATATTGTCCAAATTGGAACTACCAACTCTGGAACAAAGAAGAGAAAGAGGAGATCTACTGACTATTTATATCATGAAAGGAATGGAAATCCTATATAGATATGATTTATTAAAATGGGACAACAGACAAACAAGAGGATATGAAAAGAAACTCAAAAAAGGTTAATTATAGAAGAGATCTGAAAAAGAATAGCTTCCCACACAGAGTGGTGGATACCTGGAATAAATTAGATAAGGAAACAATGTGTGCAAACACTCTTCAAGATTTTAAGAAAAAAATTGATGCTTTAAGATACAAAGACGTGTCACCACGAGCATAGCTCCCTTCCCGTATAATACAACTAGGTAAGTACACACACACACACATATACACACACACAGAAGAGATATGAAAAAGAATAGCTTTCCACATAGAGTGATAGATACATGGAATAGATTGAAAGAGAAAACAGTGAGTGCTAAAACTATACACGACTCAAAGAAAGAACTGGATGCGGAAAGATACAACTGCGGTCCCTACGGGCATAGCCCTTCTCCCGCAAAATACTAGGTAAATACACACACACACACACACACACACACACACACACACACACACACACACACACACACACACACACACACACACACACACACACACACACAAGGAAACAAGGAAGAACCCACCAACTATAGGCCAGTATCACTAACAAGCACTATAGCCAAAATTTGTGAGAAAATCATCAAAAATAGATGGGTAAAACATCTGGAAGACAACAACATATTAAACCCAAGACAATTCGGGTTCAGACAAGGAAGATCATGCACCACAAACTTAATATGCTTCTACTCAAGGCTAATAGACATAGTGCAAGAAAGAAATGGATGGGCTGATTGTGCGTTCCTAGACTTGCAAAAAGCCTTTGACAAAGTACCACACAGAAAATTACTAAAAAAAACTGGAACACATAGGAAAAATACAAGGGAACCTACCAAAATGGATGGAGGACTTCCTGACTGGTAGAAAGATGAGAGTAGTGCTCAGAGAAAAATATTCAGATTGGAAAGAGGTGATCAGTGGAGTACCGCAAGGATCTGTACTGGCACCAATAATGTTTGCTATCTATATGAATGACATGGACGAGGACGTGAACTGTTACATGAGCTTCTTTGCTGACGACGCCAAACTGTTAAGGAAAGTAGAAACTGATAAGGACTGTGAAGCACTGCAAGAAGACCTGAACAGGGTATGGAACTGGAGTCAGAAATGGGAAGTGGACTTTAATACTAAGAAGTGTAGCATAATGGAGTTTGGAAAAAGCAAAAACAGAATATCAGGAAAATATACAATTGGAACCAAGGAAGTAAAGAAAGTAGGATCCGAAAAAGATTTGGGAGTAATTATCACAAACGACTTGTCCTATGATAAACAGATTAACAAAATTGTCGGGGAGACTTACAACTTGCTAAGATCAATAAAAGTGGCATTTGCATACTTGGACGAAGACATGATAAAAAAAATATTGGTTACATTGATAAGGCCTAGACTAGAGTATGCGGCGACATTGTGGTCCCCCAGTACCAAAAAGAATATAAAGAAAATAGAAAGAATCCAAAGAGCAGCTACAAAAATGGCACCTGCACTTGCAAAGCTATCATACGAGGAGAGATTGGCTAAACTGGAGTTACCGACACTGGAGCAAAGGAGAGAGGTGACCTATTGACCATCTACAGAATCATGAAAGGCACAGAGATACTTGATAGAGAGGACTTACTTAACTGGGACAAGAGAAACACAAGAGGACGTGGAAAAAAAAAAACATAGCTATAGAAGAGAACTGAAGAAAAACAGTTTCCCACATAGAGTTTTGGACACTTGGAACAAATTGAATAATGAAATAGTATGTGCAAAAACCATTCATGAGTTTTAAAGCAAACTAGACACTGCGGAATACAATGGCGGGACACACGAGCATAGTTCCCCTTCCCGCAAAATACAACTAGGTAAACACACACACACACACGTATATATATATATATATATATATATATATATATATATATATATATATATATATATATATATATATATATATATATATATATATATAAGTAGCTGCTCCCGGCGACTGAAGAAAATGCAGGCGGAAAGCTTCACCTATGCTGGCCCCAGACTCTTCAACTGGCATCAATTCAGATAGGCCCCACCACAGAACACTTCTTATAACATTGGACATTAGTAAAGCTTTTTATGCTATCCCCCGCCACAACCTAACAAATAAAATATATAACACAGACATGCACAATAACACCAAAAGATGGCTGGCCAATTATCTGGCAGGCAGGAATGCTCATGTGTCATATAATGGCCAATCATCGCACATCAGAAACATTAAGAACGGAGTACCACAGGGCTCAGTTCTATCCCCCACATTATTTAATCTATACATGCATGACTTACCCACACCAGACACCTCAGAAATACAAATCTCTTCCTACGCAGACGACATAACAATCACATGCACACATCGTAACACAGACAAAGCTGCAGAAATAATCCAGCCTTACCTTGACACACTCAACACATGGTTCATCACAAACAGACTCAAAATAGCTCCAACCAAATCTACAGCAACACTTCTCACCAACTGGACAAAAGAACACAAATATATACCTCATCTCTACATCAACAACACTCTAATACCACACACAAACACACCGAAAATTCTTGGTGTAACATACGATACATCCATGTCTTTCAAACAACACCTCACAAACATAAAAAAACAAATGCACACCTAGACTTAACGCACTTAAGTCAATCACTGGAACAACATTTGGACAAAACAAAGAAACTAATATAACAATATACAAACAATGCATACGCTCAGTGATGAATTATGCGAGTCCTGCATGGGCTCCTAATCTCAGTGAGACACACCACAACACCCTTCAAATCATACAAAACAAAGCCCTAAAAACAATTACAGGCTGCACAAATACAACACCTACAGACCATTTACACCATGAAACAAAAGTCCTCAAAGTCAAGGACCACCTCGACATGAGAGGCACACAAACACTTGCTGCAGCCATCACAAACACATCACACCCGCTACACTACATAGCAGAACACCCACACACACCAAGAAACATTAAAACTACACCCAAAGACCTTTATTACGCACAGATACTCTCTTCTCTTCCTCCACAACCACCAAATACCAGCCTCCGGAAACATATTCATAATCATATCACTCACCGCTCCATTAACACACTGAAAGACAACACACTGCTGCATGCCAGACCCCCTGATATCCACCCTTCTGAATCCTCTCTCCCACGAAAGGACAGAGTCCACTTGGCCAGACTGCGATGCGGTCACCACCCAGCACTTCTAAGCTACCAGAAGAGGCTGGACGACCGTGTTGTGAACAGCTGCCCAGGATGTAACACTTCACCCCATACCATACAACACATAATGGAAGACTGCATTATACACAATCATGCACGCAAACAACACAACATACACTCTATAAAGGATTTGTGGGAAAACCCAGTTTCGGCTGTGGCCTTTCTTGGGGAGACGGGACTGCTCGGACAGACAGTCTAGGGAACGACAACAACAACAACAACTGTATTCCAAGAGGTATAAGGAACCTAATGGGAGTCAACACGAAGGCTTTCAATATGAGGCTATACAAATTCCTGGACAGCATCCCAGATGAGCCCCCAATCCCACATGGCCCAACCTCACGAGGAGACCAGTTACAATACGTGATGCTCAGGCAGTTATTTGGCAGTAGTGTGTCCTCAGAATGGCCATGATGTTAACACCAAAACCTACAAGAAGACAAGGTTTGACAAGGTTTCACCAGTCTTAACAGTTCAAGCGCATTTGGCAAAGGCTTGTGAGGCGTTACCTTGCGTAGGCCCCTCATCACTTTTTAGTTTGTCCGTAAATATCCTCAGTATATAAAATTCATGTAATTGTTATTATGAAGATTATTTTCTTATTAATTTTATTATGAATTAATATCCCCTAAAATGTCCACCGACTGTTTGCAGATAATTGTATAAATTATGGAACAAATATATTAAACTGGAGAGCCCATTTTCTATGGTAGTCGCCGCCATCTTTGACAAGCAGTTTCCTCGCAGATTACGGGATTCGACGGGATTTCAAGGTACAACATGTTTTCAGAGGGTAGTTTGATAAGGATGTTCAACATGGATTCAGTGACTAATTGAGTCTTATTCAGTAAAGGACTGAAGGGTTCAATTTACAGCGGAAGAATGCAGTCTAGTTTAATTTGTAATCCTTTTCTTCGTTATGTGAATGCTAGATGTTGACAGTAAACAGTAATGAATATATTTATACACGTAGGAGCTTCCTGGGGTTTTGTATAATAGTTATATTTAACATAGTCAAGTGGGGAATTTGTAAGAAGACATCACACAGGGTAATTATTAGTTTTAGTTTGCAGGTCATATAATACATAACCGTTTGTTTTGGTTTAGTATCATAGTATGAAGTGATTTGATTATATGTGGAAGTCGTAGAAGTGGCCATAATCTTAGTGTTTATTATCAACTACTAATAATTTAACTACTTTCTTTGGCATCTAGTTCATCAGCGAGCTAATATTAAAAGTTAGGAATGTGTTCATAATTCAAAACTGAGGTCATATGGACATTATAAAGATTTTTTTTTGCGTCATTAGTATTGACACTGGTCACGTCACCGGGTCACATGAAACATTGTCACCCGAGAACGCCCACATGAAGAATCGTCACCTCATGAGATCCCACCTGAAGAATTGTCACCCCAGTACGCCGAATATAAATAAAGATACCTGATTGATAGATTTGCACTTATAGGTGGGGGTGGTGAGGCACTAAATTGTCTTTCATTAAATCTTTCATAACTAGCTGTAAATTTATTAACTGATCTTGGTTTGACTACTTTTTATTGGTCTGTAAGTGGTACAATTTAAGTTGTCTTGTAAAATTGTGCTTGAGTTGTGTCAGAGCACATTAGCTCAAATTTTTTTCAAGCCTCTGAAAATATCCAGATTGTTGTGATTTGTTAACGTCTTTGGTAGCATCAAGGGGTCAATTGAAAATTTCCCCTCCCACACACACACACTGATCAACAATAGAATCACCACTCCTATTACACTGTCTCTGTTGTAGAATTGCCCCCCCCATACTAATCAACTGTAGACTCTCCACCCTAACTAACGTAGGTTAGGTTAGGTTAGGTTATGTATCACAACCCATATTCAACTATAGAATGTTAGGTTTTGTTAGGTTAGTTTACATATGAACCATAATCAACTGTAGAATGTCCACCCTCGCAATACTCAATTGTACAATCTCCACTCCAAGTGTGTGTGTGTGGGGAAATTCTACAGTTGATCCGCATCATGTGTTCTTGTTATGAGCAAATTTGTGAACAAAAAGTTGAAATATGGTAATAAACAGTTTATTACTTTCCAAAGTAAGCAGTATAATTACACATGCTTTGTTTTGGCTTACCATTCTTTCCTTACTATAAAAAAAAGAACAATAAAGACAATGAAAAAATATTAAAACTACCACCCCACCCATGAAGGAGTTGGAACAACCAGAGTTGGCCATATTACCACTGGACAGGTAGTGCGTTACTGCCGGACAGGTAGTGTGCTACCACTGGACAGGTAGTGTGCTACCACTGGACAGGTAGTGTGTTACTGAAAAATATATATGTATACATATATGCATTATATATACATATATAATACACATTGACGGAAATAGACCCCAGATTTTTTGGTAATGCACTAGCTGTCTGGCAGTAACACAGTACCTGTCCAGCGGTAATGCGTCCAGCTTTGGGAACAACCCAAAGAACAAGTAATATACTATCTTAGACAAAACATATTTTCAAAACACATATTCGAAACAAGTTTCAAAATTACTACTAAATGAAGATCTGGAAGGAACAATAAAAGAAAAAAACAAAATAAAAGAGAATAATACTTAAGGCCCAGATAAGATCTCAAACATCCATCAAACACATCTTGGCCCGATGCATTGAAAGCCTTAATTAATATCTTCACTTTGGAACACATGACAGACTTCTGCATGTGGTGGTCCTATAAATTGGATAGTGAAACTGTTTTTTCAAAATCCATCAACCCCCTTCACCTCTATTAGGAGGTGCAGCCCTAATGGGTTGTTACTTGGTCCCCAGACAGGTGCCAAGATTTTGTAAACTTTCTGCATTTCATACAAAACACATGGGTAGTTGACAGTTGGTGACTGTCCCCCTTCTACCACTCTTGGTGGGTGACAAGAATATAGGACACACTAATACAGTGCAGGAAACAGTCCATTGTTTCTTTACAGAGAAATCTTTGGGAGGGCCCAAGGATCATTGCCAGCCACTGTGGAGCTACGGGTCTTCTACTTGGTATTACTTCTACTAGAGGCAACGACTGATTGATTGAAACGAGACAATAATTGACTGATTGAAACTTGAGGCAACAATTGATTGAAACTTGTGACGATTGATTAATTTAAACATGAGACCACAATTGATTGAAAAGTAAGGCGATAATTTATTAATTAATTCAACCACTCCTGGTTATACATTGGAATTCTATCTGGAAAAAAACAAAACAAAAAACATAATACCCATATCAAAACCAAACAAGGCACCTCAAAACCCTGCATTCTATATCCACCATATCCAAGCTGATAGGAAAGTTGGAAGCAGAAAGAAATGCCACCAAACTATCTGCCTCCCTAAACTAACATGGATTTAAAGATGTATACTCCAAGAACATGCTGCCCACAGGTTTCACTTGGCTAATGCTGGAGGGATTCAACAAGAAAATCCCACCAGAAAGAATGGTTATGGTGTCTATAGATATAAACAAGGCATTTAATAAAGTTCTCAGACTGTCAAGAAAAGATCATAAAGATAGATGTTCACAACAATAATGAAAGATAGCTAACTTTCTTAGCAGGTAGAGTGCAGAGTAAGCTAAAATAACCAAATTTTCAACATAAAGACTACAGTAGTCCCCCAAGGAGCAGTATTTGCACCTATGCTATTTAACCTCATCACAGGGATCAGTGATGGGTATTAGCAAGTGGTGGTTCTACAGAATGAACAATGGAGATACTCATTTTCAAGATCTATCAACCCCTTCACCTCCATCAGGAGGTGTAGCCATGACAGACTGACACTCGGCCTCTGGGCCCAAGAATTCTCTCTGTTGAATTGAACTGTATTTCTTGCACTTTTTAACACATGGAGAGCTGACAAGCCCTGACTGCTCCTCTCCTTCCATTTTCAGCTGGTGTTGTGGAAACAGTCCTCCACCATTGCAACACTCACAACAATCCAAAGATTTTTTCCTGGAGATATCTGTGGGAGGGCCTGAGAATTGTTGCCATCCACTGTGGTGCTGCAGTTTTCTAATTAGTGAAATTTGAGACAGTGATAATTATTAACCTCTTCACAAGCAATCTCTCAAGGCTAGATCCAGAACATAACACCAAAGCACTCCCCGTTGTAGATGATCTGGTGATAATAACCCAGTAGAACAACTAAGAACACCTGAAACTTGCTTAGACCAATTAAAACTCTGGTTCAGAAATAATAGAATGGAAGCTTTACCTGAGAAATGAATAGTATTGCTCACTCAAAACAACCATGACAAGAAAATATGTTAATAATGATGATAATAATAATTGTAATAATAATAAAAATAAGTAAAAGGTCAAACCCTTCCCTTGTAAAAGAACTACAATTTTAGGTCTCATTTTTCATATTCTTACAAAATACTTTAGCAGATGTGAATAAAGTGGAAAATGTTTTGATATAAGATTTTTCCATTAGGTTCAATGATGGGCGAAGAAAGTGAGGATGATTTTGGTGGCCTCTCACCAACAAAGCGCACTCGACTCTCACATACAAGTCTTCTGAACCATCTTATATCTGAGGTATGTACATATTCAACAATGAGAACAAACTCATTGTAGTATTTGCAAGAATGACAGTTATAGTACTTTATAGTTATAGTACTTTATTCCCAGAGAGTACATAAGTTATTTTTTTTTTACAAGGTGTCCGAAATCAAGACTTGTATGGACACTCGTCTCACCTCCTTAGAGACCAAAGCTGTGGTCCTCGTGCAGATGTGCAACAAGTTGTATGCCAAAATTGACAATATTGAGAAATTGGTTTCAAAGCAAGAAGAGAACAGGTAAGTTTTCAAGTAAAACTAGAATACTCAATTTTTTTCCAGATATAAGAGTGATTTCATCCTTGTACTTGGTCATAAATTAAAGAATATTGTACTTCCCCAGGTACTAAAAATGTGTATGTTTTACTTCATTGTATTTATTTGATTGTAGCATACAGGAAATGAGCAATGCTCATGAGGTCCTTCACTTCTATCTATATATAAAAAGTTTTTTTTCACCCATATTAGGGAGGTAGCCAGACAAGCCAAGCATCCACACCCACCCATTCCACTCCCATCTATCATCCATTTGTTTCCCCCTTATCTTAGCTCCATTTGGATGAATAGTTGTCCCAATTATCATATCCAGCTCCAAATTTATGCATTGTTCCAACTTGACTTAATCTCTTCATTGATGAGTATCAAATCCAATGCCCATTGTGCTCTGTGTTTTGTTGCAGCTTGGGATAGCCTTCTAAGTTGTTCCAAGTACAAATGCATCTTGGTATGTACATACATACATACATATACCAAAGGCTCTTTTCTCCCTTATAAGGGAGGTAGCCAAAAAACAAAAGCATAAAAACCACTCCCACCCATTCCATCCCCATCACACTCCACTCCCCTCCACCCTTTTCCCTCCCTCTTATCTTGGCACCTCCTGGATGATGGGTCATCCCTGCATCTTGCTCACTGCCCTGGGTCAGAAGCAGTGTCACAAGACACAGGATATCCACAGCAAGGCTGCTTCATTAAATTGGCAACCCCCACTCCATCCCCTCATGAAGAAAAGGACAAGACGGGGAGAAATCCCTTCGGGCTGTGTCAAATTTTTCTCACATATACTCCCTCACCCCCCATCCCCCACCCATTCTACCTCATGCATCACAACATCATCCATATACAATCATTCTCCATTCACCCCTGTCTTCTGTCCTCTCCCATCCTTCCTAAACAGACATTCCCCTCTTTCCCAAAGCCCCTTTCACCCCATCCATCCATCTCATCCTAGGTTGCTCCCTCATGTTCACTCTTTCCACATCTGCCTTCCACACCTCTTTTACTAGTTTTTCTTCATTCTTTCCATGTGTCCAAACCATCCCAATACTCTTTCATCCACCCTATTGCCTAACTCCCATTCCACCCACATCCTCCTCCTCACCTCATTTCTCACTCTATCTAGCCTAGTAACCCCTATCATACTTCTCAGACACCTCATCTCAAGCTGTATTTCTTCACATCCTTCAGACATTTAGTCTTTCCCAGTTTGCTCCTATGACCTTTTAAGGATCTTCCATTCTTGATCAAGAGATCTATTCTGTCATTTTAGTCTATCAAGTCGCCTATTTCTCTTTGACCTTTCAAGGTTGGTAGATCCCAGGAGTGCAGTGCCAGTTTCATAGGTGGTGGAGCATTGGAGGACCTGACAAAAGAGTGCCATTGCTATCATGTTTCTATATGCAGTGGGAGGGGGGTGTTGCCATTAATAAACAAAATGAAATTGTTCAGATGAGTAAAAAGGCTAGAAGATTAATAAATAAATTTCACTAGGTGTTAGAACCACATGCCAGCAAACTGTGGCAGCACTGCACCCCTAGTAGATCCAACATTTCTTATCATATGGCATATCAGCCAGGCTGGGAACGAGTTTGGATGCTGCCCTTTGTATTATCTCAATCTTGTTTACATCTTACATGAATGAAGCATTGCACCTGTTGGTCTTAAGAATTAAAAGAATTTTTTTTTTATCTCTTTCAGAGTGAGCAGCAGTAAGGCAGCAAATCAGCCGGTGTTAGTTAGAAATGTAAGTCAAGGGGAAATGCCAAATGACGACACCAATGGCCACATGCAGGTTTTGACCCTAAACCGTGAAGAGGACTATCCAAATGGGTCTTGGCTAGGAGACCCTTCAGTAGTCTCCAAAAGAGTACGCTGCCCCATTACTCCACAGTAAGTATTAATTTTTATTTAGTCCTTGATATATAATTTCAACAGTGACTTTGAATATAACATTAAGGCCTCTTTTTTTATTTCCACTGAACTGCCAACTAGCACTGGTATAATGATCACAGTAAAAAAAAAAAACCTGTGGGCCTACTGTTTGCACAAAACATACAAAGCTTAGTACATACAGTAGCTTGTGTGCTCATCAGCTTGGCCAGTGAGAAGGTATAAATGAAACAAAACTAACAAAAAATGATTTTTTATTTAATTTTTTTTTTTTATTCTGACCTGACAACATGGCTTCCTAAAAGCTTTATATAAATAAATTTGTTGGGGCAAACCCTTCTCATTCTCAATATAACCGTATTTTCATGTCTGTTTTCAGAAACCTTCTGCACATCAATTCCACTTGCATATCACCTTGGAAAATGGCTCTTACGTTACTAGATTATTTGTTTACTAAGGAAGAATTGTCAACATCCAATCTGTCAGGAAGAAGTAAGTTTCAGAAGTAGAATTTTGTATTTCTAACACTAGGGATGATTTGGCTCATGATATTCAATTGAATCAACACTACGGGCCAACTGCTTTGACCCATTGGGCACTACCAGTTTTAGATGGCTGACTCTTCAGTGCATAAAGAAAAAACTTTTGTTACATATTAGTGATGATACTTTAGTACTATTGGTGTTCCTCCTTTATGCTGTTCCCTTGAATCTATTCTTTACTATTTCTGTTAATCCACCTTTTCCTGATACTCCTGTGGTAGAGGTGAAAGAATTGTGCCACTGTTTTACTGCATGTAATAAAAAGTGACTAATTGGGATGGAGTGAATGAGTTAGAGGTCCTACACTGTAGTTTCCTCCTGTGAAAATTAGAGATATAATAAAATCTAGGAGGTAGATTTCAACCAGAACCCTTGTTAAATGTGCATGGATGTGGCACACATGGAATTAAAGGAAAGAGATTGTTATTATGTTTGTGAGAAGATAGACTGATGTGTTAGCATTGAATGAAACCAAGATGAAAGGAAGGGGTGAGTTTGAGTTTGGGAGTGTGATGGGGAGGGTGTCAGGAGTGACAGGTGGGAGAGGGAAGGAAGGAGTGGCTCTACTGGTAAGTGATGAGATAGGTAAGCATGTAATGGAGTGGAAGGGTCTTCAAGGATAATGTGGGTGAAGGTGAAGTTGGGATGAGAAATATGTTCATTTGTGAGTGCATAGAGTCCTGGTAGTGAGAAAAATGAAGAGGAGGGGGAGGCATTTTGAGTTGATTTAAATGAGTGTAGAGAGTTTTGTTAGGAATATAAATGTTTTGGTGTTGAGGGATCTCATTCCGAGAGTAGGAGATGAACCAGTATATGGAGTAGTTGAGAGGTATGGGCTCTTAGGTTAAGATTGTTGTAGAGAGATGTTAAAGTTATGTACAGAAAGGGAGTTCATGATAACACAGTAGATAAGAAGAAAGACAAGCATAAGTATACATGGGAAAAGGTGGTGGAGGGGAGGATGGTTAAGAGTGCATTGATGTTGTCAGGCCTTTTTGTAGATCCTATTGTGAAGAAATTTTGGGTTGTTGACTATGTTATATTGGTGTGGGAGTGTTTTTGTGTCACCAACTGAAAGTAGTAGGAGGGGAGTAATCACGGTTTCTCACTTCTCTATGTATGAAAAAGAGTACAAAATACATTTCAAATTTACAGAGAAGGTGAAGGGTGCAGATGAACAGATGTTAGTGGAAGTTAAGATTGTGAGTGGAAGATGGGCAGAGTAGAGTTGTTGAACCTAGAGAAAGATGGGGAGGATTTGATTGTGGCAGTGGAAGTTACTAGGAGAATGAGGAGAGGAAAATGAAAAGTTTGTAGGAAAAAGAGAAGATTCAAAGAGCATTGAAAGAGGTCAAAGCTATTGAGAAAAACACCATGTGAGGACAGAGCCTTTATTATTACGACATTTTGCTTGTCACAGCTTTTTCAAGTACGTAGTTGTAACACACATGACTGAGACTAAATAAGAACAACTAGGGGAACAGGGGGAGGGAGGAAGGGAGGTAGGGGGTGAAGGGGGTCACTGAATATTAAGAAAAGTAAAGGAGAAGGTGATCCCCCTCCCCCCACCTACCTTCCTCTCTCTCTCCCTCCTTCCCCCCATTCCCCCTGTTCTTCTTATTTAATCTCAGTCACGTGTATTACAACTATGTACTTGATAAAGCTGTAACAAGCGAAATGTCGTACTAATAAAGGCTCCGTCCTCACATTTGGTGTTTATTTCGATAGACTTGTCGGCAACTACCACTTTCATACAAATCAAAGCTACTAGGGTTAGATAGATGGTATGTGGAATGTCTGACAAAGTATGAAGTAGTTATTGTGAAATGGCAGGTGAGATGATGACTGGACACTCAACGAAAAACTATTGTATTGTCCAGAAATAGTTAATGAGGGTCAGTGCAGGATAAGGTGTTCATTGTCCTTTGTGTGATGATTGCATCTAGGTAATTTTGATTCTTATGTCATGCCTTGCTGTGGATGTGGTTGTTTTGCAACACTGCTTCTGACCCAGGGCAGTGGACAGGATGCAGGGATGACCCTTCATCCAGGAGGTGCCAAGATAAGAGGGAGGGAGGAAGGTGGAGGGGAGTGGAATTTGAAGGGTGGAATTGGTGGGAGTGGTTTCTATGCCTTTTTCTTTTTGGCTACCCTCCATGTAAGGGGGGAAAAAGCCTTTGGTATATGTATGTATGTATGTATGTCATGCCTATTCTGTGCTGGCACTGTCTTAGTGCTGGATGATGCCCTGAAAGCAGGTGTGTTAGTGTGGTTCTTGCAAGAAGTGTAAATTATAATTTTAGATAAAATATGGAGAACGGAAATGTACTGGAGGATGAAGAACATAGGGTAGGGGTCTAGGCAGATAACCCTTTTAGACTTCAGCCACTGTGCAGATGAAGTGTAGGAAAGAGGAGAGTGGTGAGATACATGTTTCCATATGGGACAAAATCACAAACCACATGAACTCAGTACACTTCAAATGAGTTTTACTAAAAAAGAAAAAATAATTGGTTATGCTAGAACAGCCCCATACACAGGCTTCTTGTCTGGATTTTTTTTGTCATTAATGAAATTTAGTCTGCCTGACTGTTGACTTCATACAAAGTGAAATATCCTATAGTGAAGTTTATTATTGACTGGTCTTATCATATGGCAGTCTGGTAAGCACATGCTTATATTCTTCATGGGAGGAAAATACAAACATGAGATGCCTAGTCCTCTCAATCCATCCAATTGTTTGCTTTTTATGACGTGCCACAGGAGCATGAGAAAAGGAGACAGTGTATAGGAAGTGGTTACAGGAGATGTGTAAGAACAACAGAAGTGATGGATACATATACATATACCATGAGCTCTTTCCCCCTTACCAGGGAGGTGGCCAAAGTCTAAAGGCATAATTCCACTCTCACCCATTTCATCCCCACCCATTCCACTCCAATCCACCACCCCTCCCTTCCTCTCATCCTGGGTCCTCCTGGATGACGGGTCATCCCTGCATGACCCGTAATGAGGGACAGTAAAAGTTAAGATGTAGTGCAACATTAAAAATATATTTGTCTCAACATAGACGAAATCTGCTTGACTTAAGTCATAGGGGTGCCAATAAGATATCTAAAGTACTAATTAAATATAATTATCCTGCCAATACCATAGTGTGGGATTAAGGGCCGTACTTTTAAAACCTTTCACCAGCCTTGATGAATGCTCTTTACTATTATGAAATAACTTCTGTAGCTATATTTACAGAAACTAGATTTTATAGATTACCAATTAAAACCTAAGGTTACCCAGAAAACCAGGTCAAACTCTACTTTCTAGTGGTAGAGTGCGTTCACCAGGGGTGGCAAAAAGTTTTTAAAGTACGACCCTAAGGGTCCAGGACCTGAGGGTTAATGATGCTTGAACTTGTAATCTGAGATGCAGAATTCGTGCATCTGTGAGAAGGGTTATCCACATTAATTTTTCCTGATATCACCTTTTTCTTTTCAAGGTAAGTGGAACAAGAGGCAGTTGGATCCTCTAATGATTTATGGAATCCGTTGCCACTTACAAAGCAAGTTTGGCATATCAGCAAGGGACTGGCATAAGATTTGTCTTAATATGGACTCCAAATGTCGATCAGCCTGGAAACGTAGGGTTAAAGGATTGGTAAATCCGAATCGTCCTAATCGGGTGAGTTGATTATTCTCTCATTAGAGTTGGTTTTCATTTTTCATGTGTTTGCACTACATGATTATGAAACACGTGCTAATAGCTTGGAAGCACTTATCTAAATCTAAAATAATATACAGTATACACTGCTACCAGGACATTTGAAAAGTACTTTGGAGTTGTGCGACATTCATGAGTGAAGATGTTTTTTTTTTCTTGTAAAATGGTTCATGTTTTGCTGGTTGTCATCCACATAATTTGTGGCATTGTACCTTTGTCATTGTATTTGCTATTACTAGATTTCCATGTACACTCTAGTAGCTGCATGATAGCAAACAGGGACAGCATTTGTCTATCTATGAGCCAAGGTGGTGGTAGTGGGCCAAAGGATTGCCAAAATTCGACTTCATTTGAACTGGACAAGTTGAGACAATATGAGCACTAACAGTATGAAATGTGATTTAGGTTTGGATACCTTGCATACAGTTTGTGACATTACTGTGTTGCTTACATATATCATGATGACTTAGAACTACATAACACTTTGTGTTTGAGAAATACTGTATTAGCTTTGAAAATGGTGTATTGAGGAGGCATATGATTCAGTTTGGCTGAGGTGTTTGGAATCCATTTATAATTGTGAACATTAATCTAAATGAGGAATTGACTGTCTGTCATTATGGTCAATGCATAGCCACACATGGCCATATGGATCATCTCTGATAATATTCTTGATCCAACCTCGTCTCTGGGTTGACACCAATTAATATGATGCAGCTAGGTGTTGTGCAGGTTCCCTGTTAATCTCATCTGACCTGGGTCATCTCATGAGATTACCCTGTGAGCAGGATTGTCATTTTGGTAAGCCAGGTTGCCATAGTACCTCAACTGGCACTTAGTGACAAGATAGGTTATTTGTCTTATGTTGGCACCATCAGGTGTATCCAGATTTGAAATATGATATCTTTGGTGGTGGTACCCTATAATCCTTTGCATATTTTGTGGCAAAGGCATTCAGATTTGACATAACATTGATTGATGAGGCTCCAAGTCTAACACCCACAGAGTAAGATGGGGATCAGAAGCATCTTGAAGAAAGGAACAGTAGTCATTTTAAATGGGTACCAACTCTGGGTGCTTGCTGGCTGAGCGGGTTAGGGTGTCGTTACTTGCGGTGAAGGTTGAGGGGGTGGGGGTTCAAACCCTGCCACCGATGAAGTTGAACCAAGGGCAAGGTTGATTGAATTCCATGCTACAAAGTTCTCTGTGAGGGGCACTCTCTTATCCTCCTGATAGGGGTGAGTTTGTGACGTAAAATCATATCATATCTCCAACTCAAGGTGCTTGCTGGCCAGGCAGGTTAGAGTGTCACTACTTGTGATGGAAATTGAGGTGTTACACCAGTTGCTTGTGGGTTGGACCAAGGGTATTGTTAATTAAATTTCATGCTACTTGTAAAGTCTTCTGTAAGGGGCACCATTCTGGCCTCCTGATATGAGGAGTTCATGACATTAACCTCTTCAATATGAGTTGAATACTCATGTGAAGCTGCCTAATGTATGATGATTCGATGGTGTATCACAGTACAGACATTGTAAAATATAAAGTTACATCTGTAATACTCATTCTATTTCACCACAGAAAATGTGATCAAGCTTATTCCCAATATGGGGGTCACTCAGCTATAACTACAAAATAGATATAATCAGGATGCTGACACCAGTATCCTCGTATATATGCTCGTGCCTCATGGTGCCAACATTGGCATCATTGTTAAACTGAATCATCAGTCACCTACTCTGGTTGAGACTATCCATAATCCCATGGTGTATTCACAGGTATTCCTGTGTATATGGATTTCACCTCCAAGATATGTGACTTACGTGAAGATCTTCACATTTTGTAGACAGCAACCTGATGTTGTTATTGCTGTTGTTGTTCCCTAGACTGTCTGGCTGAGTAGTCCCGTCTCCCTGAGGAATGCCATGGCCAGAATGGGGTTTTCCCCACAAATAATTTACAGTGTATATTGTGTTGTTGGTGTGTGTGATTGTGTACATTGCAGTCTTCCATAATGTGTCTTCCATAAGTGTTACATCCTGGGCAGTCATTTGCAGTGCTGTCAAAGGTTGCTGTCATGTGACAGACAACTTGTTATTTTGTCTTGTACAAAGTAATCCCAAACTACTGGATTTTGGTCTTAATCAAAGCGACATTATGTTTTATTGGCTGTCTCCTTATCCAGTGATTTGGAAGTAATTACTATCACTTTCATGAGTTCTGCAAAGAGCAGATCATCTTCAGAAAAGTCCAAGTCATTGATCCAGGCAACACTGATTCTAGCTTTGCATTCACTGAGAGCCATATTTTTACTCGTCACCCAGTCCATTCCAATATTGGAGAGGAGGGTAGCAAGGACACATCATTGCCTCATCCCAGCATGCACTTTAGAGAATACAAGTTGTGTTAGAAAACTATCCAACTTTTTTTTTTTTTCGAAAACTTGATGGATTTGAATCAAGTGCACGTGCTTGAGCTGACCTTGAACTTTCGTGCGCATGCGTGAATTTTTTCCTGCCTGTCAATAGCGTTAGTTGCTGGCAAGCAGCATTTGCGTGAGGTAGTGTGTAGTGATCTCGGCGGTTTTTCATTGCTTCCACAGTGACCACTGGGATTTGGTTTCTGGGTCGTACCCGTACACCCAGGACTCGTTACCAGTGATTATGGTATTCATGAAGTTGGGGTCACTGTTTGTGGAGTGCAGCATGTCCTGTGAGGCTTCAACACGAAGTTGCTTTTGCTCTGCAACTTCATGTTGAAGTCTCGCAGGACATGCTGCACTCCACAAACAGACCCTGACTTCATGAATACCATAATAACTGGTGACGAGTCCTGGGTGTATGGGTACAACCCAGAAACCAAATCCCAGTCGTCACAGCAACTGAAGCTATTGACAGGCAGGAAAAAATTCACACATGCACATGAAGGTTCTTGGTCGGCTCATGCAAGCGTGCTTGATTCAAATCCATCAGGTTTTTGCAAAAAAAAATTATATATATATATATATATATATAAATAAAGTTGGATACTTTTCTAACGGACCTTGTATAGCTGAATTACATTTTTCAATTTCTAAATTGTATATTTACCTAGTTGTATTTATCTAGTTGTATTATATGGGAAGGGAGCTATGCTCGTGGTGACATGTCTTTGTATCTTTCAGCATCAAGCTTTTTCTTAAAATCTTGAATAGTGTTTGCACACACTGTTTCCTATGTGGGAAGCTATTTTTATTATTATTTTTTTTTCAGATCTCTTCTATAGTTATCCTTTTTTGAGTTTCTTTTTGTGTCCTCTTGTTTTTCCATTGTCCCATTTTAATAAATCATCCCTATCTAGGATTTCCATTCTTTTTATGATTCTATAGATAGTCAGTAGATCTCCTCTTTCTCTTCTTTGTTCCTAAGTTGGTAGTTCCAATTTGGACAGTCTTTGTATGTTAATTTGGAAAGAATTGGTACCAACTTTGTTGTTGCTCTTTGTATTCTTTCTAATTTCTTTATATTCTTTTTAGTACTGGGTGTCCATAGTGTTGCTATGTATATTGTAGAATGCATACTTTATTTAAGATGGGAACTGACTATCTTCATACAGTTGCCACCTCTGAAATGTTAGAAAAAAAATCAAAACAAAGCCTTGTTAAGTGTAGGAGGCTGTATCATAAGTACACCCATTGATCACTTATAGAAACCAGGATATCACATATTGAACAATACATAAATATGATAGGAACATAAGTTTTGTGCCAGAAATAACAAATGATTGTTTAAGAATTGATAGATGTAGCCAATTACTTATTAGTTGTAAGAGTTAGTTGTGTAAGCCTGATTTATCTTCTATAGAAGGTGGTCTAACAAGATAGAAATATATATATTTTTAATCCATTGCTTTATGATTTAATATATATCTTGGAATGTATCAGAAATAATGATATATTTTGTTATGCAGGCCCCACAAATAGGTCACAGCTCTTCTTTAAGAAAAAATCCAGAAATGAGTGATGTCATACCTTTTGACTTCGAAAATCTCCAGAGCTCCAATCTTGACCTTAGCGATGTTAAGGTTTGTTACTTTTTATTTATTTATTCATTTATTTAGTACATATATATACCAAAGGCTTTTTCCCTCTTACAAGGGAGGTAGGCAAAAGACAAATGTATAGAAACCACTCCCACCCATTCCATCCCCTACATACTCCACTCCCCTCTACCCTCCCTCTTATCTTGGCACCTCCTGGATGATGGGTCATCCCTGCATCTTGTCCACTGCCCTGGATCAGAAGCAGTGCTGGAAGACACAGCACATTCATTTAATGGTTTTATTTTTATTGTAGTAGTGGGAGGTGCTAAGAAAAAGACTGTAATGGAGAGGATTAGGGTTATAGGAAAAGAAGATATACAACTGTCTTTCAATCTCTTGCCCCAGGTTTCTCTTGCAGGAGACCCATGGCTTCCAGGTAACTGGCAACAGCTATGAGATTGGCCCATAATTCACTCAAGGAAGAAATATTGTTGTGTTGCCTTGGTGGTGCACTGTAAGATAAGGTGTTCTGTGTCTTCTGTGTTATAGTTATATATGGGGCAGTGTTTCTGTAGCCAGTCCTATTCTGTGCTGATACGGTCTTAATGTTGTGTGGTGATTTGAATTCACTTGTGGAAGTATTGTTCTTGTTTCTCTTGGGAAGAACATTTTTTGTGGTGTTGATGTCTGGAGGGGATTTGATGGAAGAAGTTTGGTGGTTGGTCTTGAAGAACTAGTTTCCTGAGCTGAATGTGAATGTTATGGTACATGTGGTTATTGTTGTAGATGTTTAAGTAGAATGCTGCTGGTGTAGTTTTTTGTTGTGTTTAATTGTTGTGTTTGTGTTATGTAATGAGATGGATGAATAGGGTTTAGGGCTCGCCAATTTGTTTTTCAAACATACTCCCTCACCCCCCATCCCCCACCCACTCCCCCTTATGCATCACAGCATCATCCATAAACAACCATTTTCTATTCACCCGTGTCTTCTGTTCTCTCCCGTCCTTCCTTAACAGACATTCCCCTCTTTCCCAATACCTCTTTTACCCCAACCATCCATTCCTTGGTCCCCCCTCATGTTCACTCCTTCCACCTCTGCCTTCCACACCTCTTTTACTAATCTTTTTTCACTCATTCTTTCCATGTGTCCAAACCATCGCAATACTCTTTCATCAACCCTATCTCCCAACTCTCTTTCCACCACCACCCATTATGATAAATGGCATCTTCGTGTACCCATTCATGCCTCATGATGCCTTCATAGGCATCATTGTACAGAAGAGGTTAAGAAAGAGCATTGCATTATTGTTTAGTGTTAGGGTAACTTTACAGCTGGTTTTACTGCATAGGAATTTACAGGTATATTACACCCAGTAATGGTCCTTGGAATCTCCCATAGATTTCTTTGGGAAGAAACTTTGGACTGTTATCTGTTGTATTAGTGTGGGTCTTTTTTTGTGTCACAAACTGGCAGGAGTTAGAGTAGTTGCAGATTGGCACCACTTTCCTTGTGAAAAAGTTGGGAGAAGGTAGTCAAAGATTATAGAGCTCTTGGGTCCATCTCAGAGAATGTGTGTCAGGTCCTTTGGCTGTGGCTCAAGATTTAGGTGAGAGTATTGATGGTTTTTGAAGATGGATGGTAGGGAGTTGATTCTTTCTGATGATTGTCTTGCAGGATAATCACTTACAGGTACCCATTGTTGATCCCTTAAGTGTAGAACAACTGTTCTTAAATGTATTCTCTTTCTTATAGTATTTCTTAGTGCAGAGATAACGAAGACATAACCAGTGAATTATTTGTTATATAAGATTATGTATTTCTTATCAATTTGAATTATACATATATACATATATACATGCATATATACATACATACATACAATCACAAAGAACCCACAGTCGGAATAAAAGGAAACTTAGAAGAAAGTATACATACATCTACCAAAGGCTTTTTCCCCCTTACAAGGGAGGTAGCCAAAAAAACAAAGGCATAAAGACCATTCCCACCCATTCCATCCCTAATACACTCCACTCCCCTCCACCCTCTACCCTCCCTCTTATCTTGGCACCTCCTGGATGATGAGTCATCCCTGCATCTTTTCCATTGCCCTGGGTCAGAAGCAGTGTTGCAAGACACAGCACATCCACAGCAAGGCCACTTCATAAAATCGGCGACCCCCCCTCTCTGTCCCCCCATGCAGAAAAGAAGACAGGGAGAAATCCCTTCAGGCTGTGTCAAATTTTTCTCACACATACTACCTTACCCCCCATCCCCCACCCATTCCACCTCATGCATCACAACATCATCCATATATGACCATTCTCCATTCACCCCTATTTTCTGTCCTCTCCCGTCCTTCCTCCACAGACATTCCCCTCTTCCCTAAAGCCCCTTTTACCCCATCCATCCATCTCATCCTAGGTCGCCCCCTCATGTTCACTCCCTCCACTTCTGCCTTCCACACTCTTTTACTAGTCTTTCTTCACTCATTCTTTCCATGTGTCCAAACCATCCCAACACTCTTTCATCCACCCTATCTCCCAACTCCCTTACCACCCCCATTCTCCTCACCTCCTCATTTCTCACTCTGTCCAGCCTAGTAACTCTTATCATACTTTTCAGACACCTCAACTCAAACACATTTAAACACCTCTCTTCCTCTCTTATGCTCCATGTTTCTGCCCCATACAGTGCTGTTAGCACAATCACTCCTTCATACAATCTTCTTTTAGCAATCATTCACAAATGTCTATTTCTCATTACACTTTTTAATCCACCAAGGCATTTACTCGCTTCTCTCAATCTACATTCTACCTCCACCTTCACTCCACCTTTTCCTGCCACATTCTCCCCCAAGTACCTAAAACTATCTACTTCCTCCAGTATTTGGGTAATAGCTATAGCCCACTTCAGGAAAATACTTTCCTGAAGAGGGCTATAGCTATTAGCCAAAATATAGAAGTTATACTTTCCTCTAAGTTTCCTTTTATTCTGACTGTGGGTTCTTCGTTACTATAATTTTATGAATGTGCTACTACATTTTGTCCAAGTGATACATTCATACATACATACATATATACATACATATATACATACATACATATATACATACGTACATACATACATATATACGTATACCAAGGACTTTTTCCTCCTTACAAGGGAGATAGCTAAAGTCAAATGGTGTAATTCCACTCCCACCCATTTCATGCCCACACACTCCACTCCCATTCACCACTCCTCCCTCTCTTTTCTTGGCTACTCCTATATGACAGGTCATCCCTTCATCTCACCTATTGCCCTGGGTCAAACACAATGCAGGAAGATACAGCACATTCACAGCAAGGTCATTTCATTTAATCGGCAACCCCCACTCTCCTTCCCCTCATGCAGAAAAAGAGAAGGTGGGGAGAAATCCCTTTGGGCTGCATCAAAATTCATTCACACATGCTCCCAAATAAATGATACCTTGATTAAATGCATCATCCACTGTAATACATACATACATATACCAAGGCTTTTTCCCCCTTACAAGGGAGGTAGCCAAAAAGGAAAAGGCATAAAATCATTTCCACACATTCCATCCCTGAATACACTCCACACCCCTCCACCCTCCCTCTTATCTTAGCACCTCCTGGATGATGGGTCATCCCTGCACCTTGTCCACTGCCCTGGGTCAGAAGCAGTGTCGCAAGACACAGCACATCCACAGCAAGGCCGCTTCATTAAATCAGCGACCCCCCCTCTCCGTCCCCCTATGCATAAAAGGAGAAGACGGGGAGAAATCCCTTTGGGCTGCGTCAAATTTTGCTCACACATACTACCTCACCCCCCATCCCCCTGCCCATTCCACCTCATGCATCACAACATCATCCATATACAACAGCTCTCCATTCACCACTGTCTTCTGTTCTCTCCTGTCCTTCCTCAACAGACAGTCCCCTCTTCCCCAAAGTCCCCTTCATCCCATCCATCCACCTCATCCTAGGACGTCCCCTCATGTTCATTCCTTCCACATCTGCCTTCCATACCTCTTTTACTAGTCTTTCTTCATTCATTCTTTCCATGTGTCCAAACCATCCTAATACTCTTTCATCAACCCTATCTCCCAACTCCCTTTCCACCTCCGTTCTTCTCCTCACCTCCTCATTTCTCACTCTATCTAGCCTAGTAACCCCCATCATACTTCTCAGACACCTCATCTCAAATACATTCAAACTCCTTCTCTCTTCCTCTCTTATGTTCCATGTTTCTGCCCCATACAGTGCTGTTGGCACAATTACTCCTTCATACAGTCTCCTCTTAGCATCCATTCCCAAATGTCTATTCCTCATTACACTCTTCAATCCACCAAGGCATTTACTCGCTTCTCTCAATCTACATTCTACCTCCACCTTCACTCCACCTTTTCCTGCCACATTTGCACCCAAGTAATACCTTTGTTAAATCCATCATCAAATGTAAATGATATCATGATTAAATGCAAGTTTTTAAATACAGGTAATTCAGTCTCCAGTGTGTGAACTCCGTGTGCTGAATGCTACTCCAGAACAATTTGCGCATTTACAGGACAATCAGGAAATTATTCTCTCTGAAGAACCTCTATTATCTGCATCATCGGTGAGTCTTGTTTCAATCGGATTATCTTTTATGTGATTACTTCAGTTGCTGTGAATAACTATAGAACATTAATGGAACTGAATAATTTTCATTTAATTTCCTCAGCAGGACGGTAAAGGGATTCTTATAAGTCAGTCTTCCTCAGTGGGTATCGGGACTGAAGGCATAAGTGAGGACCTAAATGAAAGTCAGCTGAGTCCTGATCTCGGAATTACAGCGGGTCAAGTAACAAGTCAAGCTGACCTAAGCAGTGGACGCAGTGGAACACTTAACTCGGGGGTAAATTCATCTACACTGCATCACAACATTGATATGAAGGAGGAATCACATTTAACCCTGCAAGATACACAGGAGAGAAATTTAGATGAAGATCCGTTGACTTTACAGGTAGATGAATGCCAGAGATTCTGAAAGATGAAGTGGCAAAGATGCAGTTGATCCTATGTTCCAATTGTCTTTAACATTTTGTACTTTTGTTTTTATTCATCAAGGTATTGTGTTGTTTGCTTATTTTAATGGATTATGACCTAATTTTTAGTTTGAGAATTGTTTTAATTCACTTAAAAGCTTTTATAGTACACATCTGTTTTGTTCTTAGTGTTAAAATTTGAAAATAGAATAATAGTAAAAGTTACCATCATATTGACCGGAACCAAATGATGCATTTACCTCATTGTATTTACCTAATTGTTATATACTAGAAAGGAACTAGGCATATGGGGTCTTGTCTCTTTTTCCTCCATCTGTCATAGCTAGTTTTAAGTTTGTTTATTGTTTTAACTTGGGCTGTCTTATTTAAAAGTATTCCAGGAGTTGATGCAGTACAGGAAACTGTTTTTTTATAATCATCAAGCCTGTAGTCTTCTTCAACTTGTTCCCATGACCTCATGACACTATCCTATTCCAAATCAAGAGATCCTCTCAGTCATTGTTATTCGTTCCTTTCATTAACCAGAACACTGTGCTTAGGTAACTATTCTCTTAGTGACGACAAATCCAGTGCTTCTAAACTCTGTATGGTTTGTTTGTTAGGCTAGAAACTTGGTTACTCCTCTTTGTATTTTCTGAACTTATTTATATCCCTTGGTTTGTGTAGCAACCACCACCATTGTGTGGAGAAGATAAGATATAAGATTTTTCATCATCTCTTCCTCCATGTAACAAAGAGGTATTTCTATGTCATCAGTCTGCATATCTCATGTATAATCTTGATATGATTTTTTGGGGTGACAAATTAACAATGACCAACACTCCCAGATCCTTAATCTTGTTCATGTTTGTAATTGTTTCACTTCCCAGTGAACAAGTCATTGATGGTCTTTCTGAACTCTGACCCATTTCCTATCCAGTGAATTCAGACAGATTGTATGACCATTCTTTTATCTGTTCTCAACATTTCTTGAGTATCCATCCTGAGATCCTGTCAGGTCCTGAAAATTTTCACGTGTTTTGAATTATTTATGCATGTTAGGAAAGTTGTCCTCATGATGGGCCCCACCTCTCCTTCTCCCCCTTCTCTTCTTCTGGCCCATTCCACAATCTTGATGACCCACAAAGTGGTCCCATGGGACGTGCTTGCACCCACCCAGTTGTGTCGGGTTGACCAAAGCTTCCTTGAGACCCATGGATGGGACAGAGCCTCTTTGAGGAAATGTACGTGGTTAGACCAGTGACCTAAGTTTGGAACTCGATGACTAAAGCTGCGCTTCGGCCAGCTGCGTTGGGACAGACAACTGTCCTTTGAGGAACTTGTGTGCAGTACCAACATTGATCCCAGCGATGACTAATCTGCATCTCGGGCAGCCACGTGAGCCATGTGAAAACAGACAGTGATCCTTTGAGGAACGCACCTTCTCTCTGGCTGACTCAGTGGTGTGAGAACGTTTTGCATCCAACTTTCCACACATCTCACTTTGACCTCACGCCAGTTAGGAGCATGGGTCATGACCTGTCTGTATACATAAAGACCAGGTGAATGCCGAAGATTTAGATTGCCTCGGAGTATCATATTGTGAGCCTGGCTCGCTGGCCCGTTGCTTTCTCACCTCTTCCCTCCTCCCCCGCAAGTGGACCAAGTTGGGATATGACTTGAAACACACAATTGCCATCTCCCTTGCCATCTCCTCCTCACTTTTCTTTTCTTGCACTAAAAGCAAGCCCTAACATTTGGCACCCAATGTGAGGCAAGACTACTAGCCTAACATTTCTGCCCAATGTGGGCCAAGACTTCAGCCTAAGAATGTGATAAGTTCAGTTCCACCTTTATATCTTTGAACTCAACATGATCATATTGATATCCTTTTAGGGTTTTATTTTATTTTTTGATGTATTAATTTTTTGTGGATCAGAATGAGTGAAGAAAGATTAGTAAAATAGGTGTGGGAAGGTAGAGGTGGATGGAGTGAACATGAGAGGATGACTGAGGATGAGATGGATGGATGAGGTGAAAGGGGTATTGAGCAAAAGAGGAATGTCTGTTGAGCAAGGAAGGGAGAAGTCAGGAGATTGGGGTGAGTGGAGAATGGCTGTGTATAGATGATACTCTGATGCAAGGAGGAGAGGGGGTGGGATGGGGGTTAGGGAGTTGTTATGTGTGATTGATATTTTGATGCAACCTGAAGGGATTTCACCCAGTCTTCTATTTTTCTGCATGAGGGGATGGAGAGGGGTTGCTGACTAAGTGAAACAGCCTTGCTTTGGATATGCTGTGTCTTGCTGCATTGCTTCTGACCCAAGTCAGTGGGTGGGATACAAGGATGACCCATCATCCATGAGGAGCTAAGATGAGAGGGAGGAAAGGGGCTGGATAGGAGTGGCTCCCTCCCTGGTAAGGGAATAGACCTTGGTATATAGATAGAAATTTGTGTTCATCATTTCAGCCTGAATTGATGGATCTTCATAGACTTGCTTCACTCTTAAATTTGAGATTCCTTCACTGTTAATTTACCATTGGTCATTTACTCACTCTTGCAAGGTGACTGGTATTGGCCACTGGATTGGCCCACAAGTCACTCAAAAAAGAAATTCTGTGTTGTTGTTTGAGTAGGATGATGTGGAATGGTGTAAGATGAGGTACTTGCATTGATTGCATCTGGGGCATTTTGAATCTTTGGCCTGACCTATTCTTTGTTGATGTTACTGTTCAATCTGACTGTTGGGTGTTTGATTCATGGTTGTCTGGTGGCGTAATTGGAACTGTACTGGTCTTGCATTCGCTTTGTTGTGGGTTTGAATACTGCACTCCTCTCGGATTACCAGTTGTGACTGTTACCTGCCCCAACAATCGTAGCTATGCATCTCCTGGCATAGGCTTCTCACCACCTAGTCTGGGTTGAGGAATGTCACTAATGATCTCTGCCTGGAAGCTGGCATTCTGTTTTACTTTGGTCATTCTTCCAGATTGTCAAGGTATATTTCTGTGTTTTTGGCAGCTGTTTTGTTATTGTTGAGCTGTGATTGTCGGGTCATCTGCATAGGTGAGAGCTTTGATGTTATAACCTGGATATTGTGTGGGGAGGTCACTCTTAAATACGTTAAACAACACTGGTGGTAATGTTGCACTTTGGGTGATTCCATTGTACAATGTTTTGGTTCCTGATAGATGGTTGTTTTGAGATTCTCTGTGCTCTGCCAGTGAAGAAGTTTGTCAGCCATTTCTTTTTGTAATGTATTTTGACAAGATGCATACCATTAGTAAATCTGTAGAATATTTTGTATTCAGCCCTGCTTGTATTGATAATATTTTTTATGAGTTCCTTTTTTCCTTTCTTCACATTCTGTGTATTCATTTTGTTGTTTTGTATTCTTCATTTCCTCAATTTATTTATTTTCTTTGTCCATTTTCTCTAAGCAGTATCTCTGACTTTTTAACTGCTTCAAATGTTCTGTTCAAAAACTTCATGCATATCTGTCATAGTACAAAATTTTTATCTATGCATCCTCTTCCTGTCATGAACTCACACTACTTTTCCCCAATTACTCCTTCTGTTCCCTTAATCCACTCAGTCAACAGCCTCCTATCTACATTACAGTTTTCCTTTCATAGTGGAACTACATGCACTCCTCCAGTCCATTTGTATTCCTTTAGACACATTTTGGACAATCCCACCAACTATTCCACTATAAATACTCTTATTGTCACAGTCAACATGACAACCATACCAAGTTGTCTTACCTGTTTTCATCACTTTTAATGCTCTTTATATATTGTAATGCTCTTTGTATGGGTGGGAGTGGATTTTATGCTTTTGTTTTTTGGCTACTGCCCTTGTAAGGGGGAAAAAGCCTTTGGTATATGTATGTATGTCTTACCTGTTTTTATATTTTTTAATAATCTTTGTATATCTTCCTATAGTCCTATCATTCTCCTCTCCCATCACAACCTCCTGGTATCTCATTGTTAGAATCAAAACCTCCCTCTCCTTTATATTCAGCAACTCCCAGAAATACTCCACCAGCCTTCCCCATACAAACAAACAGCAGACCAGAGGAAACAAAATTTCCAATGGATGTGCTGTGTCCTGTGACACTGCTCCTTATCCAGGGCAGTGGGTGAGATGCAGGGATGACCAGTCATCCAGGAGGAGCCAAGATGAGAGGGAGGAAAGGGGGTGGATGGGAGTGGAGTATGTGGGAATGGAATGGGTGGGAGTGGTTTTTATACTTTTATTTTGGTGTTGGGGGGGGCGGCTACCTCCCTTGTAAGGAGGAAAAGCCTTTGATATATTTATGTATGTTATTCTACATGTAGACTACATCTATAAAATTGACTGGCACATGACAAGAAAATTGACATGGGTAATTGAATTATATGAACCTATGTGTGGGATTGTACAAATTAAATAATTTTGTGAAGAAAATTGTTACAGTGGGAACCCCAGGAGTTATGCTGATTTGATATCTCATGGGTTGAAGTTACACCCTAACACATTCTTCCCCAATTCCTTTTTCAACTACTCTTTACATTTATTTGGTTTTCTTCATTACATTATGTGCCCTGAAGATTTCTTAATAGATAAAATGGTTTACTTTAATGTTATTTCACTCCCCAGTGGTTTGTGCTTGTATCTTCAGTCATGAGTGATTGATGTGCTGCAAGTGGTTGATGTATTGTATTTTGATAGAGAGAAGTGCTTTGATAAAATATTTTACAGTTGATCTGTGGAAATTGGAGCATATTGGAGGACAAAGAGATAAAGTCCTCATATGGGTGAAAAAAATTCTGAAAACCAAGTTACATGAGGCTAGTGGTAAAGAATAATAGAGGGCATTTATCAGTAAAGTCCCAGAAGGTTTGGTGCTCACAACTGTAACATTTCTTATCTATGCTAACAGTGTGACAGATGGTACAAGCTATGCTTAACATATTTGCAGATGGTACAAAGATCATGTTTTGGAAAGAAATTAAGAGAGGAAGAGGAGGCAAATCAAATAGGGAAGAAAAGGTAAAAGCTGCAGATGGAGAGATGATAAAGGAAGAGATGGCAGTAAGAGAGAGATGGGCAGAGTATTTTAGGGAGTTGCTAAATGTGAAGGAGGGTAGGGAGGGAAAGGTAGTTGCAGTGAGAAGCACTAAGAAAATGACAGTGATGAGTGAGGAAAATGGAGGAGATATAAGGAAAGATGAAGTGGAGGCAGTTACTAAGGTGATGAGAGCAGATAAGGCACCTGAGTAAGACGGGTGTCATGCAAAATGTCAAAAAAGGGTAGTGATGGTGGACTGGTTGGTGAGGTTATTTAATGTATGTTTAAAAAAAGGATAGAGTGCTGGAGGAGTGCCTGTATAGTTCCACTTTACAAGGGAAAGGGGGACAAGTGTGAGTGTAGTAGTTTCAGAGGGATCAGTTTGTTGAGTGTAGTTAGGAAGGCTTATTGGAGCGTTTTGAGAGGATTAGGAGAGGAACAGTGGGTTTAGGTCAGGTAGGGGTTGCATGGATCAGATTTTTGTGGTAAGACAGATATGTGAGAGCTTTAGGAAAAGGTAAGGATGATTTTTTTGGGCATATATGGATTTAGAAAAGGGTTATTATGACAGGGTAGACAGGAAGGCACTGTAGGAGGTATTGCAGATACTGTATATGGGATATGAGGAAAGCTGTTAAGAGCAATCAAGAGTTTTTATGAGAGTAGCAGAGCCTGCGTTAGAATCAGAAATGGAGAGAGTGAGAGGTTTGAGGTAAAGGTGGGACTTAACCAGAGATGTGTTATATTGCCTTGGCTGTTCAATTTATATGTGGATGGGGTGGTGTGAGAGGTAAATGCAAGGGTAGTGGGTCAGGGATTGGAGATGGCTAAAGAAGCTGACGACTTTGCACTTGTAGCAGGATCAGAGGAGGGATTGAGAAAGTTAGTGACAGAGTTTGGGAAGGTGTGTGAAAGAAGGAAGTTGAAGATAAATGTGGGTAAAAGGTGAGATGTACAAGGGGAGAAAGTGGCAGTAGACTGGAAGTAAGTATTAAGGGAGAGAGGCTGGAGGAAGTGGATAGCTTTAGATACTTGGGTGCGAATGTGGCGGGAAAGGGAGGAGTGGAGGTGGAGGTAGAATATAGATTAAGAGAAGCAAGTAATTGCCTTGGTGGATTAAAAAGTGTAATGAGGAAGACATTTGGGAATGGATGCTAAGAGGAGATTGTATGAAGGAGTGATTGTGCCAGCAGCACTGAATGGGGCAGAAACATGGAACATAAGAGAGGAAGAGAGGAGGAGTTTAAATTTGTTTGAGATGAGGTGCCTGAGAACCTGAGAAGTGTGATAGGGATTACTTGGGTAGAGTGAGAAATGAGTAGGTGAGGAGGAGAATGGGGGTAGAAAGGGAGTTGGGAGATAGGGTTGATGGTTTGGACACATGGAAAGAATGAAGAAAGATTAGTAAAAGGTGGGGAAGGCAGAGGTGGAAGGAGTGAACATGAGGGGGTGACCAAGGATGAGATGGATGGATGTGGTAAAAGGGGCATTGGGAAAGAGGGGGATCTCTGTTGAGGAAGGACGGGAGAAGACAGAAGATAGAGGTGAATGGAGAGTAGTTGTGTATGGATGATGCTGTGATGCATGGAAGGGGGTGGGTGGGGGAGGGAATGTGCATGGAGCATAATTTGATGCAGCCCAAAGGGATTTCTCCCTGTCTTCTCTTTTTTTTTTTGCATGAGGGGACAGGGGGCTCCCTGATTAAGTGAAGTGGCCTTGCTGTGGATGTGCTGTGTCTTGCTACATTGCTTCTGACCCAGGGCAGTGGGCAAGATGCAGGGATGACCTGTCATCCAGCAGAAGCCAAGATAAGAGGGAGGGAAGGGGTGAATGAGATTGGAGTATGTGGGGATGAAGTGGGTGGGAGTGGATTTTATGCCTTTGCTTTTTGGCTACCTCCCTTTTAAAGGGGAAAAAGCTGTTTGTATATGTATATATAACTGGTGAGTAATTCAGGACCCCATAAGTGTTGATCCTTTCCTGTATACTACAATAGGGTAAATGCAGTTAGGTAGATACCTTTTCAGTGTAGTTTATGATGCATACATATATACATGTATGTATACATACATACACACACACACACACACACACACACACACACACACACACACACACACACACACACACACACACACACACACTTTCAACGAACGGACGGCTTGACGAACGCTCTGAAGAAAAGTGCAGATTGAGGATACCAACGCAAAGAGAAGTGCCTTTTTGTATTTGCAGGGGGGGGGAATTGCTCGTGAGGTAGTGGGAAAGTAAGGAAAGAGGAGAGGGGGAGGGATTACTGGGGAAATGGAAGGTAATGAGGATGTGGAGGACTTGGCCCAGGCAGACGGGCGGAAGGTCAACATGAAACGACCACCGGATGACGAAATGGCAAATAAAAATGTAAAGATTAGAAGTATAGAGAAGAGAAATACAGTAGAAAGTGACGAGAATATGTTCCAGGGATTTAAAGAGGGTGGGGGGGACACAACCCCCCCCAGACTGATAAGACTAGAGGAGAGAGTTGATAAGGTGATCGAGGACTTGGAACGTAAGTTAGGTAATGTAGGCTCCATTCTCCAAAGAATTGAAAGATTGGAACAACTAGAGAAGGCTAACAGAAACTTAACTGAAGAAGTAGAGGACCTAAAAAGACAGTTAGGAAATGTAAAGGAGGAGAATGAGAAATTGAAGAAGAATAGTAATGAAAACAGTGAGAAAATAGCTACAGAAGCTAAAAATTGGAGAATAACTCAAGAAGGGAATAAGGTTTCATTCACTGACATAGTCAAACAGCAATTGAAAGAACATAATGAAGACTCAGTTATTAAAGTGATGAGACAGAAGGAGAATATAGTAAGAGAATTAGCTGACAAAAAGAAATGTATAATTATATTAGGAATGGAAGAGAAACATAACCCAGATAGAACCGCAAGAATCAAGGAGGAAAATGAAAGGGTAAGCAGTTTATTAAAATTAGTCCAGGAAGATGAACCAGAAATTATAAAGGAAATTGAGGAAAAATTCAGACTCGGAAAATATAGTACAGATAAGACCAGACCAATTAAGATTAAATTCAGGTCACAAACAACGGCAGAGAAAATTCTATCCAAGACAGGGAAACTAGCAACAAATGATCAATATAAAAAGGTATGGATAAAAAGAGAAATGAATAAGGAGGAAAGAGAGGCAGAAAAGCAGAAAAGAATTGAAGCTAAGGCAAAAAACGAGGAAAGAACGGAGTCAGAGAAAGAGAGATTCTATTGGAGAGTAGTGAACATGAAAATAAAGCAGTTCGACATACTAAAGAAAAACATAAGGGAAACAGAGAACACAATGGAAGTGGCAGAAAACTAAGAGTGTCTTACACAAATATAGATGGATTGATAACAGGATTGAATGAACTGAATGATTATTTGAAAGAAAAAGAACCGGACATAATGGGAATTGTAGAAACAAAATTAAAAGGCCCACTACCACCCAACAGTGTAGGACATGATACATACAATTATTGGATTAGAAACAGAGAGAAAAAACAAGGGGGTGGAGTTATGTTCCTGACAAAGAAGGATATAAACGTGAAAGGTGTCATATATGGAAAGAATACAGTAGAGATGATTATGATAGAAGTGGAAGACCGAGATAAGAAGAGCAGAAAATTTGTGATCAACTATGTGCCTCCGAAAACAGCCTCATGGGAGGAGAATGAACATAAAAGTATGTTAGAGGACACAAAGATAGCATTAACTAAAATAATAGAAGACGGAGGAAGAATAGTTATGATGGGCGACTTTAATTGCAAAGAAATCTGCTGGGAAGAAATGACAGTAAAGAGTGGTGATGACTCATGGGGAAATGCTCTACTTGAGATGATTACTGACCATTCAATGACACAATGGATACAAGAGAACACTAGGTATAGAAATGAAGAAGAACCATCGAGGCTAGACTTAATAATTACATCTGAACCTAGAATAGTGGACAAGATTGAATATAAAACACCAATAGGTAAAAGTGACCACATATTGATTGAACTGGAACTTAATGAAGAAAAATATATGAAAAGAAATGAACAATATAGAAAAGGAAGAATGATGTATGAAAAAACAAACTTTGATAAAATAAGAGAATTCTTCCAACAAGAAAACTGGGAAGAAATATACAAAGAAGAAACATCAGTGGAAGAGAAATGGAATATTTTGACAAAAATTTACAAAGAAGGAGTGGAAAAGTATGTCCCAAGACAAAAACAAGAAAAAGAATATGTAAAATGCTGGTACAACAAAAGTTGTAGGGAGTTAAAAGACAAAAGAGACAAAGCCTGGACCGGATGGAAAAAAGACAGAAGACCTGAAAAATGGAAAATATATACTGGTTATAGAAATGAATATGTACAAAAGTGCAGAGAGGAAAAAAGAAAATATGAAAAAGATGTTATAGAAAAGTGTAAAGATCAACCAAAACTATTCTACAGATTTGTAAACAATAAACTGAAAAACAAACAAGACTTGGAGAAATTAAGACAAGGGGGAGTTGAATACACTGAGGAAATGGAAATGGCAGAAATTATGAACAAACATTTTAAATCAGTGTTTACAAGGGAAAATATACAACCTGAAGAGATTGAGTGGAAGGAAAAAGTCCCCCCTATGGAAGAAATAGAAGTAACGAAGAATGAAATATTGACACACTTGGGTAATTTTGATGTCAGAAAATCGCATGGGCCAGATGAAATAGCAAACTGGATTCTGAAAGAATGTAGGAATGAACTGGCAGACAAAATACATAGCATAATAAGCAGTTCCTTAAAAGAAGGAAAAGTTCCAGAAGATTGGAAAAAAGCAAATATAGTACCTATATATAAAGGAGGAAATAAAGAAGAACCTACCAACTATAGACCAGTCTCTCTAACAAGTACAATAGCAAAAATATGTGAAAGAATTATCAAAAGTAGATGGGTAAAATACTTGGAAAAAAACAACGTACTAAATCCAAGGCAATTTGGATTCAGACAAGGACGATCATGCGTCACCAATTTAATATGTTTCTATTCAAGGCTAATAGATATAATACAAGAAAGAGATGGATGGGCTGATTGTGCATTTCTAGACCTAAAAAAAGCTTTTGACAAAGTACCACATAAGAAGTTGCTTAAGAAATTAGAATATGAAGGAGGAATACAAGGTAAATTGCTAAATTGGATGGAAGACTTTTTGCAAGAAAGAAAAATGCGAGTAGTGATAAGAGATCAGCACTCAAAATGGAATGAAGTAATAAGCGGTGTCCCGCAGGGAACAGTTCTGGCCCCAATAATGTTTGCTATATATATTAATGATATGGATGAAGGAATTGAAAGCTATATGAGCTTCTTTGCAGATGATGCAAAATTACTGAAAAGAGTGAAAACTGAAGAAGATTGTGAATCACTACAGAGAGATCTAAATAAAGTACAAGAATGGAGTAGGAAGTGGGAGATGGAGTTCAATACAAAAAAGTGTAGTATAATGGAATTTGGAAAAAGCAAAAACAGAATAACAGGATCATATAATTTGGGAGAAGAAGGAATAAAAAGAGTAGAAAATGAGAGGACCTGGGAGTCATTGTTATGAATAATATGTCACCTGAGAAACATATAAATAAGATTTTTGGAGAAACTTATAATTTAATAAGAACAATCAAAGTGGCATTTACATACCTGGATGAAGAAATGGTGAGGAAAATCCTAGTCACCCTGATAAGACCAAGATTGGAATATGCAGCAACGATATGGTCACCAAGTACAAAAAAATGTATAAAAAAACTTGAAAGAATACAAAGAGCAATTACTAAACTGGCACCAACACTCTCAAAACTATCATATGAAGAGAGACTACAAAAACTTAAACTACAGACACTAGAGCAAAGAAGAGAGAGAGGAGATTTGATAGCTATTTACAGAATCATGAAAGGCATAGAAATTACTGATAGAGAGAATCTGATAAAATGGGATGACAGAAATACAAGAGGACACGGAAAGAAAATAAAAAAAGACAACTATAGAAGAGATTTGAAAAAGAACAGCTTTCCTCACAGAGCAATAGACAGTTGGAACAAGTTAGATGAGAAAGTGGTGTGTGCAAAAACAATACATGAATTTAAAAATAGTTTAGATAAAATGAGATATGAAGACGGGACCTCACGAGCATAGCTCCCCTTCCCGTAAAATACAACTAGGTAAATACAACTAGGTAAATACACACACACACACACACACTTCAACGAATGGACGGCTTAGAAGACGTTCTGAAGAAAAGTGAAGTCTGTGGATCCCAACGCAAAGAGAAGTGCCTAGTGTTTTTGCAGGGTGGGGGGGAAATTGCTCGTGGAGTAGTGGGAACGTAGGGAAAGAGGAAAAGGGGAGGGATTACTGAGGGAAATGGAAGGAAATGAGGAGGGAGTAGACTTTGACCAGCCAGACAAGCGGAAGGTAAACAAAAGACTTAGCGAGGATCAAATGTCTAATAAAAATGTAAAGATTAGAAGTATAGAGAGGAGCAATACAGAAGAAAGTGACGAGAATATGTTCCAGGGATTTAAAGAGGGTGGGGGGGACACAACCCCCCCCCCCGACTGATAAGACTAGAGGAGAGAGTTGATAAGGTGATTGAGGACTTGGAGCGTAAGTTAGGTAACGTAGACTCCATTTTTCAAAGAATTGAAAGGTTGGAACAACTAGAGAAGGCTAACAGAAACTTAACTGAAGAAATAGAGGACCTAAAAAGACAGTTAGGAAATGTAAAGGAGGAGAATGAGAAATTGAAGAAGAATAGTAATGAAAACAGAGAGAAACTAGCTACAGAAGCTAAAAATTGGAGAATAACTCAAGAAGGGAATAAGGTTTCATTCACTGACATAGTCAAACAGCAATTGAAAGAACATAATGAAGACTCAGTTATTAAAGTGATGAGACAGAAGGAGAATATAGTAAGAGAATTAGCTGACAAAAAGAAATGTATAGTTATATTAGGAATGGAAGAGAAACATAACCCAGATAGAACTGCAAGAATCAAGGAGGAAAATGAAAGAGTAAGCAGTTTATTAAAATTAGTCCAGGAAGATGAACCAGAAATTATAAAGGAAATTGAGGAAAAATTCAGACTCGGAAAATATAGTACAGATAAGACCAGACCAATTAAGATTAAATTCAGGTCACAAACAACAGCAGAGAAAATTCTATCCAAGACAGGGAAACTAGCAACAAATGATCAATATAAAAAGGTATGGATAAAAAGAGAAATGAATAAGGAGGAAAGAGAGGCAGAAAAGCAGAAAAGAATTGAAGCTAAGGCAAAAAACGAGGAAAGAACGGAGTCAGAGAAAGAGAGATTCTATTGGAGAGTAGTGAACATGAAAATAAAGCAGTTCGACATACTAAAGAAAAACATAAGGGAAACAGAGAATACAATGGAAGTGGCAGAAAACTAAGAGTGTCTTACACAAATATAGATGGATTGATAACAGGATTGAATGAACTGAATGATTATTTGAAAGAAAAAGAACCGGACATAATGGGAATTGTAGAAACAAAATTAAAAGGCCCACTACCACCCAACAGTGTAGGACATGATACATACAATTATTGGATTAGAAACAGAGAGAAAAAACAAGGGGGTGGAGTTATGTTCCTGACTAAGAAGGATATAAACGTGAAAGGTGTCATATATGGAAAGAATACAGTAGAGATGATTATGATAGAAGTGGAAGACCGAGATAAGAAGAGCAGAAAATTTGTGATCAATTATGTGCCTCCGAAAACAGCCTCATGGGAGGAGAGTGAACATAAAAGTATGTTAGAGGACACAAAGATAGCATTAACTAAAATAATGGAAGACGGAGGAAGAATAGTTATGATGGGCGACTTTAATTGCAAAGAAATCTGCTGGGAAGAAATGACAGTAAAGAGTGGTGATGACTCATGGGGAAATGCTCTACTTGAGATGATTACTGACCATTCAATGACACAATGGATACAAGAGAACACTAGGTATAGAAATGAAGAAGAACCATCGAGGCTAGACTTAATAATTACATCTGAACCTAGAATAGTGGACAAGATTGAATATAAAACACCAATAGGTAAAAGTGACCACATATTGATTGAACTGGAACTTAATGAAGAAAAATATATGAAAAGAAATGAACAATATAGAAAAGGAAGAATGATGTATGAAAAAACAAACTTTGATAAAATAAGAGAATTCTTCCAACAAGAAAACTGGGAAGAAATATACAAAGAAGAAACAACAGTGGAAGAGAAATGGAATATTTTGACAAAAATTTACAAAAAAGGAGTGGAAAAGTATGTCCCAAGACAAAAACAAGAAAAAGAATATGTAAAATGCTGGTACAACAAAAGTTGTAGGGAGTTAAAGGACAAAAGAGACAAAGCCTGGAACAGATGGAAAAAAGACAGAAGACCTGAAAAATGGAAAATATATACTGGTTATAGAAATGAATATGTACAAAAGTGCAGAGAGGAAAAAAGAAAATATGAAAAAGATGTTATAGAAAAGTGTAAAGATCAACCAAAACTATTCTACAGATTTGTAAACAATAAACTGAAAAACAAACAAGACTTAGAGAAATTAAGACAAGGAGGAGTTGAATACACTGAGGAAATGGAAATGGCAGAAATTATGAACAAACATTTTAAATCAGTGTTTACAAGGGAAAATATACAACCTGAAGAGATTGAGTGGAAGGAAAAAGTCCCCCCTATGGAAGAAATAGAAGTAACAAAGAATGAAATATTGACACACTTGGGTAATTTTGATGTCAGAAAATCGCATGGGCCAGATGAAATAGCAAACTGGATTCTGAAAGAATGCAGGAATGAACTGGCAGACAAAATACATAGCATAATAAGCAGTTCCTTAAAAGAAGGAAAAGTTCCAGAAGATTGGAAAAAAGCAAATATAGTACCTATATATAAAGGAGGAAATAAAGAAGAACCTACCAACTATAGACCAGTCTCTCTAACAAGTACAATAGCAAAAATATGTGAAAGAATTATCAAAAGTAGATGGGTAAAATACTTGGAAAAAAACAACGTACTAAATCCAAGGCAATTTGGATTCAGACAAGGACGATCATGCGTCACCAATTTAATATGTTTCTATTCAAGGCTAATAGATATAATACAAGAAAGAGATGGATGGGCTGATTGTGCATTTCTAGACCTAAAAAAAGCTTTTGACAAAGTACCACATAAGAAGTTGCTTAAGAAATTAGAATATGAAGGAGGAATACAAGGTAAATTGCTAAATTGGATGGAAGACTTTTTGCAAGAAAGAAAAATGCGAGTAGTGATAAGAGATCAGCACTCAAAATGGAATGAAGTAATAAGCGGTGTCCCGCAGGGAACAGTTCTGGCCCCAATAATGTTTGCTATATATATTAATGATATGGATGAAGGAATTGAAAGCTATATGAGCTTCTTTGCAGATGATGCAAAATTACTGAAAAGAGTGAAAACTGAAGAAGATTGTGAATCACTACAGAGAGATCTAAATAAAGTACAAGAATGGAGTAGGAAGTGGGAGATGGAGTTCAATACAAAAAAGTGTAGTATAATGGAATTTGGAAAAAGCAAAAACAGAATAACAGGATCATATAATTTGGGAAAAGAAGGAATAAAAAAAGTAGAAAATGAGAAGGACCTGGGAGTCATTGTTATGAATAATATGTCACCTGAGAAACATATAAATAAGATTTTTGGAGAAACTTATAATTTAATAAGAACAATCAAAGTGGCATTTACATACCTGGATGAAGAAATGGTGAGGAAAATCCTAATCACCCTGATAAGACCAAGATTGGAATATGCAGCAACGATATGGTCACCAAGTACAAAAAAATGTATAAAAAAACTTGAAAGAATACAAAGAGCAATTACAAAACTGGCACCAACACTCTCAAAACTATCATATGAAGAGAGACTACAAAAACTTAAACTACAGACACTAGAGCAAAGAAGAGAGAGAGGAGATTTGATAGCTATTTACAGAATCATGAAAGGCATAGAAATTACTGATAGAGAGAATCTGATAAAATGGGATGACAGAAATACAAGAGGACACGGAAAGAAAATAAAAAAAGACAGCTATAGAAGAGATTTTAAAAAGAACAGCTTTCCTCACAGAGCAATAGACAGTTGGAACAAGTTAGATGAGAAAGTGGTGTGTGCAAAAACAATACATGAATTTAAAAATAGTTTAGATAAAATGAGATATGAAGACGGGACCCCACGAGCATAGCTCCCCTTCCCGTAAAATACAACTAGGTAAATACAACTAGGTAAATACACACACACACACACACACACACACACACACACACACACACACACACACACACACACACAACAGAAATACAAGAGGACACGGAAAGAAAATAAAAAAAGACAGCTATAGAAGAGATTTGAAAAAGAACAGCTTTCCTCACAGAGTAATAGACAGTTGGAACAAGTTAGATGAGAAAGTGGTGTGTGCAAAAACAATACATGAATTTAAAAATAGTTTAGATAAAATGAGATATGAAGACGGGACCCCACGAGCATAGCTCCCCTTCCCGTAAAATACAACTAGGTACAACTAGGTAAATACACACACGACCTATTTATGTGGGACAACGGTAAAACAAGAGGACATGGAAAAAAATTGAAAAAGGATAGTTATAGAAAAAACTTGAAAAGGAACAGTTTCCCACACAGAGCGATAAATACATGGAACAAATTAGACAACAAAACAGTATGTGCTAACACTATACAAGATTTTAAGATAAAACTTGATGCGGAGAGATACAAAGACGGGTCACCACGAGCATAGCTACCCTCCCGTATATTACAACTAGGTAAATACAACTAGGTAAATACACACACACACACACACTCACTCTTATGTAAATCAGTTAATCAACAATTCGTAGTCCATTTCTGAAAAAAGGCCTCTCATTAACATATCCATGAGTTGCACAACCCTGTCACATCACTTCTGCAAACTTTTCGAACCCATCTCTCCACCTGCCTACTCTTCCTCTTCCATGTTTCCTGTCTTACAGCATCCAGTCAGTAACACATTTGCATCTACCTTGCCCAGTGCCATTTCCACTAATTATAGCATCCACAATAACTTTCACAACAGTCTTCTTTCTCATCTAACTTGCCCTCATATCTTTCAGTGTTATTCCCAGCATTGATCTCTCCATTCCTCTCTGTGCAGTCCATAGCTGTGTATGCAATGCTTTTGTCAGTTTTCAAGTCTCACATCCATAGATCATAGTGTGCTTTATAAAGTGATCATAAATTTTACATTCCAGACCTACAGGTAGAGACTCAAGATTTTTCTGTATTTACCAAACATTTTCCAACCAATTCTGATATGTATTTCCAATCCTAGGTACACAGTTCTTTGCCAGTCATCATCCCCACTCACTCATCTCATTACATAGCACAAGCACAACCTGCAGAGTGTATAAAAAACAACAACAACTCACCAACATCATACTATTCAAACAAAGTCAACCTACCACTTATACTATACACTACATCTATACAAAACCACATATACACCTAGATCACAAAACAAGGTTTTCAAAACAGACCACCAAACTCTCTGCCCCATCAAATTATTCACAGACATCAGTTCCACAGAAAAAAATCCCTTTAAAGAGAAACAAGAATGACATTAGCATGCTTATATCCAGGACACCATCCAGCTAGATAGTACCAGCACAGAATAAGCCTGGCCACAAAATCATACTACCCTTGATGCAACCATCACATAAAAGACACTGAGCTCTTCTTCCTACACTTCCCCATTCTATCCCTGACAACAGAATATTTCTTCTGCAAGCGACCTATGGACCCATTCAGTAGCTATTGCCAGTTACTTGGGAATCATGGGGCTTCTGCTGCAGGAGAGACCTGGGCCAATGAATTGATTGACTGATTTGTATTTTTTTTTCATTTCTTTTTTGAGAGTCACCATTGATTATAATTTCTTTACTTTGAACTTCCTATCATTCTACCTATATACCAAAAGGTTTTCTCCTCGGAGGTGGCCAGCCAAGACACACGTCCATCTCCTACCCATCCCACTCCCATCCATCACTCATTTGTTTCCCTTTTATCTTCCTGGATGAAGGGCCTTCCTTGCTTCCCCACCCACTACTCAGGTCAGAAGCAATGCAACAAGATGCAGCACATCCATAGCAGGGCCCATAGCCTAAGATGGTTTGCCCCCACTGCTTCACTTACATGGCAACCCTCTCTCCTCATTCCCTCATGTGAAAATAGAGAAGACATTTTTAACCATTCTTCACTTCAACCTGCTGGCTACTACTGGTTACATGGGAACTATGAGGCTCCCTTAGGACAACCCTGGGACAATGGATTGATTGATTGATTGATGTGTCAACTTTTACTACTATCATCAACTTAACTCCAAATCTCTAAACTCTCCCTATTTTTGCCAGTTGGTCCCTGTGAAGCACAAAATATTAGGATACTCGGAACTGACCATCAAGTGATTGTTGATTTTTAATCTGGGGCATAGCCTTGATCAAATAGTTGAAGCCTCATATTTTGTTGACTTGTTTATGTGTATGTATTCAGTCACCATGTTCATGAAGCATATTGCTGTTTTTATGCCATTTTTATTTGTTGAACTTCATACAGTTTGGGTTCTACACATAAACATCATGGTTTTACTTGTTTACATCATGGTATGCTCTTTATTTTTGTGTCAGAAGAAATTTAGAAGCTCTTGTTTAAATAAGAGGTTGTACAATGTTATGCAGGTAGTTATACAGGGCAATATAATATTAAGTATTAAAATTGTTAGTATTGTGTTTTGAAGGGTTCGAAGTTTGAGAAGGAATACCACACTATGTACTCTAGTTCACTTCCACTGAAGTGTGTAGTGTTCTGTTCTAGATAATAAACAAATGACCAGTTACTTCTTCGAGTAAAATTTGTTAAGAATCATTTCTAAGGATTTGAATAAGTAATTATTTGATGACTTAAATCTAGACTTAACTCTAGGGGGAATGAGTGATTTTATGCAGTCTTGCTACATGGATGTTTTCCATATTCTCATGATAAGCTGTGACTCCATCTGCTAGAGAAATTATGATGTGAACTTAGTTTTTGTTGATTTTAATTGTTGAATAATACAGTTCACTCATATTTTCTATGTGCTCTGTAATGTGTTATGAAGTAATTGAAATGATATGTTACAATATATCATTTATATATCCAGTCTTTTATATAACCTTCTTTACTTGGAAAGCAAGGAAAGGTAAGGTAAGGCAGGGGAAAGGGAAAACTTCACTCCTTCTATTCCTGTAACATGTTTTTACTTCTTCCCAATGGGACCATGCAAAGGCTGCATCTTGTTACTTTCCCAGCATTGATACTGGCTCATCCATGGTGCACGCTGGCTGCATTACTACAGACATCCTGAAGCAAACAGAAAAGAAAACCAGCACTGTATTTGTCAACAACAACAACATTATATATATATATATATATATATATATATATATATATATATATATATATATATATATATATATATATATATATATATATATATATATATTGATCAGTCAGCCTTCCTGAGTTGACTGCTGAAGAAAGACCTCTTTCATAGCATTCCATGACTCGCACAACTGTGCCAACCTCTGCTATGTCATTCCTGCATATTTATCTTGTCTCTTCACCTTCTGTCTGGTCTCCCTTTTCCACGCTTCTTATCTCGTGGCGTCCACTCAGTAATACACTTGGTCCATTGCTCATCAGTCATTTGCGGTAACTTACCTGCCATATTCCACTTCCTCTTTCTTACGACATACATATACCAGTGGCTATTTCCCTCTTACAAGGGAGGTAGCCATAAAATAAAAGCATAAATCCACTTCCACCCATTCCATCCCCACATACTCCACTCCCACACACCCTCCTCCCTCTCCTCCCTCCCTTTTATTGTAGCTCCTCCTGCCTCCACTGTATCTGTCAGTCCAGTCTGCAATGTCGCCAAACTTGCCCTCTTTTGGTTTCACAGTGTTATTTCCACCATTGATCTCTCCATTCTCCTCTGTGCACTCCTTAGCTTTATTTCCATCACCTTTCTCAGTTTTCAAGTCTCATATCCATAGATTTTTGCTGGCAGAATGCACTGATCATAAACTTTGTGTTTCAAACATAAAGGTAGAGAGCTTTTCATGATCTTATTATACTTGCCAAACATTTCCCAACCAATTGTAATATGCCATTTTATTTCATTGTGATCTTTAGTCACTTTCACCATTTGGCCTAAATAATTATACTCAACTTCAAGATTCTCATCATCGATTATAATCTCTTTACTATGAGTTTTCATCTTGAACATTACTTGGTTTTATTAATTTTTTGACCTACTTTGAGACTCCTTGTTCAGATCACTCAGCATATCTTTCAAGTCTTCTGGTCTTTCTGAAATAAGAATAATGTCAAAATAAAATCTTAGGTTATTAAAATATTTGCCATTAATCTTAAAACTTTTCCCAACTGAAACTTCTAAAAATCTCTTCCAAGCAAGCTGTATATAAATTGGGTGAAATTGTATGGCCTTGCCATACTCCTTTCTCTATCTTGATCTTTTCTGTATCTTTATGTAGTCGAATTATACCTATCACATAAATCTTTTCTAGCACCCATTGATCTGTCTGCACCTTGCTTGTGTACCGAGTTTATTATTGTTATATGTTCCACCAAGTCAAAGGGCTGAGTGGTGTCTAAGTGGAATCCACGAGAGCCCTGGTGGACCTTGACTTGTGGCTGTGATGATAGGTAAATTGGAGCAGGTGACCCAAATGATCCTAAAACGAAAATCCCCAAGGGAAATATCCACAGATGTTGAAGGAAAATCAGCAGGTCACCCATTTGGCTCAAACTTACCCCAGAGGGAGAGGGGTATACCCACGGATTTTTTGTGAAAGTCGGCAGGTTTAGCCCAAACTTACCCCAGAGGGAGAGAGTGGGCCACAGTGCATCGCAAGGTAGATGCGAAGACCCTGGGCCCGAGGGCCCGTGCGTGGAAACCATCCAAATGTGGGCCTTTTGTCGGATTTTTCACATTTCTGTGTATGGCATCAGGACCTTTGGCCTGAGTGGTGTCCAATTGCAATGGACAGCAGGCCTGGTGGTCCTCCACCCATGGGTGATATGGTGGCCCAATCTGAGTAGGTACCACAATGACCCCAAAACGCCCCAAAATCCAAAGGAAATTTGCCGAAAATTGTCAGGTAACCAATTTGGCCCAAATTTACCCCCACAGGGAGAGAGTCATGTACTGAGGACAGCTAGGTAGAGATGAGGAGCCTGGGGCCAAGGGCATGGCTGTGGTGCTCTTCTGAATTTGAGCCTTTTCTCCCTTTTCCACTTTTGGGCCTTCGGTGCCCATACTCTTGGCCTGAGCGGATTCTAAGTGGACTCCACGGGAGCCCTGACGGCCCTCAACCTGTGGGTGAGGTGGTGGGTAAATTGGAGCAGGTAACCAAAATGACCCCAGAACGAGAAAAATCCCCCTTTTTTTAATGAAAATCGGCAGGTGATTGATTTGGCCCAAACCTACCCCAGAGGGTGAGAGTGGGCCACAGTACACTACAAGGTAGATGCAAGGAGCTGATACCTCTCGTCATACTTGTTTTTTTTCTTTTTAACTTAAAATGACATCTAGAATGTACAATTAAATAAACCCTTTGACAGATATTTCATGGTGCATTCTTGACCTTTATCTAATTTATCTTATGACCGTCAAATTCTGTAAATTACACTTAAACATATTGTGACAATCACGAAGAACCCTGAAGAGGGCTATAGCTATTAGCCGAAATATAGAAGTTATACTTTCTTCCAAGTTTCCTTTTATTCCGACTGTGGGTTCTTCGTGATTATTATTTACAAATGTGCCACTACATTTTGTCCAAGTGATATTGTGACATGCTTATTATTACGGTAAATTACATATCAGGACTTCAGTGTCCATTTTGATGCAAAAGAACCTTCAAATTGTCTTTATCATTTAGTGTCACGATGTTCAACACAGCTAACTTCATTTCCGTCTTCCATAGTCCTGCTCTTGGACCTTGTCTTTGCTAAATTTATTGCTAGACTTTACAACTAAAAATGTGTCCTTTTGACTTAGGTTATGTGCTTGCTTTGAATAACAAATACATGTATATATATATATATGTATATATATATATATATGTATATATATATATGTATATATATATATATATATATATGTATATATATTATATATATATATACATACATATACCAAAGGCTTTTTCCCCCTCACATGGGGGGTAGCCAAAAAGAAAAAGGCATAGAAACCACAAACCCTAACTTATTTTGAGGAGTCTGCATATTTCCGTGGTGAATATTGACATTAACGAATATTTCTCAAATTCACAAATTTAATCAAATTTAAATACACATTCTAAAGGTACAGGGGTGACTAAAATTTAATGTTATTTTCTAATGTATGTTGGTGTTGATGGTGTTATGGTATGTATTAATTACTTCTGGGATTCTTGCATCATTATATATACAAAAGGACATGAAGTAGAAAAATATTCATCTTACTATGTCGCCATCAACACATTAAAGGTAATCCCTTGACCTCGCAATTTGCGGAGGTACTCACTCGGGATGAGGAATCTTCTATTCAGGCGATTTTACGCGCTGCTATAGACTACACGCAAAAACATAATTTACACATAAAGACCGAATATTCCGGCGACGGATATTCGGCCTGTACGAAGGATTACAAAGGATCACAAAGGAGGAGCATGCCGACAGGAGATCTATTGGCCCATAACTAGGTCAGAAAAAAAAAAAAAAAAAAAAAAAAAAAAAAAAAAAAAAATATATATATATAATATATTTATATATATTATATATATACATATATATATATATATATATACACACACACACACACACACACACACACACTTCAGCGAATGGACGGCTTGGATGACGTTCTGAAGAAAACTGAAGTCTGTGGATCCCAACGCAAAGAGAAGTGCCTAGTGTTTTTACAGGGTGGGGGGGGGAATTGCTCGTGGAGTAGTGGGAAAGTAGGGAAAGAGGAAAAGGGGAGGGATTACTGAGGGAAATGGAAGGAAATGAGGAGGGAGTAGACTTGGCCCAGACAGACAAGCGAAAGGTAAACAAAAGATTGAGTGAGGATGAAATGTCTAATAAAAATGTAAAGATTAGAAGTATAGAGAGGAGCAATACAGTAGAAAGTGACGAGAATATGTTCCAGGGATTTAAAGAGGGTGGGGGGGACACAACCCCCCCCCCCCCGACTGATAAGACTAGAGGAGAGAGTTGATAAGGTGATCGAGGACTTGGAACGTAAGTTAGGTAATGTTGACTCCATTTTCCATAGAATTGAAAGGTTGGAACAACTAGAGAAGGCTAACAGAAACTTAACTGAAGAAATATAGGACCTAAAAAGACAGTTAGGAAATGTAAAGGAGGAGAATGAGAAATTGAAGAAGAATAGTAATGAAAACAGAGAGAAAATAGCTACAGAAGCTAAAAATTGGAGAACAACCCAAGAAGGGAATAAGGTTTCATTCACTGACATAGTCAAACAGCAATTGAAAGAACATAATGAAGACTCAGTTATTAAAGTGATGAGACAGAAGGAGAATATAGTAAGAGAATTAGCTGACAAAAAGAAATGTATAATTATATTAGGAATGGAAGAGAAACATAACCCAGATAGAACCGCAAGAATCAAGGAGGAAAATGAAAGAGTAAGCAGTTTATTAAAATTAGTCCAGGAAGATGAACCAGAAATTATAAAGGAAATTGAGGAAAAATTCAGACTCGGAAAATATAGTACAGATAAGACCAGACCAATTAAGATTAAATTCAGGTCACAAACAACGGCAGAGAAAATTCTATCCAAGACAGGGAAACTAGCAACAAATGATCAATATAAAAAGGTATGGATAAAAAGAGAAATGAATAAGGAGGAAAGAGAGGCAGAAAAGCAGAAAAGAATTGAAGCTAAGGCAAAAAACGAGGAAAGAACGGAGTCAGAGAAAGAGAGATTCTATTGGAGAGTAGTGAACATGAAAATAAAGCAGTTCGACATACTAAAGAAAAACATAAGGGAAACAGAGAACACAATGGAAGTGGCAGAAAACTAAGAGTGTCTTACACAAATATAGATGGATTGATAACAGGATTGAATGAACTGAATGATTATTTGAAAGAAAAAGAACCGGACATAATGGGAATTGTAGAAACAAAATTAAAAGGCCCACTACCACCCAACAGTGTAGGACATGATACATACAATTATTGGATTAGAAACAGAGAGAAAAAACAAGGGGGTGGAGTTATGTTCCTGACTAAGAAGGATATAAACGTGAAAGGTGTCATATATGGAAAGAATACAGTAGAGATGATTATGATAGAAGTGGAAGACCGAGATAAGAAGAGCAGAAAATTTGTGATCAATTATGTGCCTCCGAAAACAGCCTCATGGGAGGAGAGTGAACATAAAAGTATGTTAGAGGACACAAAGATAGCATTAACTAAAATAATGGAAGACGGAGGAAGAATAGTTATGATGGGCGACTTTAATTGCAAAGAAATCTGCTGGGAAGAAATGACAGTAAAGAGTGGTGATGACTCATGGGGAAATGCTCTACTTGAGATGATTACTGACCATTCAATGACACAATGGATACAAGAGAACACTAGGTATAGAAATGAAGAAGAACCATCGAGGCTAGACTTAATAATTACATCTGAACCTAGAATAGTGGACAAGATTGAATATAAAACACCAATAGGTAAAAGTGACCACATATTGATTGAACTGGAACTTAATGAAGAAAAATATATGAAAAGAAATGAACAATATAGAAAAGGAAGAATGATGTATGAAAAAACAAACTTTGATAAAATAAGAGAATTCTTCCAACAAGAAAACTGGGAAGAAATATACAAAGAAGAAACATCAGTGGAAGAGAAATGGAATATTTTGACAAAAATTTACAAAAAAGGAGTGGAAAAGTATGTCCCAAGACAAAAACAAGAAAAAGAATATGTAAAATGCTGGTACAACAAAAGTTGTAGGGAGTTAAAAGACAAAAGAGACAAAGCCTGGACCAGATGGAAAAAAGACAGAAGACCTGAAAAATGGAAAATATATACTGGTTATAGAAATGAATATGTACAAAAGTGCAGAGAGGAAAAAAGAAAATATGAAAAAGATGTTATAGAAAAGTGTAAAGATCAACCAAAACTATTCTACAGATTTGTAAACAATAAACTGAAAAACAAACAAGACTTGGAGAAATTAAGACAAGGAGGAGTTGAATACACTGAGAAAATGGAAATGGCAGAAATTATGAACAAACATTTTAAATCAGTGTTTACAAGGGAAAATATACAACCTGAAGAGATTGAGTGGAAGGAAAAAGTCCCCCCTATGGAAGAAATAGAAGTAACAAAGAATGAAATATTGACACACTTGGGTAATTTTGATGTCAGAAAATCGCATGGGCCAGATGAAATAGCAAACTGGATTCTGAAAGAATGCAGGAATGAACTGGCAGACAAAATACATAGCATAATAAGCAGTTCCTTAAAAGAAGGAAAAGTTCCAGAAGATTGGAAAAAAGCAAATATAGTACCTATATATAAAGGAGGAAATAAAGAAGAACCTACCAACTATAGACCAGTCTCTCTAACAAGTACAATAGCAAAAATATGTGAAAGAATTATCAAAAGTAGATGGGTAAAATACTTGGAAAAAAACAACGTACTAAATCCAAGGCAATTTGGATTCAGACAAGGACGATCATGCGTCACCAATTTAATATGTTTCTATTCAAGGCTAATAGATATAATACAAGAAAGAGATGGATGGGCTGATTGTGCATTTCTAGACCTAAAAAAAACTTTTGACAAAGTACCACATAAGAAGTTGCTTAAGAAATTAGAATATGAAGGAGGTATACAAGGTAAATTGCTAAATTGGATGGAAGACTTTTTGCAAGAAAGAAAAATGAGAGTAGTGATAAGAGATCAGCACTCAAAATGGAATGAAGTAATAAGCGGTGTCCCGCAGGGAACAGTTCTGGCCCCAATAATGTTTGCTATATATATTAATGATATGGATGAAGGAATTGAAAGCTATATGAGCTTCTTTGCAGATGATGCAAAATTACTGAAAAGAGTGAAAACTGAAGGAGATTGTGAATCACTACAGAGAGATCTAAATAAAGTACAAGAATGGAGTAGGAAGTGGGAGATGGAGTTCAATACAAAAAAGTGTAGTATAATGGAATTTGGAAAAAGCAAAAACAGAATAACAGGATCATATAATTTGGGAGAAGAAGGAATAAAAAAAGTAGAAAATGAGAAGGACCTGGGAGTCATTGTTATGAATAATATGTCACCTGAGAAACATATAAATAAGATTTTTGGAGAAACTTATAATTTAATAAGAACAATCAAAGTGGCATTTACATACCTGGATGAAGAAATGGTGAGGAAAATCCTAATCACCCTGATAAGACCAAGATTGGAATATGCAGCAACGATATGGTCACCAAGTACAAAAAATGTATAAAAAAACTTGAAAGAATACAAAGAGCAATTACAAAATTGGCACCAACACTCTCAAAACTATCATATGAAGAGAGACTACAAAAACTTAAACTACAGACACTAGAGCAAAGAAGAGAGAGAGGAGATTTGATAGCTATTTACAGAATCATGAAAGGCATAGAAATTACTGATAGAGAGAATCTGATAAAATGGGATGACAGAAATACAAGAGGACACGGAAAGAAAATAAAAAAAGACAGCTATAGAAGAGATTTGAAAAAGAACAGCTTTCCTCACAGAGCAATAGACAGTTGGAACAAGTTAGATGGGAAAGTGGTGTGTGCAAAAACAATACATGAATTTAAAAATAGTTTAGATAAAATGAGATATGAAGACGGGACCCCACGAGCATAGCTCCCCTTCCCGTAAAATACAACTAGGTAAATACAACTAGGTAAATACACATATATATATATATATATAATGATAAATGAATAAATAAATAATTATAATAATATAGATAATTATAAATAAAATAAGATCTCTGTGAGGGGTACTATCCTAGTCTTCCGGTAGGGTGGAGTTTGTGACGTTAAACCATATAAATAGAATAAGTAGATAAAAAGGTAAAGTTAAATAAATAAACATTATACTGTGTCACGAACGACATCAATCAATCACCCCTTACACCACCAATCCATTCCAACTCCACGCCTCACAAGCATACAGATTTTTTCCTCTCCTCGTTCTTCGCGAGAGACAGATCCCCTCGAGAGGAAGAGATGTAACTTCTCCACAGGGCTGAGGGACAAAGAGACACGTGGGAACGGAACAGTGGGCGTTGTATCCAAAAGAAGTGGCGTTCTTATTGCACTCATTGTCGGAAATTGGGCCAGCCTTGCCATGCATGTGGCTACCCAGGTCACGCGGGAGACGAAGGTCGCTGAGGGCCTACTGCCCGTGACAGCCAGTCAAGAAACTTCTCGAGCCCGGGGGAAGGCCCGTCCCAAGATGACTGCCGAGAAGCATGTGGAAATTGTTCACGTAAAACTTTTCCAGCGCTCATAGTGCTGTTGGCAGGTTGGCCATGGTGGTAGTTCAGTTGGGTCACAAGAAGAAATGTCACCCCGGAACGCCCACATAAAGAATCGTCACCCCATGAGATCCCACCTGAAGAATTGTCACCCCAGTACGCCGAATATCAACGGTGGAATAAAGGTTAGGTTAGGTTGAATGAGGGTTATGCTTATTGTCATCAACTTATACAACCGAAGAATCGTAAACCCAGCATGGCCCACATGAAGAATTGTCACCCTAGGATAGCCCACATGAAGAATGGTCAACCTAGCATTGCCCACATGAAGAATGGTCACCCTAGCATAGACCACATGAAGAATTGTCACCCTAGCATAGCCCACATGAAAGAATTGTCACCCTAGCATAGTCCACATGAAGAATTGTCACCCTGTCGATGTCTGGAGTGACGATTCATGTGATCCGTTAAGCTATTTGGGACGAACGCCACCCAGTCAGTGTTTTCCTAGACACTGGTGGCAGCGGTATCTCTAATTCATAAGAGAGCCCTGCCCGCTAACGCGGAGGATTTACTAGTGGGCAGAACTAGAATCATAGCAGCAGATGGTTCGGAGATGCCTAACCTTGGTAAAATTTACTGTGAGGGTTGGTCTAGCGTGTTTCCAGTATACATACATCCTTTGTCATCCCAGTCGAGGGTCTTCCTGCTAAACTGATATTAGGGGTTGGTTTCTTGCCAGCGCATAGGGTTAGTTTAGCATTCCTTCCTTTAATATTCAAAGTTTACGGCAAGGATATTGCAGTAATCCTTGCAGGGACGAGTACTTCAGCAAGATCCATGTTCACTAGGTTTGAGGAGAGACAGAGTCATCAGGGAGTAAGAGAGGTAGCCACGTTCCCAGCCAAAAGCATCGAGGCTGCAAGGGTACCAGGTTTCTCTGGTGGAACACTGGGATTGGCCTTCGAGAGAGAAGACAAGCTGACTCTTGCAGGTCAGGTAATCTCGGCCCTGTTCACGGCAGGGACATACGCTAAGGGTCCCAGCCTGCTCGGCCAGGGAGTATTGGAAGTGCACAAAACAGAAAAAGGAAAGGCCTGGTGCAAAGTACCCTTTCTGAACATGGGATCTGATGCCCTTGAGATCCAGAAAGACCACGTGGTTGGGAACTTACACTCCTAGGGGAGATCACATTGGTAGACGGCAGAATAGATTTATCAGTGTGAACGGTGCAGGCGACCGAGAAAGTGGATATACTCGTAGTAAGAAGGGATAAACTAAGACGGGAAGTAAGGAATTTCGTCCCCGTCCCAAATAGCAAGGAAACTTTATACATACATACATACATGCATACATACATACATGATGTTATTACCCATTATCATTGTGTCATTTATCTACATGGGATCCTCTTGGCAGCTCTGAGCTTACAACACAAACAGCGATGTTTTTCTTTATATTCTTCACAAGTGATTTTGTTCAACAAAAGTAAGTTCTACTATATAAGCCAAAGATAATTGGTGTGCTCTTTCATATTTCATTGGATGCTGGCGGATGATTTTATTCAGCTGAGGGAAAGATCTTTAAAGATCTAAAGTCGCTGTGGGCTAGATTGAGCGACGTTTCGTTGCCGACAATTGATGGCAACCTGTTTTTTTTTTTTATCTGAACCTTTTTTATTTCAAGGTAAAGATTGTAGGAGCAATATTGAATGGTTCGAGAGAGTTTTTAGTCTCCTTTGGGCAATGAGAGGTTATTAGAGGCTGAGTGTTCAGCCAGTTGGAAGGGCTCGAAGAGTGCGCCATCTGATGAGACGCTGGGAAGGGTCTACCGCAAGAAGAGCTCTCAGAATCTCTTGCAAAGATTCGCTCAGGCGGTTCCAGACCTTGAAATCGTTGATGATGTCGTCTTGGTTGACCCAAATGTTGTAGAATCGGTTGTGGAGGTCGGGACTCTCCCAGGGCTCGTCTCCGTTGATGATTGTGAAAAGGGTCACGCCGCAGGACCACAAATCCACCGGAGGGCCCAAGTATTTAGAGGACTCGATTACTTCGGGGGCCATGTACGCCCTTGTCCCCACATATCCTTTGAGAAGGACTTCTTTGTTCTTGACGACGTAGATGGCAGCTAGACCGAGGTCGGCAACCTTGAGGACCTTTTCCTCCGTCAGAAGGAGGTTGTCCGGTTTAAGGTCTCGGTGCACGATTCCTCTGGAGTGCAGATGCTCGACTGCCTCCATGAGCTGGCCGAAGAGTCTAAGGGCTTCCTCTTCATTGATGTACCCGATGACGTCTGAGACAGTCCCTCCTGCACAGTACTCCAAACACAAGACAACTTTCGTCAGCGTCCTCTGGAAGCAGATGAGCTGGACGACGTTGCTGTGTTGGATCTGGCAGTGGACGTACTCCTCGCGAAGGTCCGTCTACTGGAAGAGCCGAGGAACAGACTTATGTGCGACGAGTTCCTCCGAAGTCTCGTTCTTCGTCAGGACGACCTTCCCGAACGATCCTCTTCCGAGAAGTCTGACCTTGCACCAGTCCGAGGAATGCAGGTAGGTCTCGGCCTTCTTCATGTTTTCCTGCAAACTTTCCTTCTTCGGGACTCTGGTGACGAGGTACTTGAAGACTTCGTGATCGTCGGTTCTTTCGTTGGAGGATCCTTCTTTGTTTCCTTTGTTGTCGCGGTGTTTCTTTCCTCTTCTCGAAATCCACACTCGAAGTCGCTCGAAACACAAATTCAAGAATGCCATTGTTAAAAATCCCACAATTTTGTCAAATATCTCTAGCAGCCGTGGAGCACATATTTTTTCGAAAAGGTCTAATGCAGATTATATTATGAACTTTGTATGAATAGCGAAAAGGGAGCCATGTTGAAATAATCTTGATACATTTTCTTAAATATGAAAAGTGATACATTCCTTTAATAAGCTCATATATAGATATACATTCTCTTTGAAAATCATATGAATTATAAAACAGTAGTGAAATTGAAATACTTTGTCAATAAAGATCACGGCCTCAATAAGGTCATAAGCAACTTTTCACTCCCCCTTACTCTTTCTTTTTCTTTGAGTTTGTTTTTGTGTTTGTACATCTATGATAAATATATACACATCTATATGCACACACAAACACACACACACACACACACACACACACACACACACACACACACACACACACACACACACACACACACACACACACACACACACACACACACACACACACACACACACAACAGAAATACAAGAGGACACGGAAAGAAAATAAAAAAAAAAGACAGCTATAGAAGAGATTTGAAAAAGAACAGCTTTCCTCACAGAGTAATAGACAATTG
>NC_134814.1:23901129-23913629 GCF_046742065.1 Oratosquilla oratoria
ACTCCAACAATCAGTGGATAATTTCCATGCTGCCTACACATGTTTTGGCCTGACAGTTAACAAGGCCAAAACTAAGATATTGGCCCAACCAAGACCAGGGGGAAAATCCACCAACAACTAACATCACCATGGATGGAACCACCATTGAATGCGTCGAACATTTCCCATACCTGGGAAGCATCCTTTCCACCCAGAGCACATCCTCCAAAGAGATTGAAAACAGCTGGCCACACTGCATATGGGAGACTATCCACCAGGGTGTTCAAGAACAAAGGCCTAACCACCCATACAAAAGTGATGGTATATAACGCCGTCATAGTATCTACCCTGTTATATGCATGCGAGACTTGGACCCTTTATAGTAGGGACCTAAAAAAACTAGAACAATTCCACCAGAAAAAACTGAGAGCAATAATGAAAATCAAATGGAACGACTATGTGTCCAATACAGCAGTCCTTGAAAGAGCCAAAGTCACTAGCATCGAGGCCATGATCATGAAACACCGCTTAAGATGGTCCGGCCATGTGGTGCGTATGGAAGACACAAGACTACCTAAGAAAATTCTCTTCAGTGAGTTAAATACAGGTGATCGCCTTCGAGGCCGCCCTATGCTCCGATTTAAAGACCAACTCAAGAAATCCCTCAAGGAAGCTAACATAGACCCGAACACCTTCGAAGCTTCAGCGTATGATAGTAATGGGTGGAGAAACAAAATTAAAGTGGGCACGGAACTCTTCGAAGAGAATAGAAGAGCCAACCTGGTAGTTAAACGACAGCAACGGGTAGAAAGAACAAAACAACCACAACCACCTCCCATGATTCAGTGCGATCAATGCCCTCGGTTGTTCAGGGCACGAATTGGCCTTACGAGCCATAAGAAGGCTCACCACCCTAATAATACTTAACCTCTTATAACCCCCCTTCTCTATTCAACCCTCTATTGGGACTGGAAACTATGATACTCGGATACGAGTACAAGCCGACGACGACGATACATATATATATATATATACATATATATATATATATATATACATATATATATATATATATATATATGTATACACACACACACACACACACACACACACACACACACACACACACACACACACACACACACACACACACACACACACACACACACACACAAACACACACACACACGACTCGGTGGCGCAGTTGGTAGAACGATGAACTACTAGCATGGTGGTGCGCGTAGTGCTTGGTTCGAATCCTGCCCAGGGCCGAAATTAATTTCGGTACAGCTGCGCTTCGGGTCGTTACTCTGACTCTCGTGGGCGGGGAGTTGGGGGTGTGTGTGTGTGAAAGGTCATAGCATTACCCATAGATCGGACCTACGAGCTCTGAGCTCTCTTCCAGGAGGGAAATAGCTGTCGATCACGAGTCGAACACGTGATCCAAAAAAAAAGACCAAGTGAATACACACACACACACACACACACACACACACACACACACACACACACACACACACACACACACACACACACACACACACACACACACACACACACATATATATATATATATATATATATATACACACACACACACACACACACATATATATATATATATATATATATATATAGATATATACATATATATATATATACGTATATATATATGTATATATACATATATGTATATATATATATACATATACCAAGGCTTTTTCCCCCTTACAAGGGAGGTAGCCAAAAAGGAAAAGACATAAGATCATTCCCACCCATTCCGTCCCTGAATACACTCCACACCCCTCCACCCTCCCTCTCATCTTAGCACCTCCTGGATGACGGGTCATCCCTGCACCTTGTCCACTGCCCTGGGTCACAAGCAGTGTCGCAAGACACAGCACATCCAAAGCAAGGCCGCTTCATTAAATCGGCGACCCCCCCTCTCCGTTCCCCCATGCATAAAGGAGAAGACGGGGAGAAATCCCTTCGGGCGCACGTACGTCCGATGCTCCATCATAGCCGAGATGGGTTGAACGCGATATTTCGTGTATGTGTATGTAATTCGAGCATACAAATATAAGAAAGTCGTACTCAACTTATATCTCTCTTGATTGCGTATTGGGTTACGTCAATGTAACTTTGTTACGGGTTAGCTGGGTTTGAATCCTCGGCTCGTCTACGTTTCAATTTCCAACGGATGCCTCCTTCGAGCGATTCTCAGTCTCGTTTGCGATGGTATGGAATTAAAAGTGATATGTGGTTGAAAAAAATATTAATTGATCACTGGGAACCATTCTGTGTGTATGTATAACATTTCCCACGCGCACATACGTCCGATGCTCTATCATAGCCGAGATGGGTTGAACGCGATATTTCGTGTATGTGTATGTAATTCGAGACTACAAATATAAGAAAGTCGTACTCAACTGATATCTCTCTTGATAGCGTATTGGGTTACGTCAATGTAACTTTGTTACGGGATAGCTGGGTTCGAATCCTCGGCTCGTCTACGTTTCAATTTCCAACGGATGCCCCCTACGAGCGATTCTCAGTCTCGTTTGCGATGGTATGGAATTAAAAGTGATATGTGGTTGAAAAAGATATATATATACATATATATATATATATATATATATATATATATATATGTGTGTGTGTGTGTGTGTGTGTGTGTGTGTGTACATACATATAATGTGTATATAATATAAATATATATATATATATATATGTATATATATACATATATGTACATACATATACATGTGTATGTATGCCGTTCTGAGTCCACTGCTGAACAAAGGCCTCCTTCAAAGCATTCCATGATTCACACGACCGCGCCAACCTCTCCCACGTCACTCCTGCAAACTTCTCAATCTCGTCTCTCTACCTTCTGTCTGGTTTCCCTCTTTCACGCTTCCTATCTGGCGGCGTCCACTCGGTAAAACACTTGCTCCATCGCTTATCAGTCGTTCGCGCTAACATACCTGCGCAATTCCACTTTCTTTCACCGCCTCCACAATATCTTTCACTTTAGTCTGCTCTCTCACCCAACTTGCTCTCTTTCGTTCTCTCAGTGTTATTCCCATCACTTATCTCTCTGTGCCGTCCTTAGCTTTGTTTCCATCGCCTTTGTCAGTTTCCAAGTTTGACACCCGGAGATTATTGCTGGCAGAATGCATTGATTGTAAACTTTACGTTTCAAGCATAAAGGTAGAGAACCTCTCAGCCTTTTATTATACTTACCAAACACTTTCAAACCAATTGTAATACGTCTTTTTATTTCATTATCATGATCTTTTATCACTTTCACCATCTGGCCTAAATAGTTATACTCTTCAACTTCAAGACTCTCACTATCGATTATAATCTCTTTACTTTGAACTTTCGTGTTGAACATTACTTTGGTTTTAGTCTTATTCATTTTTAAACTTACTTTGAGACTTTCCTTGTTTAGATCACTCAGCATATCTTGCAAGTCTTCTGTTTTTTCTGAAATAAGAATAATGTCATCCTCAAATCTTATGTGGTTCATATATTCGCCATTAATCTTCCCAACTGAACCTTTTGAAAATCTCTTCCAAGCAAGCTGTAAATAATTTGGGTGAAATTGTATTGCTTTGCCGTACTCCTTTCTCGATTTTGACATTTTCTTTATCTTTATGTAGTCGAATTATAGTGGTACTTTTCGCATAAATCTTTTCTAAAACTCTTACGATATGTTCGTTTGTACCCTGATTGCGTAGCGAGTTTAGTATTGCTATTTGTTCTACTGAGTAAAAGGCCTTCTCGTAATCTACAAAAGCTAAACACAGAGGTATATTGTATTGTGTCGTTTTCTCGATTAGTTGGTTCATCGCCTGCAAATTGTCTAGAGTCGAGTATCTGCTCCGAAAGCCTGCCTGTTCTCTCGGTTGGTTTCCATCTAAAACTTGACATAGTGTATTTGTAAGGATCTTGGAGAATACTTTATATACATTTGATAGCAAGGTAATCGGTCGATAGTTACTACGGTCCTTCTGTTCTCCTTTTTTATGAAGCAAAATCACTATAGCATTGCACCACGCTTTCCTGACGTAAGGACTGGGTGTACGACTGAGCTATCTTAATATGAACTTCTTTCCCTGCGTCTTTCAACAGATCTATCGATATATCATCTTCCCAGATGCTCTTCCTCGTTTCATTTTTTTTAGAGCAAATTCTACTTCTTCCTTTGTAATCTTTGGTATACCACTAACGTCTACACATGAATTTACTGACTCAACTACGGTCTTCGACGAGTAAAGCTCTTGTTAAAACTCTTAAAAGCCTGCCTTGTTAAAAGCCTGCCTGTTCTCTCGGTTGGTTTCCATCTAAAACTTGACATAGTGTATTTGTAAGGATCTTGGAGAATACTTTATATACATTTGATAGCAAGCTAATCGGTCGATAGTTACTAAGGTCCTTCTGTTCTCCTTTTTTATGAAGCAAAATCACTATAGCATTGCACCACGATTCAGGAACGCTTTCCTGACGTAAGCACTGGGTGTACGACTGAGCTATCTTAATATGAACTTCTTTCCCTGCGTCTTTCAACAGATCTATCGATATATCATCTTCCCCAGATGCTCTTCCTCGTTTCATTTTTTTTAGAGCAAATTCTACTTCTTCCTTTGTAATCTTTGGTATACCACTTACGTCTACACATTAATTTACTGACTCAACTACGGTCTTCGACGAGTAAAGCTCTTGTTAAAACTCTTCTACTTTTTTTACCATTCTGCCTCTGCATTTAATGATTTCTCCATTTTTATCTTTCAAACATATCATTTGCTGTCTTCTTTAAGCATGTCTGCGCTCGGTCACTTTACTATTTTTACCTTTCCGAATAGTTTCCTCTATTTCATCATGTTTCTCTTTCTTTTCTCTAATCTCTGCCTTTTGTTAATAAGCTTGTTTAATTCTACTCTTTCTATTTCGTCTCTCCTGCTTTTGATCTGCATGGTCCTCCTTCTTTTAATTAGGTCATTTGTAGCTTTGGAATATTTGTTTTTTGTAATACTTTTTGTACTTCCTACTTTCTCTGCCGATTCCCTAATGATATTCACTAAATTCAAATTCATATCTTCGACGGTGTCCTCGTTAGTTCTTAAAGCTTCGAATCTATTCTTAATTTCTAACTGAAACTCCTTTTTATTATCCTTAATCTTTGCAAGACTTATTTTCTTTTTTAAAACTAGTTTATTTCTCTCGGCTCTGAAATTGAATTTAGCTGTGCAACCTACCATTCTATGGTCACTACCTATGTTGACTTTATTTATCACCGTAACATTGCTAACGCTTTTGCTCTCATCTTCTAATATGAAGTCTATTTCGTCCTTTGTTGTTCCATTTGGTCTTCTCCACGTCCATTTTCGACCTACACGCTTTTGGAAGAATTTTTTTATTATCCTTATGTTGTAGTTTTCTGCAAAATTGACTAACATCTCGCCTCTGTAATTTCTTTCACCTACTCCAAATTTGCCAATGCACGACTCATCTCCCATCTTCTTCCCCGCTTTAGCATTAAAGTGGCCTATTACCAACGTGTACTTTCTTTTTTCTTGATTCATTACCTGACTTAAATCATCATAGAAGGATTTAATTTAATCGTCTGAACTCTGTGAAGTTGGTGCATAAACTTGAACTATTTTTAGATTGTACCTTTTACACAGCCTAATCACAATCCAAGCTACCCTGTCTAATAAACTATTGAACTTGATTACGTTACCAGCAATCTCTCGGTTGATCAAGAATCGTACTCCATTTTATCTTCCTTTGTCCTTACCTCTATAGTAGAACAGGTGGTGACCATCTTGTAATTGCATCAGCTTTTCTTCCGTTCTTTGGTCTTCGCTCAGTCCTACGATGTTCCACTTGATGTTGTCTAGTTCTTCCATTAAACTCTCCAGCCTGTGGTCTTCTGAGAGAGTTCTGACGTTGTAGGTATAGATCTTCATTTTCTTCATACTGCTTAATGTCCAAGGCTTGGATTTGCTTGGAGAGTGCTTACTCACATTCGGTAGCACACTGCCCGTAAGCACATTAGGCAATGCGGTTGGACCTTTAGGAGACAATGATCCAACAGGAAGGCCCAGTTTTGTTTGTGTTGTTCATGTTTGCTATGAAAGGCTTTTGGCAGTAATCTGACCTCCATGCCAACTGGTTTCTGGTGAGATATTTCTCTGGTGTCACCTTATTCATTGTTCTGGGAACCACTTGGTACGACCACCTCAAGAACCTGGAGGATATACTACGGAGGTTACAGGAGGCATGTCTCCCTTTGAGGCTGGAGAAGTGTCACTTTTTCCAGAAAGAATTCGCCTACTTAGGGCATGTAATATCCCAGGACGGGATCAAGCCTCAACCAGAGAAGGTTCGAGCCATCAAGACTTTCCCGCAGCCAGCGCGTCAGAAAGAACTGCTCTGTTTCCTAGGATTAGTGGGGTACTATAGAAAATTGACCCCAAATTTGGCCGAGATTTCGCAACCTCTAATAGATATGACGAAGGGTGACCTAGCTAGGAAAGACAAGAATCGCGAGCTTGATCCGTGGACATCCGCTCAGGTGGACGCGCTTGAGTCCCTCAAAAACCCACGGTGGTCCTCCCTTACCTCAATTTTGCGAAACCTTTCTTACTCAATACAGATGCCAGTGCATCAGCAATTGGGAGCGTGCTTCAGCAGGACGAGGGAGGTAGGAGATGACCGCTCTCCTATTTGACTCTAAATGAGCACGAGAGACAGTACAGTATCGTTGAAAGGGAAGCGTTAGCAGCGGTTTGCGGTCTGACCGTAAATCGACCTCTGATCATGGGATACCCGGTTAGACTCTTGAGCGATCACAGGCCTTTGGTTTGGATCTTGACTGGTAAGGGCACAAATACTCGGATTCTCCGATGGCAAATAGCGATCGCCGATTTCGATCTCGAAGTCAATTATATCCCGGGCGATTAAACATCGTCGCTGACGCGTTCTCTGGAATACGGGGAGCTGACCACCATAGAGACGCCTTCATAGTATCGCCCATAAACACAAGTAACCAGGGAAACTCAAACACTAAGGAGGACTACGTCAAATGGAACCAACTAGCGATCCGGAAGGAAGAGGATGAAGACACTGACTGGTGTAATATAAAGAATTATCTCAAGGGAGCCACAACAGTAGAACCCAAGGTTCCTCGCTTAGAGTGCCAATCAAAGAGTTTCGACTCCTCCCGGACGGACTTTTATACCACTAGCGCGCAAATGCATATCAGTTAGAATAACTTCGCCTGGTAGTTCCTGACAGAGCTAAGAAATCTGCATTGCGCATAACCCGTTGTCTCCCAATAGCAGGTCACAAGGGAGTCCGAGTCACTTGAGCGGTTGCAAAATTTTGCCTTTTGACCAAAGATGTTGGAGGATGTAAAGGCATTCGTACACATACATACATAGCCCTCCCCCCCAAAAAAAAGGCATAGAAACCACTCCCACCAATTCCATTTCCTATATATTCCACTCCCCTCCACCCTCCTCCCTCCCTCTGGTCCTGCTACAATTGCAGTGTCGTCAGCAAACAACAACTGGCTCACCTCCCACTTTTCTCCATTTCCTTTAATCATCTCCAACCCCTGACCCACCACCCTTGCATTCACCTCTCGCACCACCCCATCCATGTAAAGATTGAACAGCCAGGGTGACATAACATATCCCTGACGAAGTCCCACCTTTACCTCAAACCATTCATTCTCTCCATTTCTAATCCTAACACAAGCTCTACTACTCTCATAAAAACTCTTAACTGCTCTTAACAGCTTTTCTCCCATCCCATATATCTCCAGTACCTCCTGCAGTGTCTTCCTGTCTACCCTGTCGTAAGCCTTTTCCAGCTCCATAAAAGCCCAAAAAACATCCTTAATTTTTTTTATATCTTTCTCACATATCTGTCTTACCACAAAAATCTGATCTACACAACCCCTACTTGTCCTAAACTCACTCTTCCTCACCAATTACTCCCTCTGTTCCTCTCCTAATCCTCTCAATCAAGACCCTCCCATAAACCTTCCCAACTACAATCAACAAGCTGATCCCTCTGAAACTACTACACTCACACTTGTCCCCCTTTCCCTTGTAAGGCGGAACTATACAGGCACTCCTCCAGTCCTCCGGCACTCTACCCTCTCTTAAATAAACATTAAATAACCTCACCAGCCAGTCCACTTTAACTGTACCTCCTTTCTTCAGACATTCTGCATGGCATCCATCCAACCCAGGTACCTTACCTGCTCTCATCATCTTAACAGCTGCTTTCACTTCATCCTTCCCTATTTCTTCTCCATTCTCCTCACTCATCACGGTCATTTTCTTAGCGCTTCCCACTGCAACTACCTTTCCCTCCCTATCCTCCTTCACATTTAGCAACTCCCTAAAATACTCTGCCCACCTTCCTCTCACTGCCTTCTCTTCCATTATCATCTCTCCATCTGCACCTTTGACCTTTTCTTCTCTACTTGATTCGCCTCCTCTTTCTCTTTTAATTTCCTTCCAAAACATTTTTTTATTACTTTCAATTTTTTTTGTCATACTCTTACCCCATTTCACACCTGCTCTCCTCTTTGCTTCCTTTATCTTATGCTTAACTTCCTTTCTCTTTACTTTGTACCTCTCATACGATTCCCTCGTCCTAATTTGTAGCCAATGTATGAATGCCTGCTTCTTCTCTTCTACAAACTTCTTTGCTTCCTCATCCCACCACTCACTACCCTTTCCTTCTATTTCCTCCCGTCCTCCTGGTTCCACACACCATCTTTGCACACCTTGTGACTCCCTTCTTGAACCATCCCCATTCCTCCTCCACTCCTAGCTCTACTCTATCCTTTACTCCCTCCCACTCCTCTTTCAGCTTCTTCTTATACTCATTCTCCTTTTTTTCTTATTTAAGCAGTTCACTCTAAGTACCTCCCTACCTTCTGCCCTTTTCCCTTTTCTCCACCTATTCCCCATTCTCAATTTACCTTCCACCAGAAAATGATCTGATATTCCCCCACTCTCTCCCCTTTGAACATGTACATCCTTAACTCTTCCTACCATACTCCTGGTCACCACTATATAGTCCATTAACGCTCTATCTGCCATCCTTCCATCCACCACCCTCTCCCATGTGTACTTATGCTTGACTTTCTTCCTAGATCTTGACTGGTAAGGGCACAAAGACACCTTACCGATTTCGATCTCGCCCATAAACACGGGTAGACGCGAAGACCCTGGGCCCGAGGGCCTGTGCGTGGAAAGCATCCAAATGTGGGCCTTTTGTCGGATTGTTCACATTTCTGTGTATGGTATCAGGACCTTTGGCCTGAGTGGTGTCCAATTGCAATGGACAGCAGGCCTGGTGGCCCTCCACACATGGGTGAGATGGTGGCCCAATCTGAATAGGTGACCACAATGACCCCAAAACGCCCCAAAATCCGAAAGAAATTTGCCGAAAATTGTCAGGTAACCAATTTGGCCCAAATTTACCCCACAGGGAGAGAGTCATGTACTGAGCACAGCTAGGTAGAGATGAGGAGCCTGGGCCCAAGGGCATGGCTGTGGTGCTCTTCTGAATTTGAGCCTTTTCTCCCTTTTTCACTTTTGGGCGGATTCCAAGTGGACTCCACGGGAGCCCTGACGGCCCTCAACCTGTGGGTGAGGTGGTGGGTAAATGGGATCAGGTAACCAAAATGACCCCAAAACGAGAAAAATCCCCCTTTTTTTTAATGAAAATGGGCAGATGATTGATTTGGCCCAAACCTACCCCAGAGGGTGAGAGTGGGCCACAGTACACTACAAGGTAGATGCAAGGAGCTGATACCTCTCGTCATACTCTTTTTTTTTTTTTTTCTTTTTTAACTTAAAATGACATCTAGAATGTACAATTAAATAAACCCTTTGACAGATATTTCATGGTGCATTCTTGACCTTTATCTAATTTATCTTATGACCGTCAAATTCTGTAAATTACACTTAAACATATTGTGACAATCACGAAGAACCCTGAAGAGGGCTATAGCTATTAGCCGAAATATAGAAGTTATACTTTCTTCCAAGTTTCCTTTTATTTCGACTGTGAGTTCTTCGTGATTATTATTTACAAATGTGCCACTACATTTTGTCCAAGTGATATTGTGACATGCTTATTATTACGGTAAATTACATATCAGGACTTCAGTGTCCATTGTGATGCAAAAGAACCTTCAAATTGTCTTTATCATTTAGTGTCACGATGTTCAACACAGCTAACTTCATTTCCGTCTTCCATAGTCCTGCTCTTTGGGGAAGAGGGGAAGAGGGGAATGTCTGTTGAGGAAGGAAGGGAGAGGACGGAAGACAGAGGTGAGTGGAGAATGGTTGTATATGGATGATGTTGTGACTGCATGAGGAGGAATGGGCGGGGAAGTGGGGGGTGGGGTAGTATGTGTGAGTAAATTTTGACGCAGCCCGAAGGGATTTCTCCCCGTCCTCGCTTTATATGCAAAGGGGGACGGAGAGGGGGGGTCGCCGATTAAATGAAGCGGCCTCGCTGTGGATGTACTGTGTCTTGCGACACTGCTTCTGACCCAGGGCGGTGGGCAGGGTGCAGGGATGACCCGTCATCCAGGAGGTGCTCAGATGAGAGGAAGGGTGGGAGGGGTGTGGAGTGTATTTGGGGATGAAATGGGTGGGAGTGTTTTTATGCCTTTCCCTTTTTGGCTACCACCCTTGGAAGGGGGAAAAAGCCTTGGTATATGTATATGGTATATATATATACACATATACCAAAGGCTTTTTCCCCCTCACATGGGGGGTAGCCAAAAAGAAAAAGGCATAGAAACCACAAACCCTAACTTATTTTGAGGAGTCTGCGTATTTCCGTGGTGAATATTGACATTAAGGAATATTTCTCAAATTCACAAATTTAATCAAATTTAAATACACATTCTAAAGGTACAGGGGTGACTAAAATATAATGTTCTTTTCTAATGTATGTTGGTGTTGATGGTGTTATGGTATGTATTAATTACTTCTGGAATTCTTGCATCATTATATATACAAAAGGACATGAAGTAGAAAAATATTCATCTTACTATGTCGCCATCAACACATTAAAGGTAATCCCTTGACCTCGCAATTTGCGGAGGTACTCACTCGGGATGAGGAATCTTCTATTCAGGCGATTTTACGCGCTGCTATAGACTACACGCAAAAACATAATTTACACATAAAGACCGAATATTCCGGCGACGGATATTCGGCCTGTACGAAGGATTACAAAGGATCACAAAGGAGGAGCATTCCGACAGGAGACCTTTTGGCCCATAACTAGGTCAGATAAAAAAAAAAAATATATATATATATATATATATATATATATATGTACACACACACACACACACACACACACACACACACACACACACACACACACACACACACACACATATATATATATATATATATATATATATATATATATAATGATAAATGAATAAATAAATAATTATAATAATATAGATAATTATAAATAAAATAAGATCTCTGTGAGGGGTACTATCCTAGTCTTCCGGTAGGGTGGAGTTTGTGACGTTAAACCATATAAATAGAATAAGTAGATAAAAAGGTAAAGTTAGATAAATAAACATTATACTCTGTCACGAACGACATCAATCAATCACCCCTTACACCACCAAACCATTCCAACTCCACGCCTCACAAGCATACAGATTTTTTCCTCTCCTCGTTCTTCGCGAGAGACAGATCCCCTCGAGAGGAAGAGATGTAACTTCTCCACAGGGCTGAGGGACAAAGAGACACGTGGGAACGGAACAGTGGGCGTTGTATCCAAAAGAAGTGGCGTTCTTATTGCACTCATTGTCGGAAATTGGGCCAGCCTTGCCATGCATGTGGCTACCCAGGTCACGCGGGAGACAGCCAGTCAAGAAATTTCTCGAGCCCGGGGGAAGGCCCGTCCCAAGATGACTGCCGAGAAGGATGTGGAAATTGTTGACGTAAAAATTTTCCAGCGCTCATAGTGCTGTTGGCAGGTTGGCCATGGTGGTAGTTCAGTTGGGTCACAAGAAGAATTGTCACCCCGGAACGCCCACATAAAGAATCGTCACCCCATGAGATCCCACCTGAAGAATTGTCACCCCAGTACGCCGAATATCAACAGTGGAATAAAGGTTAGGTTAGGTTGAATGAGGGTTATGCTTATTGTCATCAACTTATACAACCGAAGAATCGTAAACCCAGCATGGCCCACATGAAGAATTGTCACCCTAGGATAGCCCACATGAAGAATGGTCACCCTAGCATTGCCCACATAAAGAATTGTCACCCTAGGATAGCCCACATGAAGAATTGTTACCCTAGCATAGCCCACATGAAGAATTGTCACCCTAGCATAGCCCACATGAAAGAATTGTCACCCTAGCATAGTCCACATTAAAGAATTGTCACCCTGTCGATGTCTGGAGTGACGATTCATGTGATCCGTTCAGCTGT
>NC_134814.1:23918629-23931129 GCF_046742065.1 Oratosquilla oratoria
TGCTCACAATCTTTAAATACTTTTTTTTTTCTACAATAAACTCCTTTTTAATCACATTTTACTACAATAAACTTTTTACTACAATAAACTATTTTTAATTGAATTTCCTCTCTGCAATAAACATCTTGTTAATCAAATGAGTTTTTACAATACACTTTAAAGTATTGGCTGTTACTATACTTTTTCGGCCAAACGTCCCTTAGCTAAATGCTAAATGTACATTCGGCCAAATTTCCATTAGGCCAAATGTCCACTAAGCCAAATGTCCATTAGGCCAAATGTCCGTCGGCCATATGTACGTCGGCCAAATGTCCACTAAGCCAAATGTCCATTCGGCCATATGTACGTCGGCCAAATGTCCTTCGGCCAAAAGTCTGGGTATGGGAGAAGACGGGGAGAAATCCCTTCGGGCGCACATACGTCCGATGCTCCATCATAGCCGAGATGGGTTGAACGCGATATTTCGTGTATGTGTATGTAATTCGAGCATACAAATATAAGAAAGTCGTACTCAACTTATATCTCTCTTGATTGCGTATTGGGTTACGTCAATGTAACTTTGTTATGGGTTAGCTGGGTTCGAATCCTCGGCTCGTTCACGTTTCAATTTCCAACGGATGCCTCCTTCGAGCGATTCTCAGTCTCGTTTGCGATGGTATGGAATTAAAAGTGATATGTGGTTGAAAAAAATATTAATTGATCACTGGGAACCATTCTGTGTGTATGTATAAAATTTCCCACGCGCACATACGTCCGATGCTCTATCATAGCCGAGATGGGTTGAACGCGATATTTCGTGTATGTGTATGTAATTCGAGCATACAAATATAAGAAAGTCGTACTCAACTGATATCTCTCTTGATAGCGTATTGGGTTACGTCAATGTAACTTTGTTACGGGTTAGCTGGGTTCGAATCCTCGGCTCGTCTACGTTTCAATTTCCAACGGATGCCCCCTACGAGCGATTCTCAGTCTCGTTTGCGATGGTATGGAATTAAAAGTGATATGTGGTTGAAAAAGATATATATATATATATATATATATATATGTGTGTGTGTGTGTGTACATACATATAATGTGTATATAATATAAATATATACATATATATATGTATATATATACATATATGTACATACATATACATGTGTATGTATGCCGTTCTGAGTCCACTGCTGAACAAAGGCCTCCTTCAAAGCATTCCATGATTCACACGACCGCGCCAACCTCTCCCACGTCACTCCTGCAAACTTCTCAATCTCGTCTCTCTACCTTCTGTCTGGTTTCCCTCTTTCACGCTTCCTATCTCGCGGCGTCCACTCGGTAAAACACTTGCTCCATCGCTTATCAGTCGTTCGCGCTAACATACCTGCGCAATTCCACTTTCTTTCACCGCCTCCACAATATCTTTCATTTTAGTCTGCTCTCTCACCCAACTTGCTCTATTTCGTTCTCTCAGTGTTATTCCCATCACTTATCTCTCTGTGCCGTCCTTAGCTTTGTTTCCATCGCCTTTGTCAGTTTCCAAGTTTGACACCCGGAGATTATTGCTGGCAGAATGCATTGATTGTAAACTTTACGTTTCAAGCATAAAGGTAGAGAACCTCTCAGCCTTTTATTATACTGACCAAACACTTTCAAACCAATTGTAATACGTCTTTTTATTTCATTATCATGATCTTTTATCACTTTCACCATCTGGCCTAAATAGTTATACTCTTCAACTTCAAGACTCTCACTATCGATTATAATCTCTTTACTTTGAACTTTCGTGTTGAACATTACTTTGGTTTTAGTCTTCTGTTTTTTCTGAAATAAGAATAATGTCATCCTCAAATCTTATGTGGTTCAAATATTCGCCATTAATCTTCCCAACTGAACCTTTTGAAAATCTCTTCCAAGCAAGCTGTAAATAATTTGGGTGAAATTGTATCGCTTTGCCGTACTCCTTTCTCGATTTTGATATTTTCTTTATCTTTATGTAGTCGAATTCTAGCGGTACTTTTCGCATAAATCTTTTCTAAAAGTCTTACGATATGTTCGTTTGTACCCTGATTGCGTAGCGAGTTTAGTATTGCTATTTGTTCTACTGAGTCAAAGGCCTTCTCGTAATCTACAAAAGCTAAACACAGAGGTATATTGTATTGTGTCGTTTTCTCGATTAGTTGGTTCATCGCCTGCAAATTGTCTAGAGTCGAGTATCTGCTCCGAAAGCCTGCCTGTTCTCTCGGTTGGTTTCCATCTAAAACCTGACATAGTGTATTTGTAAGGATCTTGGAGAATACTTTATATAAATTTGATAGCAAGGTAATCGGTCGATAGTTACTAAGGTCCTTCTGTTCTCCTTTTTTATGAAGCAAAATCACTATAGCATTGCACCACGATTCAGGAACGCTTTCCTGACGTAAGCACTGGGTGTACGACTGAGCTATCTTAATATGAACTTCTTTCCCTGCGTCTTTCAACAGATCTATCGATATATCATCTTCCCCAGATGCTCTTCCTCGTTTCATTTTTTTTAGAGCAAATTCTACTTCTTCCTTTGTAATCTTTTGTACACCACTAACGTCTACACATGAATTTACTGACTCAACTACGGTCTTCGACGAGTAAAGCTCTTGTTAAAACTCTTCTACTTTTTTTACCATTCTGCCTCTGCATTTAATGATTTCTCCATTTTTATCTTTCAAACATATCATTTGCTGTCTTCCTAAAGCATGTCTGCGCTCGGTCTTCTCCACATCCATTTTCGACCTACACGCTTTTGGAAGATTTTTTTTATTATCCTTATGTTGTAGTTTTCTGCAAAATTGACTAACATCTCGCCTCTGTAATTTCTTTCACCTACTCCAAATTTCCCAATGCACGACTCATCTCCCATCTTCTTCCCCGCTTTAGCATTAAAGTGGCCTATTACCAACGTGTACTCTCTATTTTCTTGATTCATTACCTGACTTAAATCATCATAGAAGGATTCAATTTCATGGTCTGAACTCTGTGAAGTTGGTGCATAAACTTGAACTATTTTTAGATTGTACCTTTTACACAGCCTAATCACAATCCAAGCTACCCTGTCTGATAAACTACTGAACTTGATTACGTTACCAGCAATCTCTCGGTTGATGAAGAATCCTACTCCATTTTATCTTCCTTTGTCCTTACCTCTATAGTAGAACAGGTGGTGACCATCTTGTAATTGCATCAGCTTTTCTTCCGTTCTTTGGTCTTCGCTCAGTCCTACGATGTTCCACTTGATGTTGTCTAGTTCTTCCATTAAACTCTCCAGCCTGTGGTCTTCTGAGAGAGTTCTGACGTTGTAGGTATAGATCTTCATTTTCTTCATACTGCTTAATGTCCAAGGCTTGGATTTGCTTGGACAGTGCTTACTGACATTCGGTGGCACACTGCCCGTAAGCACATGAGGCAATGCGGTTGGACCTTTAGGAGACAATGATCCAACAGGAAGGCCCAGTTTTGTTTGTGTTGTTCATGTTTGCTATGAAAGGCTTTTGGCAGTAATCTGACCTCCATGCCAACTGGTTTCTGGTGAGATATTTCTCTGGTGTCACCTTATTCATTGTTCTGGGAACCACTTGGTACGACCACCTCAAGAACCTGGAGGATATACTACGGAGGTTACAGGAGGCATGCCTCCCTTTGAGGCTGGAGAAGTGTCACTTTTTCCAGAAAGAATTCGCCTACTTAGGGCATGTAATATCCCAGGACGGGATCAAGCCTCAACTAGAGAAGGTTCGAGCCATCAAGACTTTCCCGCAGCCAGCGCGTCAGAAAGAACTGCTCTGTTTCCTAGGATTAGTGGGGTACTATAGAAAATTGACCCCAAATTTGGCCGAGATTTCGCAACCTCTAATAGATATGACGAAGGGTGACCTAGTTAGGAAAGACAAGAACCGCGAGCTTGATCCGTGGACATCCGCTCAGGTGGACGCGCTTGAGTCCCTCAAAAACCCACGGTGGTCCTCCCTTACCTCAATTTTGCGAAACCTTTCTTACTCAATACAGATGCCAGTGCATCAGCAATTGGGAGCGTGCTTCAGCAGGACGAGGGAGGTAGGAGATGACCGCTCTCCTATTTGACTCTAAATGAGCACGAGAGACAGTACAGTATCGTTGAAAGGGAAGCGTTAGCAGCGGTTCGCGGTCTGACCGTAAATGGACCTCTGATCATGGGATACCCGGTTAGACTCTCGAGCGATGACAGGCCTTTGGTTTGGATCTTGACTGGTAAGGGCACAAATACTCGGATTCTCCGATGGCAAATAGCGATCGCCGATTTCGATCTCGAAGTCAATTATATCCCGGGCGATTAAACATCGTCGCTGACGCGTTCTCTGGAATACGGGGAGCTGACCACCATAGAGACGCCTTCATAGTATCGCCCATAAACACAAGTAACCAGGGAAACTCAAACACTAAGGAGGACTACGTCAAATGGAACCAACTAGCGATCCGGAAGGAAGAGGATGAAGACACTGACTGGTGTAATATAAAGAATTATCTCAAGGGAGCCACAACGGTAGAACCCAAGGTTCCTCGCTTAGAGTGCCAATCAAAGAGTTTCGACTCCTCCCGGACGGACTTTTATACCACTAGCGCGCAAATGCATATCAGTTAGAATAACTTCGCCTGGTAGTTCCTGACAGAGCTAAGAAATCTGCATTGCGCATAACCCGTTGTCTCCCAATAGCAGGTCACAAGGGAGTCCGAGTCACTTGAGCGGTTGCAAAATTTTGCCTTTTGACCAAAGATGTTGGAGGATGTAAAGACATTCATACACATACATACATAGCTCCCCCCCCCAAAAAAAGGCATAGAAACCACTCCCACCAATTCCATTTCCTATATATTCCACTCCCCTCCACCCTCCTCCCTCCCTCTGGTCCTGCTACAATTGCAGTGTCGTCAGCAAACAACAACTGGCTCACCTCCCACTTTTCTCCATTTTATTTAATCATCTCCAACCCCTGACCCACCACCCTTGCATTCACCTCTCGCACCACCCCATCCATGTAAAGATTGAACAGCCAGGGTGACATAACACATCCCTGACGAAGTCCCACCTTTACCTCAAACCATTCATTCTCTCCATTTCTAATCCTAACACAAGCTCTACTACTCTCATAAAAACTCTTAACTGCTCTTAACAGCTTTTCTCCCATCCCATATATATGCAGTACCTCCCACAGTGTTTTCCTGTCTACCCTGTCGTAAGCCTTTTCCAGCTCCATAAAAGCCCAAAAAACACCCTTAATTTTTTTTATATCTTTCTCACATATCTGTCTTACCACAAAAATCTGATCTACACAACCCCTACTTGTCCTAAACTCACACTCTTCCTCACCAATTACTCCCTCTGTTCCTCTCCTAATCCTCTCAATCAAGACCCTACCATAAACCTTCCCAACTACAATCAACAAACTGATCCCTCTGAAACTACTACACTCACACTTGTCCCCCTTTCCCTTGTAAGGCGGAACTATACAGGCACTCCTCCAGTCCTCCGGCACTCTACCCTCTCTTAAATAAACATTAAATAACCTCACCAGCCAGTCCACCATAACTGTACCTCCTTTCTTCAGACATTCTGCATGGCATCCATCCAACCCAGGTACCTTACCTGCTCTCATCATCTTAACAGCTGCTTTCACTTCATCCTTCCCTATTTCTTCTCCATTCTCCTCACTCATCACGGTCATTTTCTTAGCGCTTCCCACTGCAACTACCTTTCCCTCCCTATCCTCCTTCACATTTAGCAACTCCCTAAAATACTCTGTCCACCTTCCTCTCACTGCCTTCTCTTCCATTATCATCTCTCCATCTGCACCTTTGACCTTTTCTTCTCTACTTGATTCGCCTCCTCTTTCTCTTTTAATTTCCTTCCAAAACATTTTTTTATTACTTTCAATTTTTTTGTCATACTCTTACCCCATTTCACACCTGCTCTCCTCTTTGCTTCCTTTATCTTATGCTTAACTTCCTTTCTCTTTACTTTGTACCTCTCATACGATTCCCTCGTCCTAATTTGTAGCCAATGTATGAATGCCTGCTTCTTCTCTTCTACAAACTTCTTTGCTTCCTCATCCCACCACTCACTACCCTTTCCTTCTATTTCCTCCCGTCCTCCTGGTTCCACACACCATCTTTGCACACCTTGTGACTCCCTCCTTGAACCATCCCCATTCCTCCTCCACTCCTAGCCCTACTCTATCCTTTACTCCCTCCCACTCCTCTTTCAGCTTCTTCTTATACTCATTCTCCTTTTTTTCTTATTTAAGCAGCTCACTCTAAGTACCTCCCTACCTTCTGCCCTTTTCCCTTTTCTCCACCTATTCCCCATTCTCAATTTTCCTTCCACCAGAAAATGATCTGATATTCCCCCACTCTCTCCCCTTTGAACATGTACATCCTTAACTCTTCCTACCATACTCCTGGTCAGCACTATATAGTCCATTAACGCTCTATCTGCCACCCTTCCATCCACCACCCTCTCCCATGTGTACTTATGCTTGACTTTCTTCCTAGATCTTGACTGGTAAGGGCACAAAGACACCTTACCGATTTCGATCTCGCCCATGAACACGGGTAGACGCGAAGACCCTGGGCCCGAGGGCCTGTGCGTGGAAAGCATCCAAATGTGGGCCTTTTGTCGGATTTTTCACATTTCTGTGTATGGTATCAGGACCTTTGGCCTGAGTGGTGTCCAATTGCAATGGACAGCAGGCCTGGTGGCCCTCCACCCATGGGTGAGATGGTGGCCCAATCTGAGTAGGTGACCACAATGACCCCAAAACGCCCCAAAATCCAAAGGAAATTTGCCGAAAATTGTCAGGTGACCAATTTGGCCCAAATTTACCCCACAGGGAGAGAGTCATGTACTGAGCACAGCTAGGTAGAGATGAGGAGCCTGGGCCCAAGGGCATGGCTGTGGTGCTCTTCTGAATTTGAGCCTTTTCTCCCTTTTTCACTTTTGGGCGGATTCCAAGTGGACTCCACAGGAGCCCTGACGGCCCTCAACCTGTGGGTGAGGTGGTGGGTAAATGGGAGCAGGTAACCAAAATGACCCCAAAACGAGAAAAATCCCCCTTTTTTTTAATGAAAATCGGCAGATGATTGATTTGGCCCAAACCTACCCCAGAGGGTGAGAGTGGGCCACAGTACACTACAAGGTAGATGCAAGGAGCTGATACCTCTCGTCATACTTTTTTTTTTTTTTTTATAACTTAAAATGACATCTAGAATGTACAATTAAATAAACCCTTTGACAGATATTTCATGGTGCATTCTTGACCTTTATCTAATTTATCTTATGACCGTCAAATTCTGTAAATTACACTTAAACATATTGTGACAATCACGAAGAATCCTGAAGAGGGCTATAGCTATTAGCCGAAATATAAAAATTATACTTTCTTCCAAGTTTCCTTTTATTCCGACTGTGGGTTCTTCGTGATTATTATTTACAAATGTGCCATCACATTTTTTCCAAGTGATATTGTGACATGCTTATTATTACGGTAAATTACATATCAGGACTTCAGTGTCCATTTTGATGCAAAAGAACCTTCAAATTGTCTTTATCATTTAGTGTCACGATGTTCAACACAGCTAACTTCATTTCCGTCTTCCATAGTCCTGCTCTTGGACCTTGTCTTTCCTAAATTTATTGCTAGACTTTACAACTAAAAATGTGTTCTTTTGACTTAGGTTATGTGCTTGCTTTGAATAACAAATATATATATATATATATATATATATATATATATATATATATATATATATATATATATATATATATATATATATATATATATACACATATACCAAAGGCTTTTTCCCCCTCACATGGGGGGTAGCCAAAAAGAAAAAGGCATAGAAACCACAAACCCTAACTTATTTTGAGGAGTCTGCATATTTCCGTGGTGAATATTGACATTAACGAATATTTCTCAAATTCACAAATTGAATAAAATTTAAATACACATTCTAAAGGTACAGGGGTGACTAAAATATAATGTTATTTTCTAATGTATGTTGGTGTTGATGGTGTTATGGTATGTATTAATTACTTCTGGGATTCTTGCATCATTATATATACAAAAGGACATGAAGTAGAAAAATATTCATCTTACTATGTCGCCATCAACACATTAAAGGTAATCCCTTGACCTCGCAATTTGCGGAGGTACTCACTCGGGATGAGGAATCTTCTATTCAGGCGATTTTACGCGCTGCTATAGACTACATGCAAAAACATAATTTACACATAAAGACCGAATATTCCGGCGACGGATATTCGGCCTGTACGAAGGATTACAAAGGATCACAAAGGAGGAGCATGCCGACAGGAGACCTTTTGGCCCATAACTAGGTCAGATAAAAAAAAAAAAAAAAAAAAAAAAAAAATATATATATATATATATATATATATATATATATATAATGATAAATGAATAAATAAATAATTATGATAATATAAATAATTATAAATAAAATAAGATCTCTGTGAGGGGTACTATCCTAGTCTTCCGGTAGGGTGGAGTTTGTGACGTTAAACCATATAAATAGAATAAGTAGATAAAAAGGTAAAGTTAGATAATAAATAAACATTATACTCTGTCACGAACGACATCAATCAATCACCCCTTACACCACCAATCCATTCCAACTCCACGCCTCACAAGCATACAGATTTTTTCCTCTCCTCGTTCTTCGCGAGAGACAGATCCCCTCGAGAGGAAGAGATGTAACTTCTCCACAGGGCTGAGGGACAAAGAGACACGTGGGAACGGAACAGTGGGCGTTGTATCCAAAAGAAGTGGCGTTCTTATTGCACTCATTGTCGGAAATTGGGCCAGCCTTGCCATGCATGTGGCTACCCAGGTCACGCGGGAGACGAAGGTCGCTGAGGGCCTACTGCCCGTGACAGCCAGTCAAGAAACTTCTCGCGCCCGAGGGAAGCCCGTCCCAAGATGACTGCCGAGAAGCATGTGGAAATTGTTCACGTAAAACTTTTCCAGCGCTCATAGTGCTGTTGGCAGGTTGGCCATGGTGGTAGTTCAGTTGGGTCACAAGAAGAATTGTCACCCCGGAACGCCCACATAAAGAATCGTCACCCCATGAGATCCCACCTGAAGAATTGTCATCCCAGTACGCCGAATATCAACAGTGGAATAAAGGTTAGGTTAGGTTGAATGAGGGTTATGCTTATTGTCATCAACTTATACAACCGAAGAATCGTAAACCCAGCATGGCCCACATGAAGAATTGTCACCCTAGGATAGCCCACATGAAGAATGGTCACCCTAGCATTGCCCACATAAAGAATTGTCACCCTAGGATAGCCCACATGAAGAATTGTTACCCTAGCATAGCCCACATGAAGAATTGTCACCCTAGCATAGCCCACATGAAAGAATTGTCACCCCACATGAAGAATTGTCACCCTGTCGATGTCTGGAGTGACGATTCATGTGATCCGTTCAGCTGTTTGGGACGAACGCCACCCAGTCAGTGCTTTCCTAGACACTGGTGGCAGCGGTATCTCTAATTCATAAGAGTGCCCTGCCCGCTAACACGGAGGATTTACTAGTGGGCAGTACTAGAATCATAGCAGCAGATGGTTCGGAGATGCCTAACCTTGGTCAAATTTACTGTGAGGGTTGGTCTAGCGTGTTTCCAGTTTACACACATCCTTTGTCATCCCAGTCGAGGGTCTTCCTGCGAAACTGATATTAGGGGTTGGTTTCTTGCCAGCGCACAGGGTGAGTTTAACATTCCTTCCTTTAATATTCAAAGTTTACGGCAAGGATATTCCAGTAATCCTTGCAGGGACGAGTACTTCAGCAACATCCATGTTCACTAGGTTTTGAGGAGAGACAGAGTCATCAGGGAGTAAGAGAGGTAGCCACGTTCCCAGCCAAAACCATCGAGGCTGCAAGGGTACCAGGTTTCTCTGGTGGAACACTGGGATTGGCCTTCGAGAGAGCAGACAAGCTGACTCTTGCAGGTCAGGTAATCTCAGCCCTGTTCACGGCAGGGACATACGCTAAGGGTCCCAGCCTGCTCGGCCAGGGAGTATTGGAACTGCACATAACAGAAAAAGGAAAGGCCTGGTGCAAAGTACCCTTTCTGAACATGGGATCTGATAACCTTGAGATCCAGAAAGACCATGTGGTTGGGAACTTACACTCCTAGGGGAGATCACATTGGTAGACGGCAGAATAGATTTATCAGTGTGAACGGTGCAGGCGACCGAGAAAGTGGATATACTCGTAGTAAGAAGGGATAAACTAAGACGGGAAGTAAGGAATTTCGTCCCCGTCCCAAATAGCAAGGAAACTTTATACATACATACATACATACATACATACATGCATACATACATACATGATGTTATTACCCATTATCATTGTGTCATTTATCTACATGGGATCCTCTTGGCAGCTCTGAGCTTACAACACAAACAGCGATGTTTTTCTTTATATTCTTCACAAGTGATTTTGTTCAACAAAAGTAAGTTCTACTATATAAGCCAAAGATAATTGCTGTGCTCTTTCATATTTCATTGGATGCTGGCGGATGATTTTATTCAGCTGAGGGAAAGATCTTTAAAGATCTAAAGTCGCTGTGGGCTAGCTTGAGCGACGTTTCGTTGCCGACAATTGATGGCAACCTGTTTTTTTTTTTATCTGAACCTTTTTTATTTCAAGGTAAAGATTGTAGGAGCAATATTGAATGGTTCGAGAGAGTTTTTAGTCTCCTTTGGGCAATGAGAGGTTATTAGAGGCTGAGTGTTCAGCCAGTTGGAAGGGCTCGAAGAGTGCGCCATCTGATGAGACGCTGGGAAGGGTCTACCGCAAGAAGAGCTCTCAGAATCTCTTGCAAAGATTCGCTCAGGCGGTTCCAGACCTTGAAATCGTTGATGATGTCGTCTTGGTTGACCCAAATGTTGTAGAATCGGTTGTGGAGGTCGGGACTCTCCCAGGGCTCGTCTCCGTTGATGATTGTGAAAAGGGTCACGCCGCAGGACCACAAATCCACCGGAGGGCCCAAGTATTTAGAGGACTCGATTACTTCGGGGGCCATGTACGCCCTTGTCCCCACATATCCTTTGAGAAGGACTTCTTTGTTCTTGACGACGTAGATGGCAGCTAGACCGAGGTCGGCAACCTTGAGGACCTTTTCCTCCGTCAGAAGGAGGTTGTCCGGTTTAAGGTCTCGGTGCACGATTCCTCTGGAGTGCAGATGCTCGACTGCCTCCATGAGCTGGCCGAAGAGTCCAAGGGCTTCCTCTTCATTGATGTAGCCGATGACGTCTGAGACAGTCCCTCCTGCACAGTACTCCAAACACAAGACAACTTTGGTGAGCGTCCTCTGGAAGCAGATGAGCTGGACGACGTTGCTGTGTTGGATCTGGCAGTGGACGTACTCCTCGCGAAGGTCCGTCTACTGGAAGAGCCGAGGAACAGACTTATGTGCGACGAGTTCCTCCGAAGTCTCGTTCTTCGTCAGGACGACCTTCCCGAACGATCCTCTTCCGAGAAGTCTGACCTTGCACCAGTCCGAGGAATGCAGGTAGGTCTCGGCCTTCTTCATGTTTTCCTGCAAACTTTCCTTCTTCGGGACTCTGGTGACGAGGTACTTGAAGACTTCGTGATCGTCGGTTCTTTCGTTGGAGGATCCTTGTTTCTTTCCTCTTCTCGAAAGCCACACTCGAAGTCGCTGGAAACACAAATTCAAGAATGTCATTGTTAAAAATCCCACAATTTTGTCAAATATCTCTAGCAGCCGTGGAGCACATATTTTTTCGAAAAGGTCTAATGCAGATTATATTATGAACTTTGTATGAAAATAGCGAAAAGGGAGCCATGTTGAAATAATCTTGATACATTTTCTTAAATATGAAAAGTGATACATTCCTTTAATAAGCTCATATATAGATATACATTCTCTTTGAAAATCATATGAATTATAAAACAGTAGTGAAATTGAAATACTTTGTCAATAAAGAACACGGCCTCAATAAGGTCATAAGCAACTTTTCACTCCCCCTTACTCTTTCTTTTTCTTTGAGTTTGTTTTTGTGTTTGTACATCTATGATAAATATATACACATCTATATGCACACACAAACACACACACACACACACACACACACACACACACACACACACACACACACACACACACACACACACACACACACACACACACACACACACACACACACACACACACAACAGAAATACAAGAGGACACGGAAAGAAAATAAAAAAAGACAGCTATAGAAGAGATTTGAAAAAGAACAGCTTTCCTCACAGAGTAATAGACAGTTGGAACAAGTTAGATGAGAAAGTGGTGTGTGCAAAAACAATACATGAATTTAAAAATAGTTTAGATAAAATGAGATATGAAGACGGAACCCCACGAGCATAGCTCCCCTTCCCGTAAAATACAACTAGGTAAATACAACTAGGTAAATA
>NC_134814.1:23936129-23946129 GCF_046742065.1 Oratosquilla oratoria
CGCTGCCTCGTTCCTCACGGAACAGGAACCTCAAGTCCACCGCTGTCTCGACTTGAATATTTTCACTAGGGATTCTTCCCTCGGGATTCAGACTGTCCTTACATTTAGGATTTCCACAGCCTTCCCCTCTCGAGACCTTTATTGGCCTCACTTGGTTCTTAGACCCTTCTCTCTCTCTTCTCTCCCATGTAGGTGTGGGGCACATCTTCCCACCCACTAAGTCATTTCCTAGAATGACTTCAACTCCTTCCACTGGCAACTGATCTACTAGGCCTATCCTTGCCTGTCCCTCATATAGAGGTGATTCCATATCTATCTCTACCAGTGGCACCTTGGCTAGGCCTCCTAGGAAGCCTATAACTACTCTCCCTTTTGCTACAGGTTTTTCTACTAAACTACTCAGCATTACTGATTGGAGGGCTCCTGAGTCTCTCAGAATGGTCACCCCTTTTCTCTTCTCTCCCTTTATGGTGACTGTTCCTTGAAAAAGGTACGGATCATAACCTCTCAAGTGAGGTTTCATCTCATCCTTCTCCATGCCGTCTGTGACAGCCTTACTCATGAGGGCCACTACTTTGGGGGTCTCCTCTTCGTCCTCCCCCTCTCGGACTTTACTTTCTATGTGGGTGTCCCATCTATCTAATAATACTATGGGTTTAACCCCCTCTATTTCCCTTCTCCTGTGCCAACAATCCCTCATCAGGTGGCCTACCCTTCCACAATAGCTACATGAAATCATCTGCGATGACTTACTATAGTCACCTTTCTTGACCTCTAGGGATTTTGTAGGTCCACCTGGGGAGGTTGATTGTGGGATCCTCGGCTGTTCCTCTCTCCCCCTTGGAGTAACTGAGAATTTCCCTGCAGTAGGTTTAAGTATTTCATATTTATCTGCTAAGACTGCAGCCTCTTCCAACTTTGAGACTTCTTTCTCCTGAAGGCACAATGACACCTCTTTAGGGATGGATCTCAGATACTCTTCCATCAACATTAACTCAGCTAGTTTCCTATAATCTCCATTTACGTTACGGGATCTTACCCATTGGTCCCATAACATTCTTTTCTCTCTACTAAATTCAACGTGTGAGATATTAGATTGCTTCCTTAGATTCCTAAATTTTACCCTATAAACTTCTGGCACTAATTCACAGGCTCGTAGGATAGCTGATTTGATTTCATCGTAATCCTTTGTTTGTGAATCCTCTAAAGCACCATAAACTCTTAGCGGTTTGCCTCTGAGGCTTGTTCGCAACAATGCAGGCCAATACTGCTTCGGCCACTGATAATCTTCCGCTATTCCTTCAAACGTCCTAAAGTAAGTATCCACCTGTAATTCATCAAATTCAGGAAGCAATTTAGCGTTATGTACTACATCAAAATTGAGCCTCCTATTTACGAGTTGAGATTCTGATAGCACTCGTCTTCTTTCTTGCAAGTTAACTTGAAGTCTAAGGTTTTCATTGTCTATTCTAGCCTTTTCAGTTTCTTCCCTCTTTACTTCAGCTTCTATCTTAGCTCTCTCAGTTTCTTCCCTTTTTACTTCAGCTTCTATCTTAGCTATCTCTAACTTCAACCGTAATTCGCTTAATCGAGACTCAGTGTTTTGAGATTCACCCTTCTCTATTTCCTCTTCCACTTCTTCCTCTTCCTCACATTCTGAAGTGACAGACTCTCTATCTGCCCTTCCTTCATCTCTCATTGCCCCACCTTCACCTCGATTATGCACCATTTCTACAACAATTCTTATTAATTCAGTTTTATTCGCATCATGTGCGTGCTCAACCCCTAGACTTTGTACTATGAATCTCAAAAGAGGTGTTATTAAGGCCTACGTGCGACGGGCGATTAAGGTTTGCTCGTCCTGGCATTCACTACACGCAGAACTACAACACCTACGCCAGCTGTTAGTGAATAACGGTTATTCCAACACAGACTTTGACAACATTACCAATAAGATGTTAGACAGTAGTTTGTATAACCGTACCCCTTCCCACAATAATATCATCAAAGTCTTTTATAAGAATATCTTCAACAGCGCTTACCGTGAGGATGAGAAATGCATTAAAGACATTGTTTTTCGAAATTGTGAACCGGTGGATGAAAATGATGTCTTGCGCTTGGTGATATTTTATAAAAACCCACGCACTAGTTCCCTAGTCCTCAAAAATGATTTGTCTGGCACTTCTGGGATGCTGTCGAAAACTAACGTAGTCTATATGTTCAAATGCATTACTGGAGACTGTGAGCTCTTTCCTCGTAGCTATGTTGGTCATACGACATGCAGCCTTAGCAGACGTTTAACCCTCCACCTCCAACAGGGAGCCATTAAGAATCATTTTGAACAGTATCACAAGTCTGTGTTGGATAGAGCAACCATTGTTCATAACACTGAAGTGCTAGCCCAGTGTAATAATATTAAGGAACTAAAAATGTTAGAGGCTGTGTATATAAGAGAATTGTCTCCTGTGATCAATGTGCAGGCTAATTTGTTGTCTGCTATTTCTTTATTTAATACGTCCTCGCGACATGTTATACATAACCTCCCTGTGTATGCTAAGCACGCTACTTCACCTCACCTTACTCCGACTCCTACTCTCCCCCCTCACCTCTCACTCCCCTTTCTCCTCCCCTTCCTCAAGCTCTGAGAAAGTCTTCCAGGGTCAGGTCATCGGAGGTTTAAAGATCGCGCTTGACCTAAGAGTGTAGCATTCTATTATTTCCTGTGACCATGTAACGTATCTGTAGATTGTGTTGCCTTAACTGTTCTTGTAACTTGATAATGACTCTATGTAGTCGAAACGTCAAATATTAAAATGGAGAACTTTGGAAAGTTCGTTTCCGCTCATCCTCCCAATATTAAAACTTTAGTGAGGAAACTTGAAAATATCAAGAAGAAAATTAATAACTATGAAAATGCTGTGGTGTTCAATTCAGTGTGTATATATACATATATATATATATATATATATATACATATATATATATATACATGAATATATATACATATATACATACATATATATATATATATATATATATATATACATATATATACATACACACACACACACACACACACACACACACACACACACACACACACACACACACACACACACACACATATATATATATACATATATATATATATATATATACATGTATATTTACATATATATATATATATATATACATATATACGTATATATATATATGTATATATATATATATATATATATACAGTATATAAATATATATACATATTATGGGAAAGGTGGAGGGGGAAACACGGGTCTTTATCTGATTATCGAGTTTATTCCTGACCGGTTTCGCTTACAATAGCTTCTTCAGAGGAGTGTTACTCTGGGTCGAAGTTGGCGGTGTATATAGTGAGTCAGGCCCACGTTCCCTCCTTGCGGAGTGGTTGGTGGCTGGTTCCAGTACATGTCAAACAGCATCGGTACAATATAATACAATAATAGTAATATAATAATAATACAACACAACACGATCTATGACATAATATACATCCTTAATTTTTTTATATCTTTCTCACATATCTGTCTTACCACAAAAATCTGATCTACACAACCCCTACTTGTCCTAAACTCACACTCTTCCTCACCAATTACTCCCTCTGTTCCTCTCCTAATCCTCTCAATCAAGACCCTCCCATAAACCTTCCCAGCTACACTCAACAAGCTGATCCCTCTGAAACTACTACACTCACACTTGTCTCCCTTTCCCTTTTAAGGCGGAACTATACAGGCACTCCTCCAGTCCTCCGGCACTCTACCCTCTCTTAAATAAACATTAAATAACCTCACCAGCCAGTCCACCATAACTGTACCTCCTTTCTTCAGACATTCTGCATGGCATCCATCCAACCCAGGTACCTTACCTGCTCTCATCATCTTAACAGCTGCTTTCACTTCATCCTTCCCTATTTCTTCTCCATTCTCCTCACTCATCACGGTCATTTTCTTAGCGCTTCCCACTGCAACTACCTTTCCCTCCCTATCCTCCTTCACATTTAGCAACTCCCTAAAATACTCTGCCCACCTTCCTCTCACTGCCTTCTCTTCCATTATCATCTCTCCATCTGCACCTTTGACCTTTTCTTCTCTACTTGATTCGCCTCCTCTTTCTCTTTTAATTTCCTTCCAAAACATCTTTTTATTATTTTCAATTTTTTTTGTCATACTCTTACCCCATTTCACACCTGCTCTCCTCTTTGCTTCCTTTATCTTATGCTTAACTTCCTTTCTCTTTACTTTGTACCTCTCATACGATTCCCTCGTCCTAATTTGTAGCCAATCTATGAATGCCTGCTTCTTCTCTTCTACAAACTTCTTTGCTTCCTCATCCCACCACTCACTACCCTTTCCTTCTATTTCCTCCCGTCCTCCTGGTTCCACACACCATCTTTGCACACCTTGTGACTCCCTTCTTGAACCATCCCCATTCCTCCTCCACTCCTAGCTCTACTCTATCCTTTACTCCCTCCCACTCCTCTTTCAGCTTCTTCTTATACTCATTCTCCTTTTTTTCTTATTTAAGCAGTTCACTCTAAGTACCTCCCTACCTTCTGCCCTTTTCCCTTTTCTCCACCTATTCCCCATTCTCAATTTACCTTCCACCAGAAAATGATCTGATATTCCCCTTTGAACATGTACATCCTTAACTCTTCCTACCATACTCCTGGTCAGCACTATATAGTCCATTAACGCTCTATCTGCCACCCTTCCATCCACCACCCTCTCCCATGTGTACTTATGCTTGACTTTCTTCCTAGATCTTGACTGGTAAGGGCACAAAGACACCTTACCGATTTCGATCTCGCCCATAAACACGGGTAGACGCGAAGACCCTGGGCCCGAGGGCCTGTGCGTGGAAAGCATCCAAATGTGGGCCTTTTGTCGGATTTTTCACATTTCTGTGTATGGTATCAGGACCTTTGGCCTGAGTGGTGTCCAATTGCAATGGACAGCAGGCCTGGTGGCCCTCCACCCATGGGTGAGATGGTGGCCCAATCTGAGTAGGTGACCACAATGACCCCAAAACGCCCCAAAATCCAAAGGAAATTTGCCGAAAATTGTCAGGTGACCAATTTGGCCCAAATTTACCCCACAGGGAGAGAGTCATGTACTGAGCACAGCTAGGTAGAGATGAGGAGCCTGGGCCCAAGGGCATGGCTGTGGTGCTCTTCTGAATTTGAGCCTTTTCTCCCTTTTTCACTTTTGGGCGGATTCCAAGTGGACTCCACGGGAGCCCTGACGGCCCTCAACCTGTGGGTGAGGTGGTGGGTAAATGGGAGCAGGTAACCAAAATGACCCCAAAACGAGAAAAATCCCCCTTTTTTTTAATGAAAATCGGCAGATTTGGCCCAAACCTACCCCAGAGGGTGAGAGTGGGCCGCAGTACACTACAAGGTAGATGAAAGGAGCTGATACCTCTCGTCATACTCTTTTTTTTTTTTTTTTTATAACTTAAAATGACATCTAGAATGTACAATTAAATAAACCCTTTGACAGATATTTCATGGTGCATTCCTTGATCTTTATCTAATTTATCTTATGACCGTCAAATTCTGTAAATTACACTTAAACATATTGTGACAATCACGAAGAACCCTGAAGAGGGCTATAGCTATTAGCCGAAATATAGAAGTTATACTTTCTTCCAAGTTTCCTTTTTTTCCGACTGTGGGTTCTTCGTGATTATTATTTACAAATGTGCCACTACATTTTGTCCAAGTGATATTGTGACATGCTTATTATTACGGTAAATTACATATCAGGACTTCAGTGTCCATTTTGATGCAAAAGAACCTTCAAATTGGCTTTATCATTTAGTGTCACGATGTTCAACACAGCTAACTTCATTTCCGTCTTCCATAGTCCTGCTCTTTGACCTTGTCTTTCCTAAATTTATTGCTAGATTTTACAACTAAAAATGTGTTCTTTTGACTTAGGTTATGTGCTTGCTTTGAATAACACACACACACACACACACACACACACACACACAAATATATATATATATATATATATATATATATATATATATATATGTATATATATATATATATATATATATATATATATATATATATATATATATATATACACATATACCAAAGGCTTTTTCCCCCTCACATGGGGGGGTAGCCAAAAAGAAAAAGGCATAGAAACCACAAACCCTAACTTATTTTGAGGAGTCTGCATATTTCCGTGGTGAATATTGACATTAACGAATATTTCTCAAATTCACAAATTGAATAAAATTTAAATACACATTCTAAAGGTACAGGGGTGACTAAAATATAATGTTATTTTCTAATGTATGTTGGTGTTGATGGTGTGATGGTATGTATTAATTACTTTTTGGATTCTTGCATCATTATATATACCAAAGGACATGAAGTAGAAAAATATTCATCTTACTATATCGCCATCAACACATTAAAGGTAATCCCTTGACCTCGCAATTTGCGGAGGTACTCACTCGGGATGAGGAATCTTCTATTCAGGCGATTTTACGCGCTGCTATAGACTACATGCAAAAACATAATTTACACATAAAGACCGAATATTCCGGCGACGGATATTCGGCCTGTACGAAGGATTACAAAGGATCACAAAGGAGGAGCATGCCGACAGGAGACCTTTTGGCCCATAACTAGGTCAGATAAAAAAAAAAAAAAAAAAAAAAAAAAAAAATATATATATATATATATAAATATATATATATATATATATATGTACACACACGCACACACACACACACACACACACACACACACACACACACACACACATATATATATATATATATACATATATATATATATATATAATGATGAATGAATAAATAATTATAATAATATAAATAATTATAAATAAAATAAGATCTCTGTGCGGGGTACCGTCCTAGTCTTCCGGTAGGGTGGAGTTTGTGACGTTAAACCATATAAATAGAATAAGTAGATAAAAAGGTAAAGTTAGTTAATAAATAAACATTATACTCTGTCACGAACGACATCAATCAATCACCCCTTACACCACCAATCCATTCCAACTCGACGCCTCACAAGCATACAGATTTTTTCCTCTCCTCGTTCTTCGCGTGAGACAGATCCCCTCGAGAGGAAGAGATGTAACTTCTCCACAGGGCTGAGGGACAAAGAGACACGTGGGAACGGAACAGTGGGCGTTGTATCCAAAAGAAGTGGCGTTCTTATTGCACTCATTGTCGGAAATTGGGCCAGCCTTGCCATGCATGTGGCTACCCAGGTCACGCGGGAGACGAAGGTCGCTGAGGGCCTACTGCCCGTGACAGCCAGTCAAGAAACTTCTCGAGCCCGAGGGAAGCCCGTCCCAAGATGACTGCCGAGAAGCATGTGGAAATTGTTCACGTAAAACTTTTGCAGCGCTCATAGTGCTGTTGGCAGGTTGGCCATGGTGGTAGTTCAGTTGGGTCACAAGAAGAAATGTCACCCCGGAACGCCCACATAAAGAATCGTCACCCCATGAGATCCCACCTGAAGAATTGTCATCCCAGTACGCCGAATATCAACAGTGGAATAAAGGTTAGGTTAGGTTGAATGAGGGTTATGCTTATTGTCATCAACTTATACAACCGAAGAATCGTAAACCCAGCATGGCCCACATGAAGAATTGTCACCCTAGGATAGCCCACATGAAGAATGGTCACCCTAGCATTGCCCACATAAAGAATTGTCACCCTAGGATAGCCCACATGAAGAATTGTTACCCTAGCATAGCCCACATGAAAGAATTGTCACCCTAGCATAGCCCACATGAAAGAATTGTCACCCTGTCGATGTCTGGAGTGACGATTCATGTGATCCGTTCAGCTGTTTGGGACGAACGCCACCCAGTCAGTGCTTTCCTAGACACTGGTGGCAGCGGTATCTCTAATTCATAAGAGTGCCCTGCCCGCTAACACGGAGGATTTACTAGTGGGCAGTACTAGAATCATAGCAGCAGATGGTTCGGAGATGCCTAACCTTGGTCAAATTGACTGTGAGGGTTGGTCTAGCGTGTTTCCAGTTTACACACATCCTTTGTCATCCCAGTCGAGGGTCTTCCTGCGAAACTGATATTAGGGGTTGGTTTCTTGCCAGCGCACAGGGTGAGTTTAACATTCCTTCCTTTAATATTCAAAGTTTACGGCAAGGATATTCCAGTAATCCTTGCAGGGACGAGTACTTCAGCAACATCCATGTTCACTAGGTTTGAGGAGAGACAGAGTCATCAGGGAGTAAGAGAGGTAGCCACGTTCCCAGCCAAAACCATCGAGGCTGCAAGGGTACCAGGTTTCTCTGGTGGAACACTGGGATTGGCCTTCGAGAGAGCAGACAAGCTGACTCTTGCAGGTCAGGTAATCTCAGCCCTGTTCACGGCAGGGACATACGCTAAGGGTCCCAGCCTGCTCGGCCAGGGAGTATTGGAACTGCACATAACAGAAAAAGGAAAGGCCTGGTGCAAAGTACCCTTTCTGAACATGGGATCTGATGCCCTTGAGATCCAGAAAGACCATGTGGTTGGGAACTTACACTCCTAGGGGAGATCAAATTGGTAGACGGCAGAATAGATTTATCAGTGTGAACGGTGCAGGCGACCGAGAAAGTGGATATACTCGTAGTAAGAAGGGATAAACTAAGACGGGAAGTAAGGAATTTCGTCCCCGTCCCAAATAGCAAGGAAACTTTATACATACATACATACATACATACATACATACATACATACATACATACATACATACATACATACATACATGCATACATACATACATGATGTTATTACCCATTATCATTGTGTCATTTATCTACATGGGATCCTCTTGGCAGCTCTGAGCTTACAACACAAACAGCGATGTTTTTCTTTATATTCTTCACAAGTGATTTTGTTCAACAAAAGTAAGTTCTACTATATAAGCCAAAGATAATTGCTGTGCTCTTTCATATTTCATTGGATGCTGGCGGATGATTTTATTCAGCTGAGGGAAAGATCTTTAAAGATCTAAAGTCGCTGTGGGCTAGCTTGAGCGACGTTTCGTTGCCGACAATTGATGGCAACCTGTTTTTTTTTTATCTGAACCTTTTTTATTTCAAGGTAAAGATTGTAGGAGCAATATTGAATGGTTCGAGAGAGTTTTTAGTCTCCTTTGGGCAATGAGAGGTTATTAGATGCTGAGTGTTCAGCCAGTTGGAAGGGCTCGAAGAGTGCGCCATCTGATGAGACGCTGGGAAGGGTCTACCGCAAGAAGAGCTCTCAGAATCTCTTGCAAAGATTCGCTCAGGCGGTTCCAGACCTTGAAATCGTTGATGATGTCGTCTTGGTTGACCCAAATGTTGTAGAATCGGTTGTGGAGGTCGGGACTCTCCCAGGGCTCGTCTCCGTTGATGATTGTGAAAAGGGTCACGCCGCAGGACCACAAATCCACCGGAGGGCCCAAGTATTTAGAGGACTCGATTACTTCGGGGGCCATGTACGCCCTTGTCCCCACATATCCTTTGAGAAGGACTTCTTTGTTCTTGACGACGTAGATGGCAGCTAGACCGAGGTCGGCAACCTTGAGGACCTTTTCCTCCGTCAGAAGGAGGTTGTCCGGTTTAAGGTCTCGGTGCACGATTCCTCTGGAGTGCAGATGCTCGACTGCCTCCATGAGCTGGCCGAAGAGTCCAAGGGCTTCCTCTTCATTGATGTAGCCGATGACGTCTGAGACAGTCCCTCCTGCACAGTACTCCAAACACAAGACAACTTTGGTGAGCGTCCTCTGGAAGCAGATGAGCTGGACGACGTTGCTGTGTTGGATCTGGCAGTGGACGTACTCCTCGCGAAGGTCCGTCTACTGGAAGAGCCGAGGAACAGACTTATGTGCGACGAGTTCCTCCGAAGTCTCGTTCTTCGTCAGGACGACCTTCCCGAACGATCCTCTTCCGAGAAGTCTGACCTTGCACCAGTCCGAG
>NC_134814.1:23953629-23968629 GCF_046742065.1 Oratosquilla oratoria
TTCATTTTTAAACTTACTTTGAGACTTTCCTTGTTTAGATCACTCAGCATATCTTGCAAGTCTTCTGTTTTTTCTGAAATAGGAATAATGTCATCCTCAAATCTTATGTGGTTCAAATATTCGCCATTAATCTTCCCAACTCAACCTTTTGAAAATCTCTTCCAAGCAAGCTGTAAATAATTTGGGTGAAATTGTATCGCTTTGCCGTACTCCTTTCTCGATTTTGACATTTTCTTTATCTTTATGTAGTCGAATTATAGCGGTACTTTTCGCATAGATCTTTTCTAAAACTCTTACGATATGTTCGTTTGTACCCTGATTGCGTAGCGAGTTTAGTATTACTATTTGTTCTACTGAGTCAAAGGCCTTCTCGTAATGTACAAAAGCTAAACACAGAGGTATATTGTATTCTGTCGTTTTATGGATTAGTTGGTTCATCGCCTGCAAATTGTCTAGAGTCGAGTATCTGCTCCGAAAGCCTGCCTGTTCTCTCGGTTGGTTTCCATCTAAAACTTGACATAGTGTATTTGTAAGGATCTTGGAGAATACTTTATATACATTTGATAGCAAGGTAATCGGTCGATAGTTACTAAGGTCCTTCTGTTCTCCTTTTTTATGAAGCAAAATCACTATAGCATTGCACCACGAATCAGGAACGCTTTCCTGACGTAAGCACTGGGTGTACGACTGAGCTATCTTAATATGAACTTCTTTCCCTGCGTCTTTCAACAGATCTATCGATATATCATCATCCCCAGATGCTCTTCCTTGTTTCATTTTTTTAGAGCAAAATCTGCTTCTTCCTTTGTAATCTTTGGTACACCACTAACGTCTACACATGAATTTACTGACTCAACTACGGTCTTCGACGAGTAAAGCTCTTGTTAAAACTCTTCTACATTTTTTTACCATTCTGCCTCTGCATTTAATGATTTCTCCATTTTTATCTTTCAAACATATCATTTGCTGTCTTCCTAAAGCATGTCTGCGCTCGGTCACTTTACTATTTTTACCTTTCCGAATAGTTTCCTCTATTTCATCATGTTTCTCTTTCTTTTCTCTATCTGCCTGTTGTTGATAAGCTTGTTTAATTCTACTCTTTCTATTTCGTCTCTCCTGCTTTTGATCTGCATGGTCCTTCTTCTTTTAATTAGGTCATTTGTAGCTTTGGAATATTTGTTTTTTGTAATACTTTTTGTACTTCCTACTTTCTCTGCCGATTCCCTAATGATATTCACTAAATTCAAATTCATATCTTCGACGGTGTCCTCGTTAGTTCTTAAAGCTTCGAATCTATTCTTAATTTCTAACTGAAACTCCTTTTTATTATCCTTAATCTTTGCAAGACTTATTTTGTTTTTTAAAACTAGTTTATTTCTCTCGGCTCTGAAATTGAATTTAGCTGTGCAACCTACCATTCTATGGTCACTACCTATGTTGACTTTATTTATGACCGTAACATTGCTAACGCTCTTGCTCTCATCTCCTAATATGAAGTCTATTTCGTTCTTTGTTGTTCCATTTGGACTTCTCCACGTCCATTTTCGACCTACACGCTTTTGGAAGAATTTTTTTATTATCCTTATGTTGTAGTTTTCTGCAAAATTGACTAACATCTCGCCTCTGTAATTTCTTTCACCTACTCCAAATTTCCCAATGCACGACTCATCTCCCATCTTCTTCCCCGCTTTAGCATTAAAGTGGCCTATTACCAACGTGTACTTTCTTTTTTCTTGATTCATTACCTGACTTAAATCATCATAGAAGGATTCAATTTCATGGTCTGAACTCTGTGAAGTTGGTGCATAAACTTGAACTATTTTTAGATTGTACCTTTTACACAGCCTAATCACAATCCAAGCTACCCTGTCTGATAAACTACTGAACTTGATTACGTTACCAGCAATCTCTCGGTTGATGAAGAATCCTACTCCATTTTATCTTCCTTTGTCCTTACCTCTATAGTAGAAGAGGTGGTGACCATCTTGTAATTGCATCAGCTTTTCTTCCGTTCTTTGGTCTTCGCTCAGTCCTACGATGTTCCACTTGATGTTGTCTAGTTCTTCCATTAAAGTCTCCAGCCTGTGGTCTTCTGAGAGAGTTCTGACGTTGTAGGTATAGATCTTCATTTTCTTCATACTGCTTAATGTCCAAGGGTTGGATTTGCTTGGACAGTGCTTACTGACATTCGGTGGCACACTGCCCGTAAGCACATGAGGCAATGCGGTTGGACCTTTAGGAGACAATGATCCAACAGGAAGGCCCAGTTTTGTTTGTGTTGTTCATGTTTGCTATGAAAGGCTTTTGGCAGTAATCTGACCTCCATGCCAACTGGTTTCTGGTGAGATATTTCTCTGGTGTCACCTTATTGATTGTTCTGGGAACCACTTGGTACGACCACCTCAAGAACCTGGAGGATATACTACGGAGGTTACAGGAGGCATGCCTCCCTTTGAGGCTGGAGAAGTGTCACTTTTTCCAGAAAGAATTCGCCTACTTAGGGCATGTAATATCCCAGGACGGGATCAAGCCTCAACCAGAGAAGGTTCGAGCCATCAAGACTTTCCCGCAGCCAGCGCGTCAGAAAGAACTGCTCTGTTTCCTAGGATTAGTGGGGTACTATAGAAACTTCACTCCAAATTTGGCCGAGATTTCGCAACCTCTAATAGATATGACGAAGGGTGACCTAGCTAGGAAAGACAAGAATCGCGAGCTTGATCCGTGGACATCCGCTCAGGTGGACGCGCTTGAGTCCCTCAAAAACCCACGGTGGTCCTCCCTTACCTCAATTTTGCGAAACCTTTCTTACTCAATACAGATGCCAGTGCATCAGCAATTTGGAGCGTGATTCAGCAGGACGAGGGAGGTAGGAGATGACTGCTCTCCTAGTTTCGACTCCTCCCGGACGGACTTTTATACCACTAGCGAGCAAATGCATATCAGTTAGAATAACTTCGCCTGGTAGTTCCTGACAGAGCTAAGAAATCTGCATTGCGCATAACCCGTTGTCTCCCAATAGCAGGTCACAAGGGAGTCCGAGTCACTTGAGCGGTTGCAAAATTTTGCCTTTTGACCAAAGATGTTGGAGGATGTAAAGGCATTCGTACACATACATACATAGCCCAATCCCCCCAAAAAAGGCATAGAAACCACTCCCACCAATTCCATTTCCTATATATTCCACTCCCCTCCACCCTCCTCCCTCCCTCTGGTCCTGCTACAATTGCAGTGTCGTCAGCAAACAACAACTGGCTCACCTCCCACTTTTCTCCATTTTCTTTAATCATCTCCAACCCCTGACCCACCACCCTTGCATTCACCTCTCGCACCACCCCATCCATGTAAAGATTGAACAGCCAGGGTGACATAACACATCCCTGACGAAGTCCCACCTTTACCTCAAACCATTCATTCTCTCCATTTCTAATCCTAACACAAGCTCTACTACTCTCATAAAAACTCTTAACTGCTCTTAACAGCTTTTCTCCCATCCCATATATCTGCAGTACCTCCTACAGTGTCTTCCTGTCTACCCTGTCGTAAGCCTTTTCCAGCTCCATAAAAGCCCAAAAAACATCCTTAATTTTTTTTATATCTTTCTCACATATCTGTCTTACCACAAAAATCTGATCTACACAACCCCTACTTGTCCTAAACTCACACTCTTCCTCACCAATTACTCCCTCTGTTCCTCTCCTAATCCTCTCAATCAAGACCCTCCCATAAACCTTCCCAACTACACTCAACAAGCTGATCCCTCTGAAACTACTACACTCACACTTGTCCCCCTTTCCCTTGTAAGGCGGAACTATACAGGCACTCCTCCAGTCCTCCGGCACTCTACCCTCTCTTAAATAAACATTAAATAACCTCACCAGCCAGTCCACCATAACTGTACCTCCTTTCTTCAGACATTCTGCATGGCATCCATCCAACCCAGGTACCTTACCTGCTCTCATCATCTTAACAGCTGCTTTCACTTCATCCTTCCCTATTTCTTCTCCATTCTCCTCACTCATCACGGTCATTTTCTTAGCGCTTCCCACTGCAACTACCTTTCCCTCCCTATCCTCCTTCACATTTAGCAACTCCCTAAAATACTCTGCCCACCTTCCTCTCACTGCCTTCTCTTCCATTATCATCTCTCCATCTGCACCTTTGACCTTTTCTTCTCTACTTGATTCGCCTCCTCTTTCTCTTTTAATTTCCTTCCAAAACATTTTTTTATTACTTTCAATTTTTTTTTTGTCATACTCTTACCCCATTTCACACCTGCTCTTCCTCTTTGCTTCCTTTATCTTATGCTTAACTTCCTTTCTCTTTACTTTGTACCTCTCATACGATTCCCTCGTCCTAATTTGTAGCCAATGTATGAATGCCTGCTTCTTCTCTTCTACAAACTTCTTTGCTTCCTCATCCCACCACTCACTACCCTTTCCTTCTATTTCCTCCCGTCCTCCTGGTTCCACACACCATCTTTGCACACCTTGTGACTCCCTTCTTGAACCATCCCCATTCCTCCTCCACTCCTAGCTCTACTCTATCCTTTACTCCCTCCCACTCCTCTTTCAGCTTCTTATACTCATTCTCCTTTTTTTCTTATTTAAGCAGTTCACTCTAAGTACCTCCCTACCTTCTGCCCTTTTCCCTTTTCTCCACCTATTCCCCATTCTCAATTTACCTTCCACCAGAAAATGATCTGATATTCCCCCACTCTCTCCCCTTTGAACATGTACATCCTTAACTCTTCCTACCATACTCCTGGTCAGCACTATATAGTCCATTAACGCTCTATCTGCCACCCTTCCATCCACCACCCTCTCCCATGTGTACTTATGCTTGACTTTCTTCCTAGATCTTGACTGGTAAGGGCACAAAGACACCTTACCGATTTCGATCTCGCCCATAAAGACGGGTAGACGCGAAGACCCTGGGCCCGAGGGCCTGTGCGTGGAAAGCATCCAAATGTGGGCCTTTTGTCGGATTTTTCACATTTGTGTGTATGGTATCAGGACCTTTGGCCTGAGTGGTGTCCAATTGCAATGGACAGCAGGCCTGGTGGCCCTCCACCCATGGGTGAGATGGTGGCCCAATCTGAGTAGGTGACCACAATGACCCCAAAACGCCCCAAAATCCAAAGGAAATTTGCCGAAAATTGTCAGGTGACCAATTTGGCCCAAAATTACCCACAGGGAGAGAGCCATGTACTGAGCACAGCTAGGTAGAGATGAGGAGCCTGGGCCCAAGGGCATGGCTGTGGTGCTCTTCTGAATTTGAGCCTTTTCTCCCTTTTTCACTTTTGGGCGGATTCCAAGTGGACTCCACGGGAGCCCTGACGGCCCTCAACCTGTGGGTGAGGTGGTGGGTAAATGGGAGCAGGTAACCAAAATGACCCCAAAACGAGAAAAATCCCCCTTTTTTTTAATGAAAATCGGCAGATGATTGATTTGGCCCAAACCTACCCCAGAGGGTGAGAGTGGGCCACAGTACACTACAAGGTAGATGCAAGGAGCTGATACCTCTCGTCATACTCTTTTTTTTTTTTTTTTAACTTAAAATGACATCTAGAATGTACAATTAAATAAACCCTTTGACAGATATTTCATGGTGCATTCTTGACCTTTATCTAATTTATCTTATGACCGTCAAATTCTGTAAATTACACTTAAACATATTGTGACAATCACGAAGAACCCTGAAGAGGGCTATAGCTATTAGCCGAAATATAGAAGTTATACTTTCTTCCAAGTTTCCTTTTATTTCGACTGTGGGTTCTTCGTGATTATTATTTACAAATGTGCCACTACATTTTGTCCAAGTGATATTGTGACATGCTTATTATTACGGTAAATTACATATCAGGACTTCAGTGTCCATTTTGATGCAAAAGAACCTTCAAATTGTCTTTATCATTTAGTGTCACGATGTTCAACACAGCTAACTTCATTTCCGTCTTCCATAGTCCTGCTCTTGGACCTTGTCTTTGCTAAATTTATTGCTAGATTTTACAACTAAAAATGTGTTCTTTTGACTTAGGTTATGTGCTTGCTTTGAATAACAAATATTATATATATATATATATATATATACACATATACCAAAGGCTTTTTCCCCCTCACATGGGGAGTAGCCAAAAACAAAAAGGCATAGAAACCACAAACCCTAACAAAATTTGAGGAGTCTGCATATTTCCGTGGTGAATATTGACATTAACGAATATTTCTCAAATTCACAAATTTAATAAAATTTAAATACAGATTCTAAAGGTACAGGGGTGACTAAAATATAATGTTATTTTCTAATGTATGTTGGTGTTGATGGTGTTATGGTATGTATTAATTACTTCTGGGATTCTTGCATCATTATATATACAAAAGGACATGAAGTAGAAAAATATTCATCTTACTATGTCGCCATCAACACATTAAAGGTAATCCCTTGACCTCGCAATTTGCGGAGGTACTCGCTCGGGATGAGGAATCTTCTATTCAGGCGATTTTACGCGCTGCTATAGACTACACGCACAAACATAATTTAACACATAAAGACCGAATATTCCGGCAACGGATATTCGGCCTGTACGAAGGATTACAAAGGATCACAAAGGAGGAGCATGCCGACAGGAGACCTTTTGGCCCATAACTAGGTCAGATAAAAAAAAAAAAAAAAAAAAAAAATATATATATATATATATATATATATATATATACACACACACACACACACACACACACACACACACACACACACACACACACACACACACACACACACACACACACACACACACACACATATATATATATATATAATGATAAATGAATAAATAAATAATTATAATAATATAGATACATACATACATACATACATATACCAAGGCTTTTTCCCCCTTCCAAGGGAGGTAGCCAAAAAGGGAAAGGCATAAAAAACACTCCCACCCATTTCATCCCTAAATACACTCCACACCCTCCTCCCTCCCTCTTATCCTGACACCTCCTGGATGACGGGTCATCCCTGCACCCTGCCCACCGCCCTGGGTCAGAAGCAGTGTCGCAAGACACAGCACATCCACAGCAAGGCCGCTTCATTTAATCGGCGACCCCCCCTCTCCGTCCCCCCGTGCATATAAGGAGTGGACGGGGAGAAATCCCGTCGGGCTGCGTCAAAATTTACTCACACATACTATCCCACCCCCCTGCCCATTCCTCCTCATGCAATCACATCATCATCCATATACAACCATTCTCCACTCACCTCTGTCTTCCGTCCTCTCCCTTCCTTCCTCAACAGACATTCCCCTCGTCCCCAAAGCCCCCTTCACTTCATCTATCCACCTCATCCTAGGACGTCCCCTCATGTTCACTCCCTCCACATCTGCCTTCCATACCTCTTTTACTAGTCTTTCTTCACTCATTCTTTCCATGTGTCCAAACCATCCTAATATTCTTTCATCAACCCTATCTCCCAGCTCCTTTTTCACCCCTGTTCTCCTCCTCAGCTCCTCATTTCTCACTCTATCTAGCCTAGTAACCCCCACCATACTTCTCAGACACCTCATCTCAAACACATTCAAACTCCTTCTCTCTTCCTCTCTTATGTTCCACGTTTCTGCCCCATACAGTGCTGTTGGCACAATCACTCCTTCATACAGTCTCCTCTTCGCATCCATTCCTAAATGTCTATTCCTCATTACACTCTTTAATCCACCAAGGCATTTACTCGCTTCTCTCAATCTACATTCTACCTCCACCTTCACTCCACCTTTTCCTGCTACACTTGCACCTAAGTATCTTAAACTATCCACTTCGTCCAGTCGCTCTCCCTTAATGTTCACTTCCAGTCTACTGCCACTTTCACCCCTTGTAGATCTCATCACCTTACTTTCAACCCACATTTATCTTTAGCTTTCTTCTATCACATACTCTCCCAAACTCTGCCACCAGCTTCCTCAATCCCTCCTCTGACCCTGCCACAAGCGCAGTGTCGTCCGCAAACAACCCACTTTTCTCCATTTTCTTTAACCATCTCCAATCCCTGACCCACTACCGCATTCACCTCTCGCACCACCCCATCCATGTATAAGTTGAACAGCCAGGGCGACATAACGCATCCTTGACGAAGTCCCACCTTTACTTCAAACCACTCACTCTCTCCATTTCTAATCCTGACACAAGCTCTACTACTCTCATAAAAACTCTTGACAGCTCCCAAAAGCTTTCCTCCTATCCCATAAATCTGCATAACCTCCCACAGTGCCTTTCTGTCTACCCTATCATAAGCCTTTTCCAGATCCATAAAAGCCCAAAAAAACATCCTTCCCCTTTCCTATAGCTTTCTCACATATCTGTCTTACCACAAAGATCTGATCTACACAACCTCTACCTGTCCTAAATCCACACTGTTCCTCACCAATTACTCCTGTTCCTCTCCTAATCCTCTCAATCAAGATCCTCCCATAAGCCTTCCCTACTACACTTAACAGGCTAATCGCTCTGAAACTACTACATTCACACTTGTCCCCTTTTCCCTTGTAAAGAGGAACTATACAGGCACTTCTCCAGTCCTCCGGTACTCTACCCTCTCTCCAGCAAACATTAAATAACCTCACCAACCAGTCCCATCACTGAACCTCCCTTTTTCAGACATTCTGCATGGGCATCCATCCAGACCAGGTGCCTTACCTGCTTTCATCATCTTTACAACTGCCTTCACCTCATCCTTCCTTATTTCTCCTCCATTTTCCTCACTCATCACTCTCATTTTCTTCGCATTTCCCACTGCAGCTATCTTTCCTTCCCTATCCTCCTTCACATTTAGCAACTCCCTAAAATATTCTGCCCATCTTCCCCTTACTGCCATCTCTTCCATTATCATCTCTTCATCTGTACCTTTTACCTTTTCTTCCCTACTTGATTCGCCTCCTCTTCCTCTCTTAATTTCTTTCCAAAACATCTTTTTATTACTTTCAAAATTTTCTGTCATACTCCTACCCCATTTCACATCTGCTCTCCTCTTTGCCTCCTTTACCTTTTGCTTTACTTCTCTTTTCTTTTCTTTGTACGTCTCATTATTCTACCCGTTCCTCTTTTGTAACCAATCTGTGAATGCTCGCTTCTTCTCTTCTACAACCTTCTTTGTTTCCTCATCCCACCATTCACTACCCTTTCTTCTATTTCCCCCTGTCCTTCTTGTTCCACACACCATCCTTGCACACTTTAAGACTCCCTCCTTAAACCATCCCCATTCCTCCTCCACACCCATCTCTGCTCCATCCTTTACTCCCTCCCACTCCTCCTTCAGCTTCTTTTCGTACTCCTTCTCCTTTTCCTTTTCATTCAAGAAGTTCACTCTAAGAACCTCCCTACCTTTTGTCCCTTTCCTCTTTCTCCATCTATCCTCCACTCTCAGCTTACCTTCCACCAAAAAATGATCTGATATTCCCCCACCCTCTCCCCTTAGCACATGTACATCCTTAACTCTTCCAATCATAATCCTATTTACCACTACATAATCCATTAGCGCTCTATCTACCACCCTTCCCTCCACCACCCTCTCCCATGTGTACTTATGCTTGACTTTCTTCCGAAACACTGTATTTGCTATCATCAACTCTCTTTCTAGACACATTTCCACCATCAACTCTCCACTACGATTCTTTCCTGGGACTCCACACTTCCCAACCACTCCATCGATTGGACCATTTCCCACCCTAGCATTAAGGTCTCCCAGTTCTATTACATTGTCTTTTATTCATAAACCCTCTATGCACTCATTTAAATCTACCCAAAAGGCCTCCCTTTCTTCCACGCTCTTCTCACTGCCAGGCCCATATGCACTTATAAATAAAATAAGATCTCTGTGAGGGGTACTATCCTAGTCTTCCGGTAGGGTGGAGTTTGTGACGTTAAACCATATAAATAGAATAAGTAGATAAAAAGGTAAAGTTAGATAATAAATAAATATTATACTCTGTCACGAACGACATCAATCAATCACCCCTTACACCACCAATCCATTCCAACTCCACGCCTCACAAGCATACAGATTTTTTCCTCTCCTCGTTCTTCGCGAGAGACAGATCCCCTCGAGAGGAAGAGATGTAACTTCTCCACAGGGCTGAGGGACAAAGAGACACGTGGGAACGGAACAGTGGGCGTTGTATCCAAAAGAAGTGGCGTTCTTATTGCACTCATTGTCGGAAATTGGGCCAGCCTTGCCATGCATGTGGCTACCCAGGTCACGCGGGAGACGAAGGTCGCTGAAGGCCTACTGCCCGTGACAGCCAGTCAAGAAACTTCTCGAGCCCGGGGAAAGGCCCGTCCCAAGATGACTGCCGAGAAGGATGTGGAATTGTTCACGTAAAAACTTTCCAGCGCTCATAGTGCTGTTGGCAGGTTGGCCATGGTGGTAGTTCAGTTGGGTCACAAGAAGAATTGTCACCCCGGAACGCCCACATAAAGAATCGTCACCCCATGAGATCCCACCTGAAGAATTGTCACCCCAGTACGCCGAATATCAACAGTGGAATAAAGGTTAGGTTAGGTTGAATGAGGGTTATGCTTATTGTCATCAACTTATACAACCGAAGAATCGTAAACCCAGCATGGCCCACATGAAGAATTGTCACCCTAGGATAGCCCAAATGAAGAGTGGTCACCCTAGCATTGCCCACATAAAGAATTGTCACCCTAGGATAGCCCACATGAAGAATTGTTACCCTAGCATAGCCCACATGAAGAATTGTTACCCTAGCATAGCCCACATGAAAGAATTGTCACCCTAGCATAGCCCACATGAAAGAATTGTCACCCTAGCATAGTCCACATGAAGAATTGTCACCCTGTCGATGTCTGGAGTGACGATTCATGTGATCCGTTCAGCTGTTTGGGACGAACGCCACCCAGTCAGTGCTTTCCTAGACACTGGTGGCAGCGGTATCTCTAATTCATAAGAGTGCCCTGCCCGCTAACACGGAGGATTTACTAGTGGGCAGTACTAGAATCATAGCAGCAGATGGTTCGGAGATGCCTAACCTTGGTCAAATTGACTGTGAGGGTTGGTCTAGCGTGTTTCCAGTTTACACACATCCTTTGTCATCCCAGTCGAGGGTCTTCCTGCGAAACTGATATTAGGGGTTGGTTTCTTGCCAGCGCACAGGGTGAGTTTAACATTCCTTCCTTTAATATTCAAAGTTTACAGGAAGGATATTGCAGTAATCCTTGCAGGGACGAGTACTTCAGCAAGATCCATGTTCACTAGGTTTGAGGAGAGACAGAGTCATCAGGGAGTAAGAGAGGTAGCCACGTTCCCAGCCAAAACCATCGAGGCTGCAAGGGTACCAGGTTTCTCTGGTGGAACACTGGGATTGGCCTTCGAGAGAGCAGACAAGCTGACTCTTGCAGGTCAGGTAATCTCAGCCCTGTTCACGGCAGGGACATACGCTAAGGGTCCCAGCCTGCTCGGCCAGGGAGTATTGGAACTGCACAAAACAGAAAAAGGAAAGGCCTGGTGCAAAGTACCCTTTCTGAACATGGGATCTGATGCCCTTGAGATCCAGAAAGACCACGTGGTTGGGAACTTACACTCCTAGGGGAGATCACATTGGTAGACGGCAGAATAGATTTATCAGTGTGAACGGTGCAGGCGACCGAGAAAGTGGATATACTCGTAGTAAGAAGGGATAAACTAAGACGGGAAGTAAGGAATTTCGTCCCCGTCACAAATAGCAAGGAAACTTTATACATACATACATACATACATGCATACATACATACATGATGTTATTACCCATTATCATTGTGTCATTTATCTACATGGGATCCTCTTGGCAGCTCTGAGCTTACAACACAAACAGCGATGTTTTTCTTTATATTCTTCACAAGTGATTTTGTTCAACAAAAGTAAGTTCTACTATATAAGCCAAAGATAATTGCTGTGCTCTTTCATATTTCATTGGATGCTGGCGGATGATTTTATTCAGCTGAGGGAAAGATCTTTAAAGATCTAAAGTCGCTGTGGGCTAGATTGAGCGACGTTTCGTTGCCGACAATTGATGGCAACCTGTTTTTTTTTTATATCTGAACCTTTTTTATTTCAAGGTAAAGATTGTAGGAGCAATATTGAATGGTTGGAGAGAGTTTTTAGTCTCCTTTGGGCAATGAGAGGTTATTAGAGGCTGAGTGTTCAGCCAGTTGGAAGGGCTCGAAGAGTGCGCCATCTGATGAGACGCTGGGAAGGGTCTACCGCAATAAGAGCTCTCAGAATCTCTTGGAAAGATTCGCTCAGGCGGTTCCAGACCTTGAAATCGTTGATGATGTCGTCTTGGTTGACCCAAATGTTGTAGAATCGGTTGTCGAGGTCGGGACTCTCCCAGGGCTCGTCTCCGTTGATGATTGTGAAAAGGGTCACGCCGCAGGACCACAAATCCACCGGAGGGCCCAAGTATTTAGAGGACTCGATTACTTCGGGGGCCATGTACGCCCTTGTCCCCACATATCCTTTGAGAAGGACTTCTTTGTTCTTGACGACGTAGATGGCAGCTAGACCGAGGTCGGCAACCTTGAGGACCTTTTCCTCCGTCAGAAGGAGGTTGTCCGGTTTAAGGTCTCGGTGCACGATTCCTCTGGAGTGCAGATGCTCGACTGCCTCCATGAGCTGGCCGAAGAGTCTAAGGGCTTCCTCTTCATTGATGTACCCGATGACGTCTGAGACAGTCCCTCCTGCACAGTACTCCAAACACAAGACAACTTTCGTCAGCGTCCTCTGGAAGCAGATGAGCTGGACGACGTTGCTGTGTTGGATCTGGCAGTGGACGTACTCCTCGCGAAGGTCGTCTACTGGAAGAGCCGAGGAACAGACTTATGTGCGACGAGTTCCTCCGAAGCCTCGTTCTTCGTCAGGACGACCTTGCCGAACGATCCTCTTCCGAGAAGTCTGACCTTGCACCAGTCCGAGGAATGCAGGTAGGTCTCGGCCTTCTTTATGTTTTTCCTGCAAACTTTCCTTCTTCGGGACTCTGTGACGAGGTACTTGAAGACTTCGTGATCGGTTCTTTCGTTGGAGGATCCTTGTTTGTTTCCTTTGTTGTCGCGGTGTTTCTTTCCTCTTCTCGAAATCCACACTCGAAGTCGCTCGAAACACAAATTCAAGAATGCCATTGTTAAAAATCCCACAATTTTGTCAAATATCTCTAGCAGCCGTGGAGCACATATTTTTTCGAAAAGGTCTAATGCAGATTATATTATGAACTTTGTATGAATAGCGAAAAGGGAGCCATGTTGAAATAATCTTGATACATTTTCTTAAATATGAAAAGTGATACATTCCTTTAATAAGCTCATATATAGATATACATTCTCTTTGAAAATCATATGAATTATAAAACAGTAGTGAAATTGAAATACTTTGTCAATAAAGAACACGGCCTCAATAAGGTCATAAGCAACTTTTCACTCCCCCTTACTCTTTCTTTTTCTTTGAGTTTGTTTTTTGTGTTTGTACATCTATGATAAATATATACACATCTATATGCACACACAAGCACACACACACACACACACAACAGAAATACAAGAGGACACGGAAAGAAAATAAAAAAAGACAGCTATAGAAGAGATTTGAAAAAGAACAGCTTTCCTCACAGAGTAATAGACAGTTGGAACAAGTTAGATGAGAAAGTGGTGTGTGCAAAAACAATACATGAATTCAAAATAGTTTAGATAAAATGAGATATGAAGACGGAACCCCACGAGCATAGCTCCCCTTCCCGTAAAATACAACTAGGTAAATACACACACACACACACACACACACACACACACACACACACACACACACACACACACACACACACACACACACACACACACACATATATATATATATTTATATATATACACACATATACCAAGGGTTTTTCCCCCTTACCAGGGAGGTAGCCAAAAAGGACATGGCATAAAATCATTCCCACCCATTCCACCCCCGAAAACACTCCACCCCCCTCCACCCTCCCTCCCATCTTAGCACCACTTGGATCGTAAGAGGCGAGAATAAAGGGACAGGGGAAATTCCTAAAAGCAAAGGCAGAGGCATAAGAGGGGCTGGAAGGCCTCGGACCAGCACCCTATATAGTATATGTATAATATATATATATATATATATATATATTTATGGTATATATACATATATACTTATATAGTATATATATACATATATATAGAATATATATGTATAATATATATATATATATATATAATTGATGTATATAAATATATATATGTATAATATAGATATATATATATATATATATATATATATATATATATATATATATATATATACATACGTACACATACACACAAGTACGGGGGGTGCTCGCAGCACCTGGTTCGAATCCTGCCCAGGGCCAAAATTATTTCGGTATCGCTACGCTTCGGGTCGTTACTCTGACTCTCGTGGGCGGGGAGTTGGGTGTGTGTGTGTGTGTGTGTGAAAGGTCATAGCATTACCCATAGATCGGTCATATGAGCTCTGAGCTCACTTCCGGGAGGGAAATAGCAGTCGATCACAAGTCCAACACGTGATCCAAAGACCAAGGTGAACACACACACACACACACACACACACACACACACACACACACACACACACACACACACACACACACACACACACACACACACACACACACACACACATATATGTATATATATATACATATATATATATATATATATATATATATATATATATATATATATATATATATATATACATATATATATATATATACATATATATATACATATATTACAAAGGATTACAAAGGCGGAGCATGCCGACAGGAGACCTTTTGCTCCATATCTAGATCAGATGCGAAAAAAAAAAATAATAAATGAATATATAAAAACTATAATAATGTAAATAACAAATAAAATACATCAATAAATGCATAGGTATAGTTAAATAATAAACAAACAGGTGAATAGTAAATAATAAATT
>NC_134814.1:23971129-23983629 GCF_046742065.1 Oratosquilla oratoria
TCACTCCTGCAAACTTCTCCATCTCGTCTCTCTACCCTCTGTCTGGTTTCCCTCTTTCACGCTTCCTATCTGGCGGCGTCCACTCGGTAAAACACTTGCTCCATCGCTTATCAGTCGTTCGCGCTAACATACCTGCGCAATTCCACTTTCTTTCAACCGCCTCCACAATATCTTTCACTTTAGTCTCTCTCTCACCCAACTTGCTCTCTTTCGTTCTCTCAGTGTTATTCCCATCACTTATCTCTCTGTGCCATCCTTAGCTTTGTTTCCATCGCCATCGTCAATATCCGAGTCTCACACCCGTAGATTATTGCTGGCAGAATGCATTGATTGTAAACTTTACGTTTCAAACATAAAGGTAGAGCCTCTCATGATTTTATTATATTCACCAAACATTTCCCAACTAATTGTAATACGCCTTCTTATTTAATTATAATGATCTTTAGTCACTTTCACCATCTGGCCTAAATAATTGTATTCAACTTCAAGACTCTCACTATCGATTTTAATTTCTTTACTTTGACTTTTCGTGTTGAACAATAGTTTGGTTTTACTCTTATTAATTTTCAAACTTACTTTGAGACTTTCCTTTTTCATATCACTCAGCATATTTTGCAAGTCTTCTGTTTTTTTCTGAAATATGAATAATGTCATCCTCAAATCTTATGTGGTTCAAATATTCGCCATTAATCTTCCCAACTGAACCTTTTGAAAATCTCTTCCAAGCAAGCTGTAAATAATTTGGGTGAAATTGTATCGCTTTGCCGTACTCCTTTCTCGATTTTGATATTTTCTTTATCTTTATGTAGTCGAATTCTAGCGGTACTTTTCGCATAAATCTTTTCTAAAACTCTTACGATATGTTCGTTTGTACCCTGATTGCGTAGCGAGTTTAGTATTGCTATTTGTTCTACTGAGTCAAAGGCCTTCTCGTAATGTACAAAAGCTAAACACAGAGGTATATTGTATTCTGTGGTTTTCTCGATTAGTTGGTTCATCGCCTGCAAATTGTCTAGAGTCGAGTATCTGCTCCGAAAGCCTGCCTGTTCTCTCGGTTGGTTTCCATCTAAAACTTGACATAGTGTATTTGTAAGGATCTTGGAGAATACTTTATATACATTTGATAGCAAGGTAATCGGTCGATAGTTACTAAGGTCCTTCTGTTCTCCTTTTTTATGAAGCAAAATCACTATAGCATTGCACCACGATTCAGGAACGCTTTCCTGACGTAAGCACTGGGTGTACGACTGAGCTATCTTAATATGAACTTCTTTCCCTGCGTCTTTCAACAGATCTATCGATATATCATCTTCCCCAGATGCTCTTCCTCGTTTCATTTTTTTAGAGCAAATTCTACTTCTTCCTTTGTAATCTTTGGTACACCACTAACGTCTACACATGAATTTACTGACTCAACTACGGTCTTCGACGAGTAAAGCTCTTGTTAAAACTCTTCTACTTTTTTTACCATTCTGCCTCTGCATTTAATGATTTCTCCATTTTTATCTTTCAAACATATCATTTGCTGTCTTCCTAAAGCATGTCTGCGCTCGGTCACTTTACTATTTTTACCTTTCCGAATAGTTTCCTCTATTTCATCATGTTTCTCTTTCTTTTCTCTAATCTCTGCCTGTTGTTGATAAGCTTGTTTAGTTCTACTTTCTTCATTTCGTCTTTCCTGATTTTAATCTGCATAGTCCTTCTTCTTTTAATCAGATCTTCTGTAGCTTTGGAGGATTTGTTTTTTTCTAATACTTTTTGTACTTTCTACGTCCTCCGCCGATTCTTTAATGGTATTCACTGAATTCAAATGCATACCTTCGACGGTGTCCTACTTAATTCTTACAGCTTCGAATCTATTTTTAATTTCTAACTGAAATTCTTATTATTATTCTTAGCCTTTGCAAGACTTATTTTCTTTCTTAAAACTAGTTTATTTCTCTCGGCTCTGAAAATTAATTTAGCTGTGCAACCTACTATTCTATGGTCACTACCTATATTGACTTTATCTATGACCGTAACATTGCTGACGCTTTTGCTCTCATCTTCTAATATGAAGTCTATTTCGTCCTTTGTTGTTCCATTTGGTCTTCTCCACGTCCATTTTCGACCTACACGCTTTTGGAAGAATTTTTTTTATTATCCTTATGTTGTAGTTTTCTGCAAAATTGACTAAGATCTCGCCTCTGTAATTTCTTTCACCTACTCCAAATTTCCCAATGCACGACTCATCTCCCATCTTCTTCCCCGCTTTAGCATTAAAGTCGCCTATTACCAACGTGTACTTTCTTTTTTCTTGATTCATTACCTGACTTAAATCATCATAGAAGGATTCAATTTCATCGTCTGAACTCTGTGAAGTTGGTGCATAAACTTGAACTATTTTTAGATTGTACCTTTTACACAGCCTAATCACAATCCAAGCTACCCTGTCTGATAAACTACTGAACTTGATTACGTTACCAGCAATCTCTCGGTTGATGAAGAATCCTACTCCATTTTATCTTCCTTTGTCCTTACCTCTATAGTAGAACAGGTGGTGACCATCTTGTAATTGCATCAGCTTTTCTTCCGTTCTTTGGTCTTCGCTCAGTCCTACGATGTTCCACTTGATGTTGTCTAGTTCTTCCATTAAACTCTCCAGCCTGTGGTCTTCTGAGAGAGTTCTGACGTTGTAGGTATAGATCTTCATTTTCTTCATACTGCTTAATGTCCAAGGCTTGGATTTGCTTGGACAGTGCTTACTGACATTCGGTGGCACACTGCCCGTAAGCACATGAGGCAATGCGGTTGGACCTTTAGGAGACAATGATCCAACAGGAAGGCCCAGTTTTGTTTGTGTTGTTCATGTTTGCTATGAAAGGCTTTTGGCAGTAATTCTGACCTCCATGCCAACTGGTTTCTGGGGAGATATTTCTCTGGTGTCACCTTATTCATTGTTCTGGGAACCATCTGGGACAACCACCTCAAGAACCTTGAGGATATCCTTCGGAGATTACAGGAGTCAGGCCTCTCTTTGAGGCTGGAGAAGTGTCACTTCTTCCAGAATGAAATCTCCTACCTAGGGCATGTAATATCCCAGGACAGAATCAAGCTTCAACCAGAGAAGGTTCAAGCCATCAAGGCTTTCCCGCAGCCAGCGCGTCAGAAAAAAACTGCTTTTTCCTGGGATTAGCGGGTACTATAGGAAATTCATCCCAATTTTTGCCGAGATTTCGCAACCTCTAATAGATATGACGAAGGGTGACCTAGCTAGGAAAGACAAGAATCGCGAGCTTGATCCGTGGACATCCGCTCAGGTGGACACGCTTGAGTCCCTCAAAAACCCACGGTGGTCCTCCCTTACCTCAATTTTACGAAACATTGCTTACTCAATACAGATGCCAGTGCATCAGCAATTGGGAGCGTGCTTCAGTAGGACGAGGGAGGTAGGAGATGTCCGCACTCCTATTTGACTCTAAATGAGCACGAGAGACAGTACAGTATCGTTGAAAGGGAAGCGTTAGCAGCGGTTTGCGGTCTGACCGTAAATCGACCTCTGATCATGGGATACCCGGTTAGACTCTTGAGCGATGACAGGCCTTTGGTTTGGATCTTGACTGGTAAGGGCACAAATACTCGGATTCTCCGATGGCAAATAGCGATCGCCGATTTCGATCTCGAAGTCAATTATATCCCGGGCGATTAAACATCGTCGCTGACGCGTTCTCTGGAATACGGGGAGCTGACCACCATAGAGACGCCTTCATAGTATCGCCCATAAACACAAGTAACCAGGGAAACTCAAACACTAAGGAGGACTACGTCAAATGGAACCAACTAGCGATCCGGAAGGAAGAGGATGAACACACTGACTGGTGTAATATAAAGAATTATCTCAAGGGAGCCACAACAGTAGAACCCAAGGTTCCTCGCTTAGAGTGCCAATCAAAGAGTTTCGACTCCTCCCGGACGGACTTTTATACCACTAGCGCGCAAATGCATATCAGTTAGAATAACTTCGCCTGGTAGTTCCTGACAGAGCTAAGAAATCTGCATTGCGCATAACCCGTTGTCTCCCAATAGCAGGTCACAAGGGAGTCCGAGTCACTTGAGCGGTTGCAAAATTTTGCCTTTTGACCAAAGATGTTGGAGGATGTAAAGGCATTCGTACACATACATACATAGCCCCCCCCAAAAAAAAAGGCATAGAAACCACTCCCACCAATTCCATTTCCTATATATTCCACTCCCCTCCACCCTCCTCCCTCCCTCTGGTCCTGCTACAATTGCAGTGTCGTCAGCAAACAACAACTGGCTCACCTCCCACTTTTCTCCATTTTCTTTAATCATCTCCAACCCCTGACCCACCACCCTTGCATTCACCTCTCGCACCACCCCATCCATGTAAAGATTGAACAGCCAGGGTGACATAACACATCCCTGACGAAGTCCCACCTTTACCTCAAACCATTCATTCTCTCCATTTCTAATCCTAACACAAGCTCTACTACTCTCATAAAAACTCTTAACTGCTCTTAACAGCTTTTCTCCCATCCCATATATCTGCAGTACCTCCTACAGTGTCTTCCTGTCTACCCTGTCGTAAGCCTTTTCCAGCTCCATAAAAGCCCAAAAAACATCCTTAATTTTTTTTTATATCTTTCTCACATATCTGTCTTACCACAAAAATCTGATCTACACAACCCCTACTTGTCCTAAACTCACACTCTTCCTCACCAATTACTCCCTCTGTTCCTCTCCTAATCCTCTCAATCAAGACCCTCCCATAAACCTTCCCAACTACACTCAACAAGCTGATCCCTCTGAAACTACTACACTCACACTTGTCCCCCTTTCCCTTGTAAGGCGGAACTATACAGGCACTCCTCCAGTCCTCCGGCACTCTACCCTCTCTTAAACAAACATTAAATAACCTCACCAGCCAGTCCACCATCACTGTACCTACTTTCTTCAGACACTCTGCATAGCATCCATCCAACCCAGGTATATTACCTGCTCTCATCATCTTAACTGCTGCTTTCACTTCATCTTTCCCCATTTCTTCTCCATTTTCCTCACTCATCACGGTCATTTTCTTAGCGCTTCCCACTGCAACTACCTTTCCCTCCCTATCCTCCTTCACATTTAGCAACTCCCTAAAATACTCTGCCCACCTTCCTCTCACTGCCTTCTCTTCCATTATCATCTCTCCATCTGCACCTTTGACCTTTTCTTCTCTACTTGATTCGCCTCCTCTTTCTCATTTAATTCCCTTCCAAAACATTTTTTTATTACTTTCAATTTTTTTGTCATACTCTTACCCCATTTCACACCTGCTCTCCTCTTTGCTTCCTTTATCTTATGCTTAACTTCCTTTCTCTTTACTTTGTACCTCTCATACGATTCCCTCGTCCTAATTTGTAGCCAATCTATGAATGCCTGCTTCTTCTCTTCTACACCCTTCTTTGCTTCCTCATCCCACCACTCACTACCCTTTCCTTCTATTTCCTCCCGTCCTCCTGGTTCCACACACCATCTTTGCACACCTTGTGACTCCCTTCTTGAACCATCCCCATTCCTCCTCCACTCCTAGCTCTACTCTATCCTTTACTCCCTCCCACTCCTCTTTCAGCTTCTTCTTATACTCATTCTCCTTTTTTTCTTATTTAAGCAGTTCACTCTAAGTACCTCCCTACCTTCTGCCCTTTTCCCTTTTCTCCACCTATTCCCCATTCTCAATTTACCTTCCACCAGAAAATGATCTGATATTCCCCCACTCTCTCCCCTTTGAACATGTACATCCTTAACTCTTCCTACCATACTCCTGGTCAGCACTATATAGTCCATTAACGCTCTATCTGCCACCCTTCCATCCACCACCCTCTCCCATGTGTACTTATGCTTGACTTTCTTCCTAGATCTTGACTGGTAAGGGCACAAACACACCTTACCGATTTCGATCTCGCCCAAACACGGGTAGACGCGAAGACCTCGGGCCTGTGCGTGGAAAGCATTCCAAATGTGGGGCCTTTTGTCGGATTTTTCACATTTCTGTGTATGGCATCAGGACCTTTGGCCTGAGTGGTGTCCAATTGCAATGGACAGCAGGCCTGGTGGCCCTCCACCCATGGGTGAGATGGTGGCCCAATCTGAGTAGATGAATACAATAACCCCAAAACGCCCCAAAATCCAAAGGAAATTTGCCGAAAATTATCAGGTCACCAATTTGGCCCAAATTTACCCCACAGTGAAATAGTCGTGTACTGAGCACAGCTAGGTAGAGATGAGGAGCCTGGGCCCAAGGGCATGGCTGTGGTGCTCTTCTGAATTTGAGCCTTTTCTCCCTTTTTCACTTTTGGGCGGATTCCAAGTGGACTCCACGGGAGCCCTGACGGCCCTCAACCTGTGGGTGAGGTGGTGGGTAAATGGGAGCAGGTAACCAAAATGACCCCAAAACGAGAAAAATCACCCTTTTATTAATGAAAATCGGCAGATGATTGATTTGGCCCAAACCTACCCCAGAGGGTGAGAGTGGGCCACAGTACACTACAAGGTAGATGCAAGGAGCTGATACCTCTCGTCATACTCTTTTTTTTTTTTTTTTTTTTTTTTAACTTAAAATGACATCTAGAATGTACAATTAAATAAACCCTTTGACAGATATTTCATGGTGCATTCTTGACCTTTATCTAATTTATCTTATGACCGTCAAATTCTGTAAATTACACTTAAACATATTGTGACAATCACGAAGAACCCTGAAGAGGGCTATAGCTATTAGCCGAAATATAGAAGTTATACTTTCTTCCAAGTTTCCTTTTATTCCGACTGTGGGTTCTTCGTGATTATTATTTACAAATGTGCCACTACATTTTGTCCAAGTGATATTGTGACATGCTTATTATTACGGTAAATTACATATCAGGACTTCAGTGTCCATTTTGATGCAAAAGAACCTTCAAATTGTCTTTATCATTTAGTGTCCACGATGATAAACACAGCTAACTTCATTTCCGTCCTTCCATAGTCCTGCTCTTTGACCTTGTCTTTTCCTAAATTTATTGCTAGATTTTACAACTAAAAATGTGTTCTTTTGACTTAGGTTATGTGCTTGCTTTGAATAACAAATATATACATATATATATATATATATATATATATACAGTATTCATATAAATGTATATATATATATATATATATACACATATACCATAGGCTTTTTCCCCCTCACATGGGGGGTAGCCAAAAAGAAAAAGGCATAGAAACCACAAACCCTAACTTATTTTGAGGAGTCTGCGTATTTCCGTGGTGAATATTGACATTAACGAATATTTCTCAAATTCACAAATTTAATCAAATTTAAATACACATTCTAAAGGTACAGGGGTGACTAAAATATAATGTTATTTTCTAATGTATGTTGGTGTTGATGGTGTTATGGTATGTATTAATTACTTCTGGGATTCTTGCATCATTATATATACAAAAGGACATGAAGTAGAAAAATATTCATCTTACTATGTCGCCATCAACACATTAAAGGTAATCCCTTGACCTCGCAATTTGCGGAGGTACTCACTCGGAATGAGGAATCTTCTATTCAGGCGATTTTACGCGCTGCTATAGACTACACGCAAAAACATAATTTACACATAAAGACCGAATACTCCGGCGACGGATATTCGGCCTGTACGAAGGATTAAAAAGGATCACAAAGGAGGAGCATGCCGACAGGAGGCCTTTTGGACCATAACTAGATCAGATAAAAAAAAAAAAAAAAAAAAATATATATATATATATATATATATATATATATATATATATATCATTAAAAGTGATGGCTAGTTTTGCATTAATTATTTTCTTATAGGTATTTTCCATATACCTTATTATAGATTTATGTTCCTTAGAAAGGAATTTTATGACTTGACTGTATGTACTCATATTAGCTAGATCGCCATTTCGAGTTCTAAACCCTTCCTCAGTAGCTATTGAGATGTACTATCTTATAGGATAAGAATTAATCCGATGGCTAGCCACCTCCTTATTAGAAACAGCCCCCAACAAGAGAAAAGGGAACTTCAGAAATCCCATGTCATTTATAGGTTCACATGTACACGAGGGAACTGTGAAGCCCTCCCATCCACCTATATTGGCATGACTACAATGAGGTTGTCCCGTCGCCTCTCATATCACCTGACATCTGGAGCCCCTAAAAACCACTTAAAAGAAGCACATGGCATAACACTATCAAGAGAGAACCTAGAGGAAAACACTGACATTTTGGACTTATGTACTAACCATAGACGGCTCCCAATTTTAGAAGCATTATATATTAAGGAGTTAAGCCCAGTTCTAAATAAACAAGCAGACGACCTTAGAGCCCTCCCAAGCATGAGACAAACTGGTGCAAATCCAAACACGAGACATAACACCACAAACGCCAATATGGGACAAAACACCACCAGTGTAAACACGAGACAAAATTCCGCCACAACACATACCCGGAGGCTCTCCTTGTGCACGTGACATTTCGTCACTGCCCGAATACCAGGTGACCTCCCTAGTACGATCAGCCAGTTTGAAGAGCTGTTAGTATTAAAACTTAGAACTTTCATTAGACTCATCGGATTAATTCTTATGCTATAAGATAGTACATCCCAATAGCTACTGAAGAAGGGTCTAGAACCCGAAAATCGCGATCTAGCTAATATGACTACATACAGCCAAGTCATATATTTCCTGTCTAAGGAACATAAATCTATAATAAGGTATATGGAAAATACCTATAAGAAAATAATTAATGCAAAACTAGCCATCACTTTTAATGATATATGCATTAGAGAAAAAACTCCTGCCCAAATACACTGATATATATATATATATATATATATATATATATTATGTGTACACACACACACACACATATATATATATATATATCTGCAATGATAAATGAATAAATAAATAATTATAATAATATAAATAATCATAAATAAAATAAGATCTCTGTGCGGGGCACCGTCCTAGTCTTCCGGTAGGGTGGAGTTTGTGACGTTAAACCATATAAATAGAATAAGTAGATAAAAAAGTAAAGTTAGATAATAAATAAACATTATACTCTGTCACGAACGACATCAATCAATCCCCCCTTACACACCAATCCATTTCCAACTCCACGCCTCACAAGGCTTACAGATTTTTTGCTCTCCTCGTTCTTCGCGAGAGACAGATCCCCTCGAGAGGAAGAGATGTAACTTTCTCCACAGGGCTGAAGGGACAAAGAAACACGTGGAAACGGAACAGTGGGCGTTGTATCCAAAAGAAGTGGCGTTCTTATTGCACTCATTGTCGGAAATTGGGCCAGCCTTGCCATGCATGTGGCTACCCAGGTCACGCGGGAGACGAAGGTCGCTGAGGTCCTACTGCCCGTGACAGCCAGTCAAGAAACTTCTCGAGCCCGGGGGAAGGCCCCGTCCCAAGATGACTGCCGAGAAGCATGTGGAAATTGTTCACGTAAAATTTTTTGCAGCGCTCATAGTGCTGTTGGCAGGTTGGCCATGGTGGTAGTTCAGTTGGGTCACAAGAAGAATTGTCACCCCGGAACGCCCACATAAAGAATCGTCACCCCATGAGATCCCACCTGAAGAATTGTCACCCCAGTACGCCGAATATCAACAGTGGAATAAAGGTTAGGTTAGGTTGAATTAGGTTATGGTTATTGTCATCAACTTATACAACCGAAGAATCGTTAACCCCAGGGTGGCCCACATAAAGAATTGTCACTCTAGGATAGCCTACATGAAGATATGGTCACCCTAGCATTGCCCACATAAAGATATTGTCACCGTTAGGATAGCCCACATGAATAAATGTCATCCTAGGATAGCCCACACGAAAAATGGTCGCCCTAGGATAGCCCACATGAAGAATGGTCACCCTAGCATTGCCCACATAAAGAATTGTCACCCTAGCATAGCCCACATGAAAGAATTGTCACCCTGTCGATGTCTGGAGTGACGATTCATGTGATCCGTTCAGCTGTTTGGGACGAACGCCACCCAGTCAGTGCTTTCCTAGACACTGGTGGCAGCGGAATCTCTAATTCATAAGAGTTGCCCTGCCCGCCATCGCGGAGGATTTACTAGTGGGCAGTACTAGAATCATAGCAGCAGATGGTTCGGAGATGCGTATCCTTGGTAAAATTTACTGTGAGGGTTGGTATATCTTGTTTCCTGTTTACACACATCCTTTGTCATCCCAGTCGGAGGGTCTTCCTTGCGAAACTGATATTAGGGGTTGGATTTCTTGCCAGCGCACAGGGTGAGTTTAACATTCCTTCCTTTGATATTCAAAGTTTACGGCAAGGATATTCCAGTAATCCTTGCAGGGACGAGTACTTCAGCAAGAATCCATGTTCACTAGGTTTGAGGAGAGACAGAGTCATCAGGGAGTAGGAGAGGTAGCCACGTTCCCAGGCAAAACCATCGAGGGCTGCAAGGGTACCAGGTTTCTCTGGTTGGAACACTGGGATTGGCCTTCGAGAGGAGCAGACAAGCTGACTCTTGCAGGTCAGGTAATCTCAGCCCTGTTTCACGGCAGGGGACATACGCTAAGGGTCCCAGCCTGCTCGGCCAGGGAGTATTGGAAGTGCTACAAAACAGAAAAAGGAAAGGCCTGGTGCAAAGTACCCTTTCTGAACATGGGATCTGATGCCCTTGAGATCCAGAAAGACCACGTGGTTGGGAACTTACACTCCTAGGGGAGATCACATTGGTAGACGGCAGAATAGATTTATCAGTGTGAACGGTGCAGGCGACCGAGAAAGTGGATATACTCGTAGTAAGAAGGGATAAACTAAGACGGGAAGTAAGGAATTTCGTCCCCGTCCCAAATAGCAAGGAAACTTTATACATACATACATACATACATGCATACATACATACATGATGTTATTACCCATTATCATTGTGTCATTTATCTCCATGGAATCCTCTTGGTAGCTGTGAGCTTAAAATACAAATTAATTTTTTTATATTCTTCACAAATTATTTTGTTCAACTGAGGTAAGTTCTACTATATAAGCCAGAGAAAATTGCTGTGCTCTTTTATATTTTATTGGTTGCTACCGGGTAATTTTATTCAGCTGAGGGAAAGATCTTTAAAGATCTTAAAGTCGCTGTGGGCTAGATTGAGCGACGTTTCGTAGCCGACAATTGATGGCAACCTGTTGTCTTTTTTATCTGAAACCTTTTTTATTTCATGTTAAAGATTGTAGGAGCAATATTCAATGGTCCAAGCGTGTTTTTGGTCTCCTCAGGGTAATAAGAGGTTATTAGAGGCTCATTGTTTAGCCATTTCGAAGGGCTCGAAGAGTGCGCCAACGGAGAAGACGCTGGAAAGGGTCTACCGCAAGAAGAACTCTCAGAATCTCCTGCGAGGATTCGCTCAGGCGGTTCCAGACCCTGAAATCATTGAGGATTTCGTCTTCGTTCACCCACAGCTTGTAGAAGCGGTTATCGAAGTCGGGACTCTCCCAGGGCTTCTCCTTTGATCATTGTGAAAAGGGTAACGCCGCAGGACCAACAAATCCACCGGAGGGCCTGCGTATTTAGAGGACTCGAGGACTTCGGGGGCCATGTACGCCCTTGTTCCCACACACCCTTTGAGAGGGACCTCTTCGTTCTTGACGACGTAGATGTCAGCGAGGCCGAAGTCGGCGACCTTGAGGAACTTTTCCTCCGTCAGAAGGAGGTTCTTCGGTTTAAGGTCTCGGTGCACGACTCCTCTGGAGTGCAGATACTCGACTGCCTCCATGAGCTGATCAAAGGGTCTGAGGGCTTCCTCTTCGTTGATATGGCCGATGACGTCAGAGAGAGTTCCTCCTGTACAGTACTCCAAACACAAGACAACTTTCTTGAGCGTCCTCTTGAGGCAGATGAGTTGGACGACGTTGCTGTGTTGGATCTGGCAGTGAATATACTCCTCTCGAAGAGCCGTCGACTGGAAGAACCGAGGAACAGATTTCTGTGCGACGAGTTCCTCTGAAGTCTCGTTCTTCGTCAGGGGACGACCTTCCCGAACGATCCTCTTCCGAGAAGTCTGACCCTTGCACCAGTCCGAGGAATGCAGGTAGGTCTCGGCCTTCTTCATGTTTTCCTGCAAATCTTTCCTTCTTCGGGACTCTGGTGACGAGGGTACTTCAAGACTTCGTGATCGTCGGTTCTTTCGTTGGAGGATCCTTGTTTCTTTCCTTTGTTGTCGCCGGGTTTCTTTCCTTTTCTCGAAATCCACACTCGAAGTCGCTCGAAACACAACTTCAAGAATGCCATTGTTAAAAATCCTACAATTTTGTCAAATATCTCTAGCAGCCGTGGAGCACATATTTTTTCCAAAAGGTCTAATGCAGATTATATGATGAACTTTGTATGAATAGCGAAAAGGGAGCCATGTTGAAATAATCTTGATACATTTTCTTAAATATGAAAAGTGATACATTCCTTTAATAAGCTCATATA
>NC_134814.1:23988629-24001129 GCF_046742065.1 Oratosquilla oratoria
GTCCACTCGGTAAAACACTTGCTCCATCGCTTATCAGTCGTTCGCGCTAACATACCTGCGCAATTCCACTTTCTTTCACCGCCTCCACAATATCTTTCACTTTAGTCTGCTCTCTCACCCAACTTGCTCTCTTTCGTTCTCTCAGTGTTATTCCCATCACTTATCTCTCTGTGCCGTCCTTAGCTTTGTTTCCATCGCCTTTGTCAGTTTCCAAGTTTGACACCCGGAGATTATTGCTGGCAAAATGCATTGATTGTAAGCTTTACGTTTCAAATATAAAGGTAGAGGACCTCTCACAATTCTATTATACTTACCAAACACTTTCAAACCAGTTGGAATACGTTTTTTTATTTCATTATTATGATCTTTGGTCACTTTCACCATCTGGCCTAAATAGTTATACTCTTCAACTTCAAGACTCTCACTATCGATTATAATCTCTTTACTTTGAACTTTCGTGTTGAACATTACTTTGGTTTTAGTCTTATTCATTTTTAAACTTACTTTGAGACTTTCCTTGTTTAGATCACTCAGCATATCTTGCAAGTCTTCTGTTTTTTGTGAAATAAGAATAATGTCATCCTCAAATCTTATGTGGTTCAAATATTCGCCATTAATCTTCCCAACTGAACCTTTTGAAAATCTCTTCCAAGCAAGCTGTAAATAATTTGGGTGAAATTGTATCGCTTTGCCGTACTCCTTTCTCGATTTTGATATTTTCTTTATCTTTATGTAGTCGAATTCTAGCGGTACTTTTCGCATAAATCTTTTCTAAAACTCTTACGATATGTTCGTTTGTACCCTGATTGCGTAGCGAGTTTAGTATTGCTATTTGTTCTACTGAGTCAAAGGCCTTCTCGTAATGTACAAAAGCTAAAGACAGAGGTATATTGTATTGTGTCGTTTTCTCGATTAGTTGGTTCATCGCCTGCAAATTGTCTAGAGTCGAGTATCTGCTCCGAAAGCCTGCCTGTTCTCTCGGTTGGTTTCCATCTAAAACTTGACATAGTGTAAATCCATGTGAACAAGTTGTATAGACACGGTAAAGGAAACATGGACTGGAGGTGAAGCTTTATTCCTGACGTTTCGTCTAACGACTTTCCCAAAGGAATGAGCATACTAGAAACATACAGAGATTATAAACCCGCCTTATGGCTCAAGGGGGTGTGCGAGCGTATAGCGCTGTGTCCTGATTGGCCCGCTGAGACAGCCAATCACGAAGCGCTATATTCGCTGAAGATTTGGCCCAGGTGAAGCTCCCAGCCTTATTGTTGATATTCGGACGAGTGGTGATGTACGCAGCTTCTATAGATTTTCTGGTCTTCTTATCCATACCTTCGTGTAGAATCTCGGCTCGGTGGTGCAATGGTGGTGCATGTTGACGATTCTGGGCACCTCCCACAATGGAACCGAGCCGAGATTCTACATAAGGTATGGATAAGAAGACCAGAAAATCTATAGAAGCTGCGTACATCACCACTCGTCCAAATATCAACAATAAGGCTGGGAGCTTCACCTGGGCCAAATCTTCAGCGAATATAGCGCTTCGTGATTGGCTGTCTCAGCGGGCCAATCAGGACACAGCGCTATACGCTCGCACACCCCCTTGAGCCATAAGGCGGGTTTATAATCTCTGTATGTTTCTAGTATGCTCATTCCTTTGAGAAAGTCGTTAGACGAAACGTCAGGAATAAAGCTTCACCTCCAGTCCATGTTTCCTTTACCGTGTCTATACAACTTGACATAGTGTATTTGTAAGGATCTTGGAGAATACTTTATATACATTTGATAGCAAGGTAATCGGTCGATAGTTACTAAGGTCCTTCTGTTCTCCTTTTTTACGAAGCAAAATCACTATAGCATTGCACCACGCTTTCCTGACGTAAGCACTAGGTGTACGACTGAGCTATCTTAATATGAACTTCTTTCCCTGCGTCTTTCAACAGATCTATCGATATATCATCTTCCCCAGATGCTCTTCCTCGTTTCATTTTTTTAGAGCAAATTCTACTTCCTTTGTAATCTTTGGTACACCACTAACGTCTACACATGAATTTACTGACTCAACTACGGTCTTCGACGAGTAAAGCTCTTGTTAAAACTCTTCTACTTTTTTTTACCATTCTGCCCCTGCATTTAATGATTTCTCCATTTTTATCTTTCAAACATATCATTTGCTGTCTTCCTAAAGCATGTCTGCGCTCGGTCACTTTACTATTTTTACCTTTCCGAATAGTTTCCTCTATTTCATCATGTTTCTCTTTCTTTTCTCTAATCTCTGCCTGTTGTTGATAAGCTTGTTTAATTCTACTCTTTGTATTTCGTCTCTCCTGCTTTTGATCTGCATGGTCCTCCTTCTTTTAATTAGGTCATTTGTAGCTTTGGAATATTTGTTTTTTGTAATACTTTTTGTACTTCCTACTTTCTCTGCCGATTCCCTAATGATATTCACTAAATTCAAATTCATATCTTCGACGGTGTCCTCGTTAGTTCTTAAAGCTTCGAATCTATTCTTAATTTCTAACTGAAACTCCTTTTTATTATCCTTAATCTTTGCAAGACTTATTTTTTTTTTAAACTAGTTTATTTCTCTCGGCTCTGAAATTGAATTTAGCTGTGCAACCTACCATTCTATGGTCACTACCTATGTTGACTTTATTTATCACCGTAACATTGCTAACGCTTTTGCTCTCATCTTCTAATATGAAGTCTATTTCGTCCTTTGTTGTTCCATTTGGTCTTCTCCACGTCCATTTTCGACCTACACGCTTTTGGAAGAAAATGTTCATTATCCTTATGTTGTAGTTTTCTGCAAAATTGACTAACATCTCGCCTCTGTAATTTCTTTCACCTACTCCAAATTTCCCAATGCACGACTCATCTCCCATCTTCTTCCCCGCTTTAGCATTAAAGTCGCCTATTACCAACGTGTACTTTCTTTTTTCTTGATTCATTACCTGACTTAAATCATCATAGAAGGATTCAATTTCATGGTCTGAACTCTGTGAAGTTGGTGCATAAACTTGAACTATTTTTAGATTGTACCTTTTACACAGCCTAATCACAATCCAAGCTACCCTGTCTGATAAACTACTGAACTTGATTACGTTACCAGCAATCTCTCGGTTGATCAAGAATCCTACTCCATTTTATCTTCCTTTGTCCTTACCTCTATAGTAGAAGAGGTGGTGACCATCTTGTAATTGCATCAGCTTTTCTTCCGTTCTTTGGTCTTCGCTCAGTCCTACGATGTTCCAGTTGATGTTGTCTAGTTCTTCCATTAAAGTCTCCAGCCTGTGGTCTTCTGAGAGAGTTCTGACGTTGTAGGTATAGATCTTCATTTTCTTCATACTGCTTAATGTCTCCATTTCTAATCCTAACACAAGCTCTACTACTCTCATAAAAACTCTTAACTGCTCTTAACAGCTTTTCTCCCATCCCATATATCTGCAGTACCTCCTACAGTGTCTTCCTGTCTACCAGCTCCATAAAAGCCCAAAAAACATCTTTAATTTTTTCTATATCTTTCTCACATATCTGTCTTACCACAAAAATCTGATCTACACAACCCCTACTTGTCCTAAACTCACACTCTTCCTCACCAATTACTCCCTCTGTTCCTCTCCTAATCCTCTCAATCAAGACCCTCCCATAAACCTTCCCAACTACACTCAACAAGCTGATCCCTCTGAAACTACTGCACTCACACACTTGCCCCCCTTTCCCTTGAATAGCCGAACTATACAGGCACTCCTCCAGTCCTCGGCACTCTACCCTCTCTTAAATAAACATTAAACAAACATTAAATAACCTCACCAGCCAGTCCACCATAACTGTATCTCCTTTTTCAGACATTCTGCATGTCATCCATCCAACCCAGGTACCTTACCTGCTCTCATCATCATCTTAACAGCTGCTTTCACTTCATCCTTCCCTCTTTCCTCCCCATTTTCCTCAGTCATCACGGACATTATCTTAGTGCTACCCACTACAACTACCTTTCCCTCTCTATCCTCCCTCACATTTAACAACTCCCTACAATACTCTGCCCACCTTCCTCTTATTGCCTTCTCTTCCATTAACATCTCTCCATCTGCACCTTTTACCTTTTCTTCTCTACTTGATTCGCCTCCTCTTTCTCTCTTAATTTCCTTCCAAAACATTTTTTTTTAATTACTTTCAATTTTTTTTGTCACACTCTTACCCCATTTTACACCTCCTCTCCTCTTTGCTTCCTCTATCTTATGCCTAACTTCCTTTCTCTTTACTTTGTACCTCTCATACGATTCCCTCGTCCTAATTTGTAGCCAATCTATGAATGCCTGCTTCTTCTCTTCTACAAACTTCTTTGCTTCCTCATCCCACCACTCACTACCCTTTCCTTCTATTTCCTCCCGTCCTCCTGGTTCCACACACCATCTTTGCACACCTTGTGACTCCTTTCTTGAACCATCCCCATTCCTCCTCCACTCCTAGCTCTACTCTCTCCTTTACTCCCTCCCACTCCTCTTTCAGCTTCTTCTTATACTCATTCTCCTTTTTTTTTTATTTAAGCAGTTCACTCTAAGTACCTCCCTACCTTCTGCCCTTTTCCCTTTTCTCCACCTATTCCCCATTCTCAATTTACCTTCCACCAGAAAATGATCTGATATTCCCCCACTCTCTCCCCTTTGAAGATGTACATCCTTAACTCTTCCTACCATACTCCTGGTCAGCACTATATAGTCCATTAACGCTCTATCTGCCACCCTTCCATCCACCACCCTCTCCCATGTGTACTTATGCTTGACTTTCTTCCTAGATCTTGACTGGTAAGGGCACAAAGACACCTTACCGATTTCGATCTCGCCCATAAACACGGGTAGACGCGAAGACCCTGGGCCCGAGGGCCTGTGCGTGGAATCCATCCAAATGTGGGCCTTTTGTCGGATTTTTCACATTTGTGTGTATGGTATCAGGACCTTTGGCCTGAGTGGTGTCCAATTGCAATGGACAGCAGGCCTGGTGGCCCTCCACCCATGGGTGAGATGGTGGCCCAATCTGAGTAGATGAATACAATAACCCCAAAACGCCCCAAAATCCAAAGGAAATTTGCCGAAAATTATCAGGTGACCAATTTGGCCCAAATTTACCCCACAGGGAGAGAGTCATGTACTGAGTATAGCTAGGTAGAGATGAGGAGCCTGGGCCCAAGGGCATGGCTGTGGTGCTCTTCTGAATTTGAGCCTTTTCTCCCTTTTTCACTTTTGGGCGGATTCCAAGTGGACTCCACGGGAGCCCTGACGGCCCTCAACCTGTGGGTGAGGTGGTGGGTAAATGGGAGCAGGTAACCAAAATGACCCCAAAACGAGAAAAATCACCCTTTTATTAATGAAAATCGGCAGATGATTGATTTGGCCCAAACCTACCCCAGAGGGTGAGAGTGGGCCACAGTACACTACAAGGTAGATGCAAGGAGCTGATACCTCTCGTCATACTCTTTTTTTTTTTTTTTTTTTTTTTAACTTAAAATGACATCTAGAATGTACAATTAAATAAACCCTTTGACAGATATTTCATGGTGCATTCTTGACCTTTATCTAATTTATCTTATGACCGTCAAATTCTGTAAATTACACTTAAACATATTGTGACAATCAAGAAGAACCCTGAAGAGGGCTATAGCTATTAGCCGAAATATAGAAGTTATACTTTCTTCCAAGTTTCCTTTTATTCCGACTGTGGGTTCTTCGTGATTATTATTTACAAATGTGCCACTACATTTTGTCCAAGTGATATTGTGACATGCTTATTATTACGGTAAATTACATATCAGGACTTCAGTGTCCATTTTGATGCAAAAGAACCTTCAAATTGTCTTTATCATTTAGTGTCACGATGTTCAACACAGCTAACTTCATTTCCGTCTTCCATAGTCCTGCTCTTTGACCTTGTCTTTCCTAAATTTATTGCTAGATTTTACAACTAAAAATGTGTTCTTTTGACTTAGGTTATGTGCTTGCTTTGAATAACATATATATATATATATATATATATTTATATATATATAATATAAATATACATATACATATGGATATATATATACCAAAGGATTTTTCCCCCTCACATGGGGGGGTAGCCAAGAACAAAAAGGCATAGAAACCACAAACCCTAACTTATTTTGAGGAGTCTGCATATTTCCGTGGTGAATATTGACATTAACGAATATTTCTCAAATTCACAAATTTAATAAAATTTAAATACACATTCTAAAGGTACAGGGGTGACTAAAATATAATGTTATTTTCTAATGTATGTTGGTGTTGATGGTGTTATGGTATGTATTAATTACTTCTGGGATTCTTGCATCATTATATATACAAAAGGACATGAAGTAGAAAAATATTCATCTTACTATATCGCCATCAACACATTAAAGGTAATCCCTTGACCTCGCAATTTGCGGAGGTACTCACTCGGGATGAGGAATCTTCTATTCAGGCGATTTTACGCGCTGCTATAGACTACACGCAAAAACATACATACATACATATACCAAGGCTTTTTCCCCCTTACAAGGGAGGTAGCCAAAAAGGGAAAGGCATAAAAACACTCCCACCCATTTCATCCCTAAATACACTCCACACCCCTCCCACCCTCCCTCTAATCTGAGCACCTCCTGGATGACGGGTCATCCCTGCACCCTGCCCACCGCCCTGGGTCAGAAGCAGTGTCGCAAGACACAGTACATCCACAGCAAGGCCGCTTCATTTAATCGGCGACCCCCCCCTCTCCGTCCCCCTCTGCATATAAGGCGAGGACGGGGAGAAATCCCTTCGGGCTGCGTCAAAATTTACTCACACATTCTACCCCGGCCCCCTCCCCCACGCCTTTTCCTCCTCATGCAGTCACAACATCATCCATATACAACCATTCTCCACTCACCTCTGTCTTCCGTCCTCTCCCTTCCTTCCTCAACAGACATTCCCCTCCTCCCCAAAGCCCCCTTCACCCCATCCATCCACCTCATCCTAGGACGTCCCCTCATGTTCACTCCCTCCACATCTGCCTTCCATACCTCTTTTATTAGTCTTTCTTCACTCATTCTTTCCATGTGTCCAAACCATCCTAATATTCTTTCATCAACCCTATCTCCCAAATCCTTTTTCACCCCTGTTCTCCTCCTCACCTCCTCATTTCTCACTCTATCCAGCCTAGTAACCCCCACCATACTTCTCAGACACCTCATCTCAAACACATTCAAACTCCTTCTCTCTTCTTCTCTTATATTCCACGTTTCTGCCCCATACAGTGCTGTTGGCACAATCACTCCTTCATACAGTCTCCTCTTCGCATCCATTCCCAAATGTCTATTCCTCATTACACTCTTTAAACCACCAAGGCATATACTCGCTTCTCTCAATCTACATTCTACCTCCACCTTCACTCCACCTTTTCCTGCTACACTTGCACCCAAGTATCTAAAACTATCCACTTCCTCCAGTCGCTCTCCCTTAATGTTCACTTCCAGTCTACTGCCACTTTCACCCCTTGTACATCTCATCACCTTACTTTTATCCACATTTATCTTTAGCTTTCTTCTATCACATACTCTCCCAAACTCTGCCACCAGCTTCCTCAATCCCTCCTCTGACCCTGCCACAAGCGCAGTGTCGTCCGCAAACAACAGCTGGCTCACCTCCCACTTTTCTCCATTTTCTTTAACCATCTCCAATCCCTGACTCACTACCCTAGCATTCACCTCTCGCACCACCCCATCCATGTATAAGTTGAACAGCCAGGGTGACATAACGCATCCTTGACGAAGTCCCACCTTTACTTCAAACCACTCACTCTCTCCATTTCTAATCCTGACACATGCTCTACTACTCTCATAAAAACTCTTGACAGCTCCCAAAAGCTTTCCTCCTATCCCATAAATCTGCATAACCTCCCACAGTGCCTTTCTGTCTACCCTATCATATGCCTTTTCCAGATCCATAAAAGCCCAAAAAAACATCCTTCCCCTTTCCTATAGCTTTCTCACATATCTGTCTTACCACAAAGATCTGATCTACACAACCTCTACCTGTCCTAAATCCACACTGTTCCTCACCAATTACTCCTTCTGTTCCTCTCCTAATCCTCTCAATTAAGATCCTCCCATAAGCCTTCCCTACTACACTTAACAGGCTAATCCCTCTGAAACTACTACATTCACACTTGTCCCCTTTTCCCTTGTAAAGAGGAACTATACAGGCACTTCTCCAGTCCTCCGGTACTCTACCCTCTCTCCAGCAAACATTAAATAATCTCACCAACCAGTCCACTCACGCAAAAACATAATTTACACATAAAGACCGAATATTCCGGCGACGGATATTCGGCCTGTACGAAGGATTAGAAAGGATTACAAAGGAGGAGCATGCCGACAGGAGACCTTTTGGTATAGAACTAGGTCGGATAAAAAAAAAAAAAAAAAAAAAAAAAATATATATATATATATATATATATGTATATATATATACGTACACACACACACACACACACACACACACACATATATATATATATATAAATATATATTTATATATAAATATATAATTATAAATGAATAAATTAATAATTAATATAATATAGATAAATATAAATAAAATAAGATCTCTGTGAGGGGTACTATCCTAGTCTTCCGGTAAGGTGGAGTTTGTGACGTTAAACCATATAAATAGAATAAGTAGATAAAAAGGTAAAGTTAGATAATAAATAAACATTATACTCTGTCACGAACGACATCAATCAATCACCCCTTACACCACCAATCCATTCCAACTCCACGCCTCACAAGCATACAGATTTTTTCCTCTCCTCGTTCTTCGCGAGAGACAGATCCCCTCGAGAGGAAGAGATGTAACTTCTCCACAGGGCTGAGGGACAAAGAGACACGTGGGAACGGAACAGTGGGCGTTGTATCCAAAAGAAGTGGCGTTCTTATTGCACTCATTGTCGGAAATTGGGCCAGCCTTGCCATGCATGTGGCTACCCAGGTCACGCGGGAGACGAAGGTCGCTGAGGGCCTACTGCCCGTGACAGCCAGTCAAGAAACTTCTCGAGCCCGGGGGAAGGCCCGTCCCAAGATGACTGCCGAGAAGCATGTGGAAATTGTTCACGTAAAACTTTTCCAGCGCTCATAGTGCTGTTGGCAGGTTGGCCATGGTGGTAGTTCAGTTGGGTCACAAGAAGAATTGTCACCCCGGAACGCCCACATAAAGAATCGTCACCCCATGAGATCCCACCTGAAGAATTGTCACCCCAGTACGCCGAATATCAACAGTGGAATAAAGGTTAGGTTAGGTTGAATGAGGGTTATGCTTATTGTCATCAACTTATACAACCGAAGAATCGTAAACCCAGCATGGCCCACATGAAGAATTGTCACCCTAGGATAGCCCACATGAAGAATGGTCACCCTAGCATTGCCCACATAAAGAATTGTCACCCTAGGATAGCCCACATGAAGAATTGTTACCCTAGCATAGCCCACATGAAGAATTGTCACCCTAGCATAGCCCACATGAAAGAATTGTCACCCTAGCATAGCCCACATGAAAGAATTGTCACCCTAGCATAGTCCACATGAAGAATTGTCACCCTGTCGATGTCTGGAGTGACGATTCATGTGATCCGTTCAGCTGTTTGGGACGAACGCCACCCAGTCAGTGCTTTCCTAGACACTGGTGGCAGCGGTATCTCTAATTCATAAGAGTGCCCTGCCCGCTAACGCGGAGGATTTACTAGTGGGCAGTACTAGAATCATAGCAGCAGATGGTTCGGAGATGCCTAACCTTGGTAAAATTGACTGTGAGGGTTGGTCTAGCGTGTTTCCAGTTTACACACATCCTTTGTCATCCCAGTCGAGGGTCTTCCTGCGAAACTGATATTAGGGGTTGGTTTCTTGCCAGCGCACAGGGTGAGTTTAACATTCCTTCCTTTAATATTCAAAGTTGACGGCAAGGATATTCCAGTAATCCTTGCAGGGACGAGTACTTCAGCAAGATCCATGTTCACTAGGTTTGAGGAGAGACAGAGTCATCAGGGAGTAAGAGAGGTAGCCACGTTCCCAGCCAAAACCATCGAGGCTGCAAGGGTACCAGGTTTCTCTGGTGGAACACTGGGATTGGCCTTCGAGAGAGCAGACAAGCTGACTCTTGCAGGTCAGGTAATCTCAGCCCTGTTCACGGCAGGGACATACGCTAAGGGTCCCAGCCTGCTCGGCCAGGGAGTATTGGAACTGCACAAAACAGAAAAAGGAAAGGCCTGGTGCAAAGTACCCTTTCTGAACATGGGATCTGATGCCCTTGAGATCCAGAAAGACCACGTGGTTGGGAACTTACACTCCTAGGGGAGATCACATTGGTAGACGGCAGAATAGATTTATCAGTGTGAACGGTGCAGGCGACCGAGAAAGTGGATATACTCGTAGTAAGAAGGGATAAACTAAGACGGGAAGTAAGGAATTTCGTCCCCGTCCCAAATAGCAAGGAAACTTTATACATACATACATACATACATACATACATACATACATACATACATACATACATACATACATGCATACATACATACATGATGTTATTACCCATTATCATTGTGTCATTTATCTACATGGGATCCTCTTGGCAGCTCTGAGCTTACAACACAAACAGCGATGTTTTTCTTTATATTCTTCACAAGTGATTTTGTTCAACAAAAGTAAGTTCTACTATATAAGCCAAAGATAATTGCTGTGCTCTTTCATATTTCATTGGATGCTGGCGGATGATTTTATTCAGCTGAGGGAAAGATCTTTAAAGATCTAAAGTCGCTGTGGGCTAGATTGAGCGACGTTTCGTTGCCGACAATTGATGGCAACCTGTTTTTATTTTTATTTTTATCTGAACCTTTTTTATTTGAAGGTAAAGATTGTAGGAGCAATATTGAATGGTTCGAGAGAGTTTTTAGTCTCCTTTGGGCAATGAGAGGTTATTAGAGGCTGAGTGTTCAGCCAGTTGGAAGGGCTCGAAGAGTGCGCCATCTGATGAGACGCTGGGAAGGGTCTACCGTAAGAAGAGCTCTCAGAATCTGTTGGAAAGATTCGCTCAGGCGGTTCCAGACCTTGAAATCGTTGATGATGTCGTCTTGGTTCACCCAAATGTTGTAGAATCGGTTGTCGAGGTCGGGACTCTCCCAGGGCTCGTCTCCGTTGATGATTGTGAAAAGGGTCACGCCGCAGGACCACAAATCCACCGGAGGGCCCAAGTATTTAGAGGACTCGATTACTTCGGGGGCCATGTACGCCCTTGTCCCCACATATCCTTTGAGAAGGACTTCTTTGTTCTTGACGACGTAGATGGCAGCTAGACCGAGGTCGGCAACCTTGAGGACCTTTTCCTCCGTCAGAAGGAGGTTGTCCGGTTTAAGGTCTCGGTGCACGATTCCTCTGGAGTGCAGATGCTCGACTGCCTCCATGAGCTGGCCGAAGAGTCTAAGGGCTTCCTCTTCATTGATGTAGCCGATGACGTCTGAGACAGTCCCTCCTGCACAGTACTCCAAACACAAGACAACTTTGGTGAGCGTCCTCTGGAAGCAGATGAGCTGGACGACGTTGCTGTGTTGGATCTGGCAGTGGACGTACTCCTCGCGAAGGTCCGTCTACTGGAAGAGCCGAGGAACAGACTTATGTGCGACGAGTTCCTCTGAAGTCTCGTTCTTCGTCAGGACGACCTTCCCGAACGATCCTCTTCCGAGAAGTCTGACCTTGCACCAGTCCGAGGAATGCAGGTAGGTCTCGGCCTTCTTCATGTTTTCCTGCAAACTTTCCTTCTTCGGGACTCTGGTGACGAGGTACTTGAAGACTTCGTGATCGTCGGTTCTTTCGTTGGAGGATCCTTGTTTCTTTCCTCTTCTCGAAAGCCACACTCGAAGTCGCTGGAAACACAAATTCAAGAATGTCATTGTTAAAAATCCCACAATTTTGTCAAATATCTCTAGCAGCCGTGGAGCACATATTTTTTCGAAAAGGTCTAATGCAGATTATATTATGAACTTTGTATGAATAGCGAAAAGGGAGCCATGTTGAAATAATCTTGATACATTTTCTTAAATATGAAAAGTGATACATTCCTTTAATAAGCTCATATATAGATATACATTCTCTTTGAAAATCATATGAATTATAAAACAGTAGTGAAATTGAAATACTTTGTCAATAAAGAACACGGCCTCAATAAGGTCATAAGCAACTTTTCACTCCCCCTTACTCTTTCTTTTTCTTTGAGTTTGTTTTTGTGTTTGTACATCTATGATAAATATATACACATCTATATGCACACACAAACACACACACACACACACACACACACACACACAACAGAAATACAAGAGGACACGGAAAGAAAATAAAAAAAGACAGCTATAGAAGAGATTTGAAAAAGAACAGCTTTCCTCACAGAGTAATAGACAGTTGGAACAAGTTAGATGAGAAA
>NC_134814.1:24003629-24008629 GCF_046742065.1 Oratosquilla oratoria
ACTCGGAACTAGACCCGCGACTACTTTTTCCACCTTCAACATATATATATAAATATATATATATATATGTATATTTATATATATATGTATGTATATATACAGTATATATATATATATATGTTATATACAGTATATACATATATATATGTATATATATACAGTATATACAATATGTATATATATATGTACATATACAGTATATACATACACACACACACACACACACTGTTACGAATCTCGCTCACATATCTGACTTGCAATAGATTAAGTATGTGAAATGAGTTCCCAAGACCCCATGTCTTTGGGATAACTCAAATAGAAATTGTAAAGTTGTCAGACTCGTAACACATAGTAAGAGTGAATGAGTCTTTGGGTAACTTAAAAGAAATTTCAAGGCCGCCACCTGATTTTGTATTATCATAAAAATCAAGAAAAATGAAACGCACAGATAACATTTACACTATTCATTAAAGTTAATAGGATTACACGAAGGATTACAATCACTGAACATTCAAGTGAGTAAATAAGTTTACATTCAAATGAGTAAATAAGTTTCAAAACAGAAGATTCCCGCTCGAAAACTTTTAACGGGTGGTGAAAGAAAATTTATATTGAATTAATACTTTACCAACGAAAAACACTGTCTAAGTCACTACCATACACATTTCACACCACTACATGAAACACTAGATGAAACACTAGCTGAGTTAATTATCTTACGACTAATACAGGGGGAGTACAGAGGACTTACTTCAGCCGAATAATCCGCCCCGAGGCAGCACACCTTTACATCGTACCCTCTACTCTAAAACTGACTCTTCTGACGCTGAAGGCGCTCTGGTTCTTTCTACAAAAATCCTCTGATTGGCCCATAGGAATTGCGTCTATGGAGATTGAACCTGATTGGTCAATTAACTAAAACGTTCTCCTTCGTTCTAGGCTGAGTGTTAGAACAAATACTCCATTGTATGGACGGACCTCCTTCCCACGCCTCCTCAGTACTCGTCCTGTAATCTGACACCCCACGTAATCGCGAGGCGCCGTTATCCAAGTAATAAAATATTCCCGTCTTACATATATGGGAATATATGTGACACCTCCCTCTTTAAGGGTAAAAAAAGAAAGAAAAAATCTTGCAAAGATTTTTTTTTTTTTTTTTTAGACAGACAATCGGCTATCACATTGTCTTCCCTCGTATATGACGAACGTCTAAATGATACTCCTTCAAAAACAAACTCCACCTGGTTAAGCGGAGGTTCTTATCTTTAAACTTGTTAAGGTACTTCAAGGGATGGTGGTCTGTGAAAACCGTTACCTGGGCACCAACATGGACATGCACAACAAAATACTTAATTGCTAAGATCATTGATGGCAAACCCTTTTCTTTGACACTCTTAGTAACATAACGGAATCATAAGTCTTAGTCCACTGGAACTTTGTTCCTTCCTCAATGATAGTCACTTATTGCGGGTTCACACGATACGGGGCTTGCTTGATGGGCGTCGCATCTTCCCGTCCACGTCATGCAGCGTCAGGTGGGTCCTTCCAGGGGCATCCCGAAAGCTCTCCTGGTATCGTCTCTGCAACTTCAGTAGGTCCTCTCGCTGCTCAGCCGAAAGATGACCCAGCTGGCTCACCACCTGTGGCCACACCTCTGCATTCGCCTTCCACGTCATCTCGAAGGTGCGGAAGGTCGAGTCCTCGTCTTCCTCAGGCCCGATGGAGACGGCATGCACACTACCGCCAGACACACCCACATCACTCGTGTCCCTCTCCTGGTACGCTTTCAACACACCGAGGTGACACAACTGCTGCTTCCGTCTCCTACCAGGAGTGACAACCACTCTGTTCAGTTCCTTCACTCGTTTTGTCACGTCGAATGGGTCGCTGAACCTCGCTCCTTGTTTAAACTCTCGCGCTTTCGCCTTCACTCGCCCTTGAACACTCTGCCAACATGAGGTCAACCTACTTCTCACTGCCTCCACCGACTTCATCACTCTTGGATCACCTTTATATCCTGCAAAGGAATTATCATGCCCTAATCGCATAACTCCTTCCCTGTAGACCTTTGGCAACACTATTTGTCGCCTATCAGACCATACTGCGTCATCAGTAGGGCAGGTACTATCCACCCACTTGCGGAATAGTACTCCCGACTCCAAATAGTATTCCTTTGACAACTCACTCTCACTCACCACTCCTTCCTTCCGGTCTCCCAATTCGGAGCCAACTCTCTGTAAGCCACGGGGGCTCATTGCCTTCACCTCCTTCTCTTCCATTCCCTGTAAGACACTGGGACCCCTTGTTTCTCCCTCCTTCTCTCCAATTCTTTGTGAGTCATTAGGACTCTTTTCTCCTTTCTTCTCTCCCTTTCTGTGTGAGCCACTTAGACTCCATTTCTCTCCTTTCTTCTCTCCCTTTCTGTGTGAGCCACTTAGACTCCATTTCTCTCCTTTCTTCTCCCCCTTGCTGTGTGAGTCACTTAAACTCCATTTCTCTCCTGTCTTCTCTCCCTTTCTGTGTGAGTCACTTAGACTCCATTTCTCTCCTGCTTTTTCTCCCTTTTTGTATGAGTCGCTTAGACTCCATTTCTCTCCTTTCTTCTCTCCCTTTCTGTGTGAGTCACTTAGACCCCATTTCTCTCCTTTCTTCTCTCCCTTTCTGTGTGAGTCACTTAGACTCATTTTCTTTCCTTTCTTCTCTCCCTTTCTGTGTGAGTCACTTAGACTCTTTCCCTCTCCCTTCTTCTCTCCCATAAACAGACGAGTCAGGTCAGACACTTCCGACTCGCTACCACGTTCCTCACGGAACAGGAACCTCAAGTCCACCTCTGTCTCGACTTGGGTATATTCACTAGGGATTTTTCCTTCGGGATTCAGACTGTCCTTACATTTAGGACTTCCACAACCTTCCCCTCTCGAGACCTTTATTGGCCTCACTTGGTCTTTAGACCGTTCTCTCTCTCTTCTCTCCCATGTAGGTGTGGGGCACATTTTCCCACCTAAGTCATTCCCTAGAATGACTTCAACACCTTCCACTGGCAACTGATCTACTAGGCCCACCATTGCCTGTCCCTCATATAGAGGCGATTCCTTATCTATCTCTACCAGTGGCACCTTCGCTAGGCCTCCTAGGGAGCCAATAACTACTCTCCCTTTTTTCTACAGGTTTTTCTACTAAACTACTCAGCATTACTGATTGGAGGGCTCCTGAGTCTCTCAGAATGGTCACCCCTTTTCTCTTCTCTCCCTTTATGGTGACTGTTTCTTGAAAAAGGAACGGATCATAACCTCTCAAGTGAGGTTTCATCTCATCCTTCTCCATGCCGTCTGTGACAGCCTTACTCATGAGGGCCACTACTTTGGGGGTCTCCTCTTCGTCCTCCCCCTCTCGGACTTTACTTTCTATGTGGGTGTCCCATCTATCTAGTAATACTATGGGTTTAACACAGGCTCGTAGGATAGCTGATTTGATTTCATCGTAATCCCTTGTTTGTGAATCCTCTAAAGCACCATAAACTCTTAGCGGTTTGCCTCTGAGGCTTGTTCGCAACAATGCAGGCCAATACTGCTTCGGCCACTGATAATCTTCCGCTATTCCTTCAAACGTCCTAAAGTAAGTATCCACCTGTGATTCATCAAATTCAGGAAGCAATTTAGCGTTATGTACTACATCAAAATTGAGCCTCCTATTTACGAGTTGAGATTCTGATAGCACTCGTCTTCTTTCTTGCAAGTTAACTTGAAGTCTAAGGTTTTCATTGTCTATTCTAGCCTTTTCAGTTTCTTCCCTCTTTACTTCAGCTTCTATCTTAGCTCTCTCCGTTTCTTCCCTTTTTACTTCAGCTTCTATCTTAGCTAACTCTAACTTCAACCGTAATTCGCTTAATCGAGACTCAGTGTTTTGAGATTCACCCTTCTCTATTTCCTCTTCCACTTCTTCCTCTTCCTCACATTCTGAAGTGACAGACTCTCTATCTGCCCTTCCTTCATCTCTCATTGCCCCACCTTCACCTCGATTATGCACCATTTCTACAACAATTCTTATTAATTCAGTTTTATTCGCATCATGTGCGTGCTCAACCCCTAGACTTTGTACTATGAATCTCAAGTCGTTAGCAGTAAGGCTCTGTATCTCCTTTTTACTAGGTTGTTTGTGTACAAACTCCAAAACCTCCTCTGCACTTGTCAACTTCATTTTCTCACACTATTGATCCTATCTAATACTAAATATTTTCGTTGGTAATTCTTTCACTTTACCGTTAAAATCCTGGCAAGGTCGCCAATATATATGTTACGAATCTCTCTCACATATCTGACTTGCAATAGATTAAGTATGTGAAATGAGTTCCCAAGACCCCATGTCTTTGGGATAACTCAAATAGAAATTGTAAAGTTGTCAGACTCGTAACACATAGTAAGAGTGAATGGGTGACTGAGTTCCCAAGACCCCATATCTTTGGGTAACTTAAAAGAAATTTCAAGGCCGCCACTTGATTTTGTATTATCATAAAAATCAAGAAAAATGAAACGCACAGATAACATTTACACTATTCATTAAAGTTGATAGGATTACACGAAGGATTACAATCACTGAACATTCAAGTGAGTAAATAAGTTTACATTCAAATGAGTAAATAAGTTTCAAAACAGAAGATTCCCGCTCGAAAACTTTTAACGGGGGTGAAAGAAAATTTATATTGAATTAATACTTTACCAACGAAAAACACTGTCTAAGTCACTACCATACACATTTCACACCACTACATGAAACACTAGATGAAACACTAGCTGAGTTAATTATCTTACGACTAATACAGGGGGAGTACAGAGGACTTACTTCAGCCGAATAATCCGCCCCGAGGCAGCACACCTTTACATCGTACCCTCTACTTTAAAACTGACTCTTCTGACGCTCAAGGCGCTCTGGTTCACAAAAATCCTCTGATTGGCCCATAGGAATTGCGTCTATGGAGATTGAACCTGATTGGTCAATTAACT
>NC_134814.1:24011129-24023629 GCF_046742065.1 Oratosquilla oratoria
TCACAACCTGTACAAGGAATTCTGTAATTTTTTTTAAAGAACACCAGCATAAATTTAGTAACATCAGCGGGAAAGAGAATTGGCGAGTTTACCAGAAACACAGAAAGTTTGCAAGAAAATAAAAGTGTTGTTTACAGAATTCCTTGTACAGGTTGTGAGAAAGTTTACATCGGTGAGACAGGACGCGGCATGGACAGAAGATTGCGTATTGGGTTACGTCAATGTAACTTTGTTACGGGTTAGCTGGGTTCGAATCCTCGGCTCGTCCATGTTTCAATTTCCAACGGATGCCTCCTTCGAGCGATTCTCAGTCTCGTTTGCGATGGTATGGAATTAAAAGTGATATGTGGTTGAAAAAAATATTAATTGATCACTGGGAACCATTCTATGTGTATGTATAAAATTTCCCACGCGCACATATGTCCGATGCTCTATCATAGCCGAGATGGGTTGAACGCGATATTTCGTGTATGTGTATGTAATTCGAGCATACAAATATAAGAAAGTCGTACTCAACTTATATCTCTCTTGATAGCGTATTGGGTTACGTCAATGTAAGTTTGTTACGGGTTAGCTGGGTTCGAATCCTCGGCTCGTCTACGTTTCAATTTCCAACGGATGCCTCCTACGAGCGATTCTCAGTCTCGTTTGCGATAGTATGGAATTAAAAGTGATATGTTGTTGAAAAAGATATATATATATATATATATATATATATATATATATATATATATATATGTGTGTGTGTGTGTGTGTGTGTGTGTGTGTACATACATATAATGTGTATATAATATAAATATATATATATATATATATATATACATATATGTACATACATATACATGTGTATGTATGCCGTTCTGAGTCCACTGCTGAACAAAGGCCTCCTTCAAAGCATTCCATGATTCACACGACCGCGCCAACCTCTCCCACGTCACTCCTGCAAACTTCTCAATCTCGTCTCTCTACCTTCTGTCTGGTTTCCCTCTTTCACGCTTCCTATCTCGCGGCGTCCACTCGGTAAAACACTTGCTCCATCGTTTATCAGTCGTTCGCCCTAACATACCTGCGCAATTCCACTTTCTTTCACCGCCTCCACAATATCTTTCACTTTAGTCTGCTCTCTCACCCAACTTGCTCTATTTCGTTCTCTCATTGTTATTCCCATCACTTATCTCTCTGTGCCGTCCTTAGCTTTGTTTCCATCGCCTTTGTCAGTTTCCAAGTTTCACACCCGGAGATTATTGCTGGCAGAATGCATTGATTGTAAACTTTACGTTTCAAGCATAAAGGTAGAGAACCTCTCAGCCTTTTATTATACTTACCAAACACTTTCAAACCAATTGTAATACGTCTTTTTATTTCATTATCATGATCTTTTATCACTTTCACCATCTGGCCTAAATAGTTATACACTACAACTTCAAGACTCTCACTATCGATTATAATCTCTTTACTTTGAACTTTCGTGTTGAACATTACTTTGGTTTTAGTCTTATTCATTTTTAAACTTACTTTGAGACTTTCCTTGTTTAGATCACTCAGCATATCTTGCAAGTCTTCTGTTTTTTCTGAAATAAGAATAATGTCATCCTCAAATCTTGTGGTTCAAATATTCGCCATTAATCTTCCCAACTCAATCTTTTGAAAATCTCTTCCAAGCAAGCTTTAAATAATTTGGGTGAAATTGTATTGCTTTGCCGTACTCCTTTCTCGATTTTGATATTTTCTTTATCTTTATATAGTCGAATTCTAGCGGTACTTTTCGCATAAATCTTTTCTAAAACTCTTACGATATGTTCGTTTGTACCCTGATTGCGTAGCGAGTTTAGTATTGCTATTTGTTCTACTGAGTCAAAGGCCTTCTCGTAATGTACAAAAGCTAAACACAGAGGTATATTGTATTGTGTCGTTTTCTCGATTAGTTGGTTCATCGCCTGCAAATTGTCTAGAGTCGAGTATCTGCTCCGAAAGCCTGCCTGTTCTCTCGGTTGGTTTCCATCTAAAACTTGACATAGTGTATTTGTAAGGATCTTGGAGAATACTTTATATACATTTGATAGCAAGGTAATCGGTCGATAGTTACTAAGGTCCTTCTGTTCTCCTTTTTTGTAAAGCAAAATCGCTATAGCATTGCACCACGACTGAGCTATCTTAATATGAATTTCTTTCCCTGCGTCTTTCAACAGATCTATCGATATATCATCTTCCCCAGATGCTCTTCCTCGTTTCATTTTTTTTTAGAGCAAATTCTACTTCTTCCTTTGTAATCTTTGGTACACCACTAACGTCTACACATGAATTTACTGACTCAACTACGGTCTTCGACGAGTAAAGCTCTTGTTAAAACTCTTCTACTTTTTTTACCATTCCGCCTCTGCAGTTAATGATTTCTCCATATTTATCTTTCAAACATATCATTTGCTGTCTTCCTAAAGCATGTCTGCGCTCGGTCACTTTACTATTTTTACCTTTCCGAATAGTTTCCTCTATTTCATCATGTTTCTCTTTCTTTTCTCTAATCTCTGCCTGTTGTTGATAAGCTTGTTTAATTCTACTCTTTCTATTTCGTCTCTCCTGCTTTTGATCTGCATGGTCCTCCTTCTTTTAATTAGGTCATTTGTAGCTTTGGAATATTTGTTTTTTGTAATACTTTTTGTACTTCCTACTTTCTCTGCCGATTCCCTAATGATATTCACTAAATTCAAATTCATATCTTCGACGGTGTCCTCGTTAGTTCTTAAAGCTTCGAATCTATTCTTAATTTCTAACTGAAACTCCTTTTTATTATCCTTAATCTTTGCAAGACTTTTGTTTTTTAAAACTAGTTTATTTCTCTCGGCTCTGAAATTGAATTTAGCTGTGCAACCTACCATTCTATGGTCACTACCTATGTTGACTTTATTTATGACCGTAACATTGCTAACGCTTTTGCTCTCATCTTCTAATATGAAGTCTATTTCGTCCTTTGTTGTTCCATTTGGTCTTCTCCACGTCCATTTTCGACCTACACGCTTTTGGAAGAATTTTTTTATTATCCTTATGTTGTAGTTTTCTGCAAAATTGACTAAGATCTCGCCTCTGTAATTTCTTTCACCTACTCCAAATTTCCCAATGCACGACTCATCTCCCATCTTCTTCCCCGCTTTAGCATTAAAGTGGCCTATTACCAACGTGTACTTTCTTTTTTCTTGATTCATTACCTGACTTAAATCATCATAGAAGGATTCAATTTCATGGTCTGAACTCTGTGAAGTTGGTGCATAAACTTGAACTATTTTTAGATTGTACCTTTTACACAGCCTAATCACAATCCAAGCTACCCTGTCTGATAAACTACTGAACTTGATTACGTTACCAGCAATCTCTCGGTTGATGAAGAATCCTACTCCATTTTATCTTCCTTTGTCCTTACCTCTATAGTAGAAGAGGTGGTGACCATCTTGTAATTGCATCAGCTTTTCTTCCGTTCTTTGGTCTTCGCTGAGTCCTACGATGTTCCAGTTGATGTTGTCTAGTTCTTCCATTAAAGTCTCCAGCCTGTGGTCTTCTGAGAGAGTTCTGACGTTGTAGGTATAGATCTTCATTTTCTTCATACTGCTTAATGTCCAAGGCTTGGATTTGCTTGGACAGTGCTTACTGACATTCGGTGGCACACTGCCCGTAAGCACATGAGGCAATGCGGTTGGACCTTTAGGAGACAATGATCCAACAGGAAGGCCCAGTTTTGTTTGTGTTGTTCATGTTTGCTATGAAAGGCTTTTGGCAGTAATCTGACCTCCATGCCAACTGGTTTCTGGTGAGATATTTCTCTGGTGTCACCTTATTGATTGTTCTGGGAACCACTTGGTACGACCACCTCAAGAACCTGGAGGATATACTACGGAGGTTACAGGAGGCATGCCTCCCTTTGAGGCTGGAGAAGTGTCACTTTTTCCAGAAAGAATTCGCCTACTTAGGGCATGTAATATCCCAGGACGGGATCAAGCCTCAACCAGAGAAGGTTCGAGCCATCAAGACTTTCCCGCAGCCAGCGCGTCAGAAAGAACTGCTCTGTTTCCTAGGATTAGTGGGGTACTATAGAAAATTGACCCCAAATTTGGCCGAGATTTCGCAACCTCTAATAGATATGACGAAGGGTGACCTAGCTAGGAAAGACAAGAATCGCGAGCTTGATCCGTGGACATCCGCTCAGGTGGACACGCTTGAGTCCCTCAAAAACCCACGGTGGTCCTCCCTTACCTCAATTTTGCGAAACCTTTCTTACTCAATACAGATGCCAGTGCATCAGCAATTGGGAGCGTGCTTCAGCAGGACGAGGGAGGTAGGAGATGACCGCTCTCCTATTTGACTCTAAATGAGCACGAGAGACAGTACAGTATCGTTGAAAGGGAAGCGTTAGCAGCGGTTTGCGGTCTGACCGTAAATCGACCTCTGATCATGGGATACCCGGTTAGACTCTTGAGCGATGACAGGCCTTTGGTTTGGATCTTGACTGGTAAGGGCACAAATACTCGGATTCTCCGATGGCAAATAGCGATCGCCGATTTCGATCTCGAAGTCAATTATATCCCGGGCGATTAAACATCGTCGCTGACGCGTTCTCTGGAATACGGGGAGCTGACCACCATAGAGACGCCTTCATAGTATCGCCCATAAACACAAGTAACCAGGGAAACTCAAACACTAAGGAGGACTACGTCAAATGGAACCAACTAGCGATCCGGAAGGAAGAGGATGAAGACACTGACTGGTGTAATATAAAGAATTATCTCAAGGGAGCCACAACAGTAGAACCCAAGGTTCCTCGCTTAAGAGTGCCAATCAAGAAGTTTCGACTCCTCCCTTACGGACTTTTAAACCACTCGCGCGCAAATGCATATCATTTAGAGGAACTTCGCCTGGTAGTCCACTTTGGAGCTAAGAAAGCTGGATTGCGCATTGCCCATTGTCTCCTAATAGCAGGTCACAAGGGAGTCCGGGGACACTTGAGCGGTTGCAAAATTTTGCCTTTTGACCAAAAATGTTGGAGGATGTAAAGGCATTCGTACACATACATACATAGCCCTCCCCCCCCAAAAAAAAGGCATAGAAACCACTCCCACCAATTCCATTTCCTATATATTCCACTCCCCTCCACCCTCCTCCCTCCCTCTGGTCCTGCTACAATTGCAGTGTCGTCAGCAAACAACAACTGGCTCACCTCCCACTTTTCTCCATTTTCTTTAATCATCTCCAACCCCTGACCCACCACCCTTGCATTCACCTCTCGCACCACCCCATCCATGTAAAGATTGAACAGCCAGGGTGACATAACACATCCCTGACGAAGTCCCACCTTTACCTCAAACCATTCATTCTCTCCATTTCTAATCCTAACACAAGCTCTACTACTCTCATAAAAACTCTTAACTGCTCTTAACAGCTTTTCTCCCATCCCATATATCTGCAGTACCTCCTACAGTGTCTTCCTGTCTACCCTGTCGTAAGCCTTTTCCAGCTCCATAAAAGCCCAAAAAACATCCTTAATTTTTTTTTATATCTTTCTCACATATCTGTCTTACCACAAAAATCTGATCTACACAACCCCTACTTGTCCTAAACTCACACTCTTCCTCACCAATTACTCCCTCTGTTCCTCTCCTAATCCTCTCAATCAAGACCCTCCCATAAACCTTCCCAACTACAATCAACAAGCTGATCCCTCTGAAACTACTACACTCACACTTGTCCCCCTTTCCCTTGTAAGGCGGAACTATACAGGCACTCCTCCAGTCCTCCGGCACTCTACCCTCTCTTAAATAAACATTAAATAACCTCACCAGCCAGTCCACCATAACTGTACCTCCTTTCTTCAGACATTCTGCATGGCATCCATCCAACCCAGGTACCTTACCTGCTCTCATCATCTTAACAGCTGCTTTCACTTCATCCTTCCCTATTTCTTCTCCATTCTCCTCACTCATCACGGTCATTTTCTTAGCGCTTCCCACTGCAACTACCTTTCCCTCCCTATCCTCCTTCACATTTAGCAACTCCCTAAAATACTCTGCCCACCTTCCTCTCACTGCCTTCTCTTCCATTATCATCTCTCCATCTGCACCTTTTACATTTTCTTCTCTACTTGATTCGCCTCCTCTTTCTCTTTTAATTTCCTTCCAAAACATTTTTTTATTACTTTCAATTTTTTTTGTCATACTCTTACCCCATTTCACACCTGCTCTCCTCTTTGCTTCCTTTATCTTATGCTTAACTTCCTTTCTCTTTACTTTGTACCTCTCATACGATTCCCTCGTCCTAATTTGTAGCCAATCTATGAATGCCTGCTTCTTCTCTTCTACAAACTTCTTTGCTTCCTCATCCCACCACTCACTACCCTTTCCTTCTATTTCCTCCCGTCCTCCTGGTTCCATACACCATCTTTGCACACCTTGTGACTCCCTTCTTGAACCATCCCCATTCCTCCTCCACTCCTAGCTCTACTCTATCTCTACTCTATCTCTACTATACTCTACTCTATCCTCCTACTCCACTTTCAGCTTCTTCTTATACTCATTCTCCTTTTTTTCTTATTTAAGCAGTTAATTCTAAGTACCTCCCTACCTTGTGCCCTTTTCCCTTTTCTCCACCTATTCCCCATTCTCAATTTACCTTCCACCAGAAAATGATCTGATATTCCCCCACTCTCTCCCCTTTGAACATGTACATCCTTAACTCTTCCTACCATACTCCTGGTCACCACTATATAGTCCATTAACGCTCTATCTGCCACCCTTCCATCCACCACCCTCTCCCATGTGTACTTATGCTTGACTTTCTTCCTAGATCTTGACTGGTAAGGGCACAAAGACACCTTACCGATTTCGATCTCGCCCATAAACACGGGTAGACGCGAAGACCCTGGGCCCGAGGGCCTATGCGTGGAAACCATCCAAATGTGGGCCTTTTGTCGGATTTTTTACATTTCTGTGTATGGCATCAGGACCTTTGGCCTGAGTGGTGTCCAATTGCAATGGACAGCAGGCCTGGTGGCCCTCCACCCATGGGTGAGATGGTGGCCCAATCTGAGTAGGTGACCACAATGACCCCAAAACGCCCCAAAATCCAAATAAAATTTGCCGAAAATTGTCAGGTGACCAATTTGGCCCACATTTACCCCACAGGGAGAGAGTCATGTACTGAGCACAGCTGGGTAGAGATGAGGAGCCTGGGCCCAAGGGCATGGCTGTGGTGCTCTTCTGAATTTGAGCCTTTTCTCCCTTTTTCACTTTTGGGCGGATTCCAAGTGGACTCCACGGGAGCCCTGACGGCCCTCAACCTGTGGGTGAGGTGGTGGGTAAATGGGAGCAGGTAACCAAAATGACCCCAAAACGAGAAAAATCCCCCTTTTTTTTTAATGAAAATCGGCAGATGATTGATTTGGCCCAAACCTACCCCAGAGGGTGAGAGTGGGCCACAGTACACTACAAGGTAGATGCAAGGAGCTGATACCTCTCGTCATACTCTTTTTTTTTTTCTTTTATAACTTAAAATGACATCTAGAATGTACAATTAAATAAACCCTTTGACAGATATTTCATGGTGCATTCTTGACCTTTATCTAATTTATCTCATGACCGTCAAATTCTGTAAATTCCACTTAAACATATTGTGACAATCACGAAGAACCCTGAAGAGGGCTATAGCTATTAGCCGAAATATAGAAGTTATACTTTCTTCCAAGTTTCCTTTTATTCCGACTGTGGGTTCTTCGTGATTATTATTTACAAATGTGCCACTACATTTTGTCCAAGTGATATTGTGACATGCTTATTATTACGGTAAATTACATATCAGGACTTCAGTGTCCATTTTGATGCAAAAGAACCTTCAAATTGTCTTTATCATTTAGTGTCACGATGTTCAACACAGCTAACTTCATTTCCGTCTTCCATAGTCCTGCTCTTGGACCTTGTCTTTCCTAAATTTATTGCTAGATTTTACAACTAAAAATGTGTTCTTTTGACTTAGGTTATGTGCTTGCTTTGAATAACAAATATATGTATATACATATATATTTATATATATATATATATATATATATATATATATATATATATATATATATATATATATATATACACATATACCAAAGGCTTTTTCCCCCTCACATGGGGGGTAGCCAAAAAGAAAAAGGCATAGAAACCACAAACCCTAACTTATTTTGAGGAGTCTGCGTATTTCCGTGGTGAATATTGACATTAACGAATATTTCTCAAATTCACAAATTTAATCAAATTTAAATACACATTCTAAAGGTACAGGGGTGACTAAAATATAATGTTATTTTCTAATGTATGTTGGTGTTGATGGTGTTATGGTATGTATTAATTACTTCTGGGATTCTTGCATCATTATATATACAAAAGGACATGAAGTAGAAAAATATTCATCTTACTATGTCGCCATCAACACATTAAAGGTAATCCCTTGACCTCGCAATTTGCGGAGGTACTCACTCGGGATGAGGAATCTTCTATTCAGGCGATTTTACGCGCTGCTATAGACTACACGCAAAAACATAATTTACACATAAAGACCGAATATTCCGGCGACGGATATTCGGCCTGTACGAAGGATTACAAAGGATCACAAAGGAGGAGCATGCCGACAGGAGACCTTTTGGCCCATAACTAGGTCAGATAAAAAAAAAAATAAAAAAAAATATATATATATATATATATATATATTTATATATATATATATATGTACACACACACACACACACACACACACACACATATATATATATAATGATAAATGAATAAATAAATAATTATAATAATATAGATAATTATAAATAAAATAAGATCTCTGTGAGGGGTACTATCCTAGTCTTCCGGTAGGGTGGAGTTTGTGACGTTAAACCATATAAATAGAATAAGTAGATAAAAAGGTAAAGTTAGATAATAAATAAACATTATACTCTGTCACGAACGACATCAATCAATCACCCCTTACACCACCAATCCATTCCAACTCCACGCCTCACAAGCATACAGATTTTTTCCTCTCCTCGTTCTTCGCGAGAGACAGATCCCCTCGAGAGGAAGAGATGTAACTTCTCCACAGGGCTGAGGGACAAAGAGACACGTGGGAACGGAACAGTGGGCGTTGTATCCAAAACAAGTGGCGTTCTTATTGCACTCATTGTCGGAAATTGGGCCAGCCTTGCCATGCATGTGGCTACCCAGGTCACGCGGGAGACGAAGGTCGCTGAGTCTCTACTGCCCGTGAGAGCCAGTCAAGAAACTTCTCGCGCCCGAGGGAAAGCCCGTCCCAAGATGACTGCCGAGAAGGATTTGGAAATTGTTCACGTAAAAATTTTCCAGCGCTCATAGTGCTGTTGGCAGGTTGGCCATGGTGGTAGTTCAGTTGGGTCACAAGAAGAATTGTCACCCCGGAACGCCCACATAAAGAATCGTCACCCCATGAGATCCCACCTGAAGAATTGTCACCCCAGTACGCCGAATATCAACAGTGGAATAAAGGTTAGGTTAGGTTGAATGAGGGTTATGCTTATTGTCATCAACTTATACAACTGAAGAATCGTAAACCCAGGATGGCCCACATGAAGAATTGTCACCCTAGGATAGCCCACATGAAGAATGGTCACCCTAGCATTGCCCACATAAAGAATTGTCACCCTAGGATAGCCCACATGAAGAATTGTTACCCTAGCATAGCCCACATGAAGAATTGTCACCCTAGCATAGCCCACATGAAAGAATTGTCACCCTAGCATAGCCCACATGAAAGAATTGTCACCCTAGCATAGTTCACATGAAGAATTGTCACCCTGTCGATGTCTGGAGTGACGATTCATGTGATCCGTTCAGCTGTTTGGGACGAACGCCACCCAGTCAGTGCTTTCCTAGACACTGGTGGCAGCGGTATCTCTAATTCATAAGAGTGCCCTGCCCGCTAACGCGGAGGATTTACTAGTGGGCAGAACTAGAATCATAGCAGCAGATGGTTCGGAGATGCCTAACCTTGGTCAAATTGACTGTGAGGGTTGGTCTAGCGTGTTTCCAGTTTACACACATCCTTTGTCATCCCAGTCGAGGGTCTTCCTGCGAAACTGATATTAGGGGTTGGTTTCTTGCCAGCGCACAGGGTGAGTTTAACATTCCTTCCTTTAATATTCAAAGTTTACGGCAAGGATATTCCAGTAATCCTTGCAGGGACGAGTACTTCAGCAACATCCATGTTCACTAGGTTTGAGGAGAGACAGAGTCATCAGGGAGTAAGAGAGGTAGCCACGTTCCCAGCCAAAACCATCGAGGCTGCAAGGGTACCAGGTTTCTCTGGTGGAACACTGGGATTGGCCTTCGAGAGAGCAGACAAGCTGACTCTTGCAGGTCAGGTAATCTCAGCCCTGTTCACGGCAGGGACATACGCTAAGGGTCCCAGCCTGCTCGGCCAGGGAGTATTGGTACTGCACAAAACAGAAAAAGGAAAGGCCTGGTGCAAAGTACCCTTTCTGAACATGGGATCTGATGCCCTTGAGATCCAGAAAGACCACGTGGTTGGGAACTTACACTCCTAGGGGAGATCACATTGGTAGACGGCAGAATAGATTTATCAGTGTGAACGGTGCAGGCGACCGAGAAAGTGGATATACTCGTAGTAAGAAGGGATAAACTAAGACGGGAAGTAAGGAATTTCGTCCCCGTCCCAAATAGCAAGGAAACTTTATACATACATACATACATACATACATGCATACATACATACATGATGTTATTACCCATTATCATTGTGTCATTTATCTACATGGGATCCTCTTGGCAGCTCTGAGCTTACAACACAAACAGCGATGTTTTTCTTTATATTCTTCACAAGTGATTTTGTTCAACAAAAGTAAGTTCTACTATATAAGCCAAAGATAATTGCTGTGCTCTTTCATATTTCATTGGATGCTGGCGGATGATTTTATTCAGCTGAGGGAAAGATCTTTAAAGATCTAAAGTCGCTGTGGGCTAGATTGAGCGACGTTTCGTTGCCGACAATTGATGGCAACCTGTTTTTTTTTTTTTTTATCTGAACCTTTTTTATTTGAAGGTAAAGATTGTAGGAGCAATATTGAATGGTTCGAGAGAGTTTTTAGTCTCCTTTGGGCAATGAGAGGTTATTAGAGGCTGAGTGTTCAGCCAGTTGGAAGGGCTCGAAGAGTGCGCCATCTGATGAGACGCTGGGAAGGGTCTACCGCAAGAAGAGCTCTCAGAATCTGTTGCAAAGATTCGCTCAGGCGGTTCCAGACCTTGAAATCGTTGATGATGTCGTCTTGGTTCACCCAAATGTTGTAGAATCGGTTGTGGAGGTCGGGACTCTCCCAGGGCTCGTCTCCGTTGATCATTGTGAAAAGGGTCACGCCGCAGGACCACAAATCCACCGGAGGGCCCAAGTATTTAGAGGACTCGATTACTTCGGGGGCCATGTACGCCCTTGTCCCCACATATCCTTTGAGAAGGACTTCTTTGTTCTTGACGACGTAGATGGCAGCTAGACCGAGGTCGGCAACCTTGAGGACCTTTTCCTCCGTCAGAAGGAGGTTGTCCGGTTTAAGGTCTCGGTGCACGATTCCTCTGGAGTGCAGATGCTCGACTGCCTCCATGAGCTGGCCGAAGAGTCCAAGGGCTTCCTCTTCATTGATGTAGCCGATGACGTCTGAGACAGTCCCTCCTGCACAGTACTCCAAACACAAGACAACTTTGGTGAGCGTCCTCTGGAAGCAGATGAGCTGGACGACGTTGCTGTGTTGGATCTGGCAATGGACGTACTCCTCGCGAAGGTCCGTCTACTGGAAGAGCCGAGGAACAGACTTATGTGCGACGAGTTCCTCCGAAGTCTCGTTCTTCGTCAGGACGACCTTCCCGAACGATCCTCTTCCGAGAAGTCTGACCTTGCACCAGTCCGAGGAATGCAGGTAGGTCTCGGCCTTCTTCATGTTTTCCTGCAAACTTTCCTTCTTCGGGACTCTGGTGACGAGGTACTTGAAGACTTCGTGATCGTCGGTTCTTTCGTTGGAGGATCCTTGTTTCCTTCCTCTTCTCGAAATCCACACTCGAAGTCGCTCGAAACACAACTTCAAGAATGCCATTGTTAAAAATCCCACAATTTTGTCAAATATCTCTAGCAGCCGTGGAGCACATATTTTTTCGAAAAGGTCTAATGCAGATTATATGATGAACTTTGTATGAATAGCGAAAAGGGAGCCATGTTGAAATAATCTTGATACATTTTCTTAAATATGAAAAGTGATACATTCCTTTAATAAGCTCATATATAGATATACATTCTCTTTGAAAATCATATGAATTATAAAACAGTAGTGAAATTGAAATACTTTGTCAATAAAGAACACGGCCTCAATAAGGTCATAAGCAACTTTTCACTCCCCCTTACTCTTTCTTTTTCTTTGAGTTTGTTTTTGTGTTTGTACATCTATGATAAATATA
>NC_134814.1:24031129-24041129 GCF_046742065.1 Oratosquilla oratoria
GTCTGCTCTCTCACCCAACTTGCTCTCTTTCGTTCTCTCAGTGTTATTCCCATCACTTATCTCTCTGTGCCGTCCTTAGCTTTGTTTCCATCGCCTTTGTCAGTTTCCAAGTTTCACATTCGTAGATCATTGCTGACAGAATGCATTGATTGTAAATTTTGCGTTTCACACATAGAGGTAGAGAGCCTCTCAGTGTTTTATTATACTTACCACTTTCCAATTGTAATACCCCTTTTTATTTCATTATCATAATCTTTGATCGCTTTCACCATTTGGCCTAAATAGTTATACTCTTCAACTTCAAGACTCTCACCATCAACTATAATATTTTTCCTTTGAACTTTCGTGTTTAACATTACTTTGGTTTTAGTCTTATTCATTTTTAAACTTACTTTGAGATTTTCCTTGTTCAGATCACTCAGCATATCTTGCAAGTCTTCTGTTTTTTGTGAAATAAGAATAATGCCATCCGCAAAACTTAGGTGGTTCTAATATTCGCCAATGATCTTCCCAACTAAACCTTCTCTCGGCTCTGAAATTTAAACAAGCTGTGCAGCCTACCATTCTAAAGTCACTACCTATGTTGACTTTATTTATGACCGTAATATTGCTAACGCTTTTGCTCTCATCTTCTAATATGAAGTCTACTTCGTTCTTTGTTGTTCCATTTGGACTTCTCCAGGTCCATTTATGACCTACACGCTTTTGGTAGAATATTTTTTATTATCCTTATGTTGTAGTTCTCTGCAAAATTGACTAACAATCTAGCCTCTGTCGTTTCTTTCACCTACTCCAAATTTGCCAATACACGACTCATTTCCCATCTTCACCTCTCACTTTAATATTAAAGTTACCTATTACTAATGTGTACTTACTTTTTTCTTGATCCATTACCTGACTTAAATCATCATAGAAGGACTCAATTTCATCGTCTGAACTCTGTGAGGTTGGTACATAAACCTGAACTATTTTTAGATTGTAGTAGTTTCAGAGGGATTAGCCTGTTAAGTGTAGTAGGGAGGATCTTGATTGAGAGGATTAGGAGAGGAACAGAAGGAGTAATTGATGAGGAACAGTGTGGATTTAGGACAGGTAGAGGTTGTGTAGATCAGATCTTTGTGGTAAGAGAAATATGTGAGAAAGCTATAGCAAAGGGGAAGTATGTTTTTTGGGCTATTATGGATCTGGAAAAGGCATATGATAGTCTAGACAGAAAGGCACTTTTGGAGGTTATGCAGATTTATGGGATAGGAGGAAAGCTATTGGGAGCTGTCAAGAGTTTTTATGAGAGTAGTAGAGCTTGTGTCAGGATTAGAAATGGAGAGAGTGAGTGGTTTGAAGTAAAGGTGGGACTTCGTCAAGGATGCGTTATGTCGCCCTGGCTGTTCAACTTATACATGGATGGGGTGGTGCGAGAGGTGAATGCTAGGGTAGTGGGTCAGGGATTGGAGATGGTTAAAGAAAATGGAGAAAAGTTGGAGGTGAGCCAGCTGTTGTTTGCGGACGACACTGCGCTTGTGGCAGGGTCAGAGGAGGGATTGAGGAAGCTGGTGGCAGAGTTTGGGAGAGTATGTGATAGAAGAAAGCTAAAGATAAATGTGGGTAAAAGTAAGGTGATGAGATGTACAAGGGGTGAAAGTGGCAGTAGACTGGAAGTGAACATTAAGGGAGAGCGACTGGAGGAAGTGGATAGTTTTAGATACTTGGGTGCAAGTGTAGCAGGAAAAGGTGGAGTGAAGGTGGAGGTAGAATGTAGATTGAGAGAAGCGAGTATATGCCTTGGTGGATTAAAGAGTGTAATGAGGAATAGACATTTGGGAATGGATGCGAAGAGGAGACTGTATGAAGGAGTGATTGTGCCAACAGCACTGTATGGGGCAGAAACGTGGATCATAAGAGAAGAAGAGAGAAGGAGTTTGAATGTGTTTGAGATGAGGTGTCTGAGAAGTATGGTGGGGGTTACTAGGCTGGATAGAGTGAGAAATGAGGAGGTGAGGAGGAGAACAGGGGTGAAAAAGGATTTGGGAGATAGGGTTGATGAAAGAATATTAGGATGGTTTGGACACATGGAAAGAATGAGTGAAGAAAGACTAGTAAAAGAGGTATGGAAGGCAGATGTGGAGGGAGTGAACATGAGGGGACGTCCTAGGATGAGGTGGATGGATGGGGTGAAGGGGGCTTTGGGGAAGAGGGGAATGTCTGTTGAGGAAGGAAGGGAGAGGACGGAAGACAGAGGTGAGTGGAGAATGGTTGTATATGGATGATGTTGTGATTGCATGAGGAGGAATGGGCGGGGGATGGGGGGTGGGGTAGTATGTGTGAGTAAATTTTGACGCAGCCCGAAGGGATTTCTCCCCGTCCTCTCCTTATATGCAAGGGGGGACGGAGAGGGGGGTCGCCGATTAAATGAAGCGGCCTTGCTGTGGATGTGCTGTGTCTTGCGACACTGCTTCTGACCCAGGGCGGTGGACAAGGTGCAGGGATGACCCGTCATCCAGGAGGTGCTAAGATAAGAGGAAGGGTGGAGGGGAGTGGAGTGTATTTCAGGGATGGAATAGGTGGGAATGATTTTATGCCTTTTTCTTTTTGGCTACCTCACTTGTAGGGGAGAAAAAGCCTTGGTGTATATGTATGTACCTTTTATATAGCCTAATCACAATCTAAGCTACCTTTCTGATAAACTACTGAACTTGACTACGTTACCAGCAATCTCTCGGTTGATCAAGAATCCTACTCCATTTTATCTTCCTTTGTCCTTACCTCTATAGTAGAAGAGGTGGTGACCATCTTGTAATTGCATCAGCTTTTCTTCCGTTCTTTGGTCTTCGCTCAGTCCTACGATGTTCCACTTGATGTTGTCTAGTTCTTCCATTAAACTCTCCAGCCTGTGGTCTTCTGAGAGAGTTCTGACGTTGTAGGTATAGATCTTCATTTTCTTCATACTGCTTAATGTCCAAGGGTTGGATTTGCTTGGACAGTGCTTACTGACATTCGGTGGCACACTGCCCGTAAGCACATGAGGCAATGCGGTTGGACCTTTAGGAGACAATGATCCAACAGGAAGGCCCAGTTTTGTTTGTGTTGTTCATGTTTGCTATGAAAGGCTTTTGGCAGTAATCTGACCTCCATGCCAACTGGTTTCTGGTGAGATATTTCTCTGGTGTCACCTTATTGATTGTTCTGGGAACCACTTGGTACGACCACCTCAAGAACATTGAGGATGTCCTACGGAGGTTCCAGGAGGCATGCCTCTCTTTGAGGCTGGAAAAGTGTCACTTCTTCCAGAAAGAAGTCGCCTACTTAGGGCATGTATAATCCCAGGACAGGATGAATCCTCAAAGAGAAAATTCAAACCATCAAGTCTTTCCCACAGCCAACGCGTCAGAAAGAACTCCTCTCTTTCCTGGGATTAGCGGGGTACTATTGGAAATTCATCCCAATTATTGCCGAGATTTCGCAACCTCTAATAGATATGACGAAGGGTGACCTAGCTAGGAAAGACAAGAATCGCGAGCTTGATCCGTGGACATCCGCTCAGGTGGACACGCTTGAGTCCCTCAAAAACCCACGGTGGTCCTCCCTTACCTCAATTTTGCGAAACCTTTCTTACTCAATACAGATGCCAGTGCATCAGCAATTGGGAGCGTGCTTCAGCAGGACGAGGGAGGTAGGAGATGACCGCTCTCCTATTTGACTCTAAATGAGCACGAGAGACAGTACAGTATCGTTGAAAGGGAAGCGTTAGCAGCGGTTTGCGGTCTGACCGTAAATCGACCTCTGATCATGGGATACCCGGTTAGACTCTTGAGCGATGACAGGCCTTTGGTTTGGATCTTGACTGGTAAGGGCACAAATACTCGGATTCTCCGATGGCAAATAGCGATCGCCGATTTCGATCTCGAAGTCAATTATATCCCGGGCGATTAAACATCGTCGCTGACGCGTTCTCTGGAATACGGGGAGCTGACCACCATAGAGACGCCTTCATAGTATCGCCCATAACCACAGGTAGCCAGGGAAATTCAAACACTGAAGGGGACCACGTCAAATGGGGCCAACTAGCGACCCGAAAGGAACAGGTTGAACACATTGACTGTGGTAAAAAAAAAAAAAAAATTATTTCAAGGGAGCCATAACGGTAGAGCCCAAGGTTCCTCGTTTAAGAGCACCAATCAAGGAGTTTCGACTCCTCCCGGACGGAATTTTATACCACTCGCGCGCAAATGCATATCAGTTAGAGAAACTTCGCCTGGTAGTTCCTGACAGAGCTAAGAAATCTGCATTACACATAACCCGTTGTCTCCCAATAGCAGGTCACAGGGGAGTCCGAGTCACTTGAGCGGTTGCAAAATTTTGCCTTTTGACCAAAGATGTTGGAGGATGTAAAGGCATTCGTACACATACATACATAGCCCCCCCCCCAAAAAAAAAGGCATAGAAACCACTCCCACCAATTCCATTTCCTATATATTCCACTCCCCTCCACCCTCCTCCCTCCCTCTGGTCCTGCTACAATTGCAATGTCGTCAGCAAACAACAGCTGGCTCACCTCCCACTTTTCTCTATTTTCTTTAATCATCTCCAACCCCTGACCCACTACCCTTGCATTCACCTCTCGCACCACTCCATCCATGTAAAGATTGAACAGCCAGGGTGACATAACACATCCCTGACGAAGTCCCACCTTTACCTCAAACCATTCATTCTCTCCATTTCTAATCCTAACACAAGCTCTACTACTCTCGTAAAAACTCTTAACTGCTCTTAACAGCTTTTCTCCCATCCCATATATCTGCAGTACCTCCTACAGTGTCTTCCTGTCTACCCTGTCGTAAGCCTTTTCCAGCTCCATAAAAGCCCAAAAAACATCCTTACTTTTTTCTATATCTTTCTCACATATCTGTCTTACCACAAAAATCTGATATACACAACCCCTACTTGTCCTAAACCCACACTGTTCCTCACCAATTACTCCCTCTGTTCCTCTCCTAATCCTCTCAATCAAGACCCAACTACACTCAACAAGCTGATCCCTCTGAAACTACTACACTCACACTTGTCCCCCTTTCCCTTGTAAAGCGGAACTATACAGGCACTCCTCCAGTCCTCCGGCACTCTACCCTCTCTTAAATAAACATTAAATAACCTCACCAGCCAGTCCACCATAACTGTACCTCCTTTCTTCAGACATTCTGCATGGCATCCATCCAACCCAGGTACCTTACCTGCTCTCATCACCTTAACAGCTGCTTTCACTTCATCCTTCTTTATTTCTCCTCCATTCTCCTCACTCATCACTCTCATTTTCTTAGCATTTCCCACTGCAACTATCTTTCCCTCCCTATCCTCCTTCACATTTAGCAACTCCCTAAAATACTCTGCCCACCTTCCTCTCACTGCCTTCTCTTCCATTATCATCTCTCCATCTGCACCTTTTACCTTTTCTTCTCTACTTGATTCGCCTCCTCTTTCTCTTTTAATTTCCTTCCAAAACATTTTTTTATTACTCTCAAATTTTTTTGTCATACTTTTACCCCATTTCACACCTGCTCTCCTCTTTGCTTCCTTTATCTTATGCTTAACTTCCTTTCTCTTTACTTTGTACCTCTCATACGATTCCCTCATCCTAATTTGTAGCCAATCTATGAATGCCTGCTTCTTCTCTTCTACAACCTTCTTTGCTTCCTCATCCCACCACTCACTACCCTTCCTTCTATTTCCTCCCGCCCTCCTTGTTCCACACACCATCTTTGCACACCTTATGACTCCCTCCTTGAACCATCCCCATTCCTCCTCCACTCCTAGCTCTACTCTATCCTTTACTCCCTCCCACTCCTCTTTCAGCTTCTTCTTATACTCATTCTCCTTTTTTTCTCATTTAAGCAGTTCACTCTAAGTACCTCCCTACCTTCTGCCCTCTTCCTTTTTCTCCACCTATTCCCCATTCTCAATTTACCTTCCACCAGAAAATGATCTGATATTCCCCCAGTCTCTCCCCTTTGAATATGTACATCCTTAACTCTTCCTATCATACTCCTGGTCACCACTATATAGTCCATTAATGCTCTATCTGCCACCCTTCCATCCACCACCCTCTCCCATGTGTACTTATGCTTGACTTTCTTCCTAGATCTTGACTGGTAAGGGCACAAACACACCTTACCGATTTCGATCTCGCCCATAAACACGGGTAACCAGGGAATCTCAAACACTAAGGAGGACCACGTCAATGGAACCAACTAGCGATCCGGAAGGAAGAGGATGAACACACTGACTTGTGTAATATAAAGAATTATCTCAAGGGAGCCACAACGGTAGAACCCAAGGTTCCTCGCTTAGAGTGCCGATCAAGGAGTTTCGACTCCTCCTGGACGGACTTTTATACCACTAGCGCGCAAATGCATATCAGTTAGAATAACTTCGCCTGGTAGTTCCTGACAGAGCTAAGCTGCATTGCGCATAGCCCGTTGCCTCCCAATAGCAGGTCACAGGGGAGTCCGAGTCACTTGAGCGGTTGCAAAATTTTGCCTTTTGACCAAAGATGTTGGAGGATGTAAAGGCATTCGTAAAGAACTGTAAATTTTGCATCACGTGGAAACCCTCATATAAGCTCCCAGCACCACTTAGACAGTTTCCTGACATGGCAAGTCAGTTGAAGAGGGTGTACGTTGATCCCACTTTAGATAGTGCGAAGTACATCCACACGGTGGTAGATGTCTTAACACGTTTCTTGGTCACTGTACCCATACGTTCGAAAGAAGCACGGGTAGTAGCTCGGGTTTTCATCAATCATGTAATGTCCATACATGGCGCCCCTAGGCAAGTGATCTTAGACGGGGGAGGGGAGTTCATGAACGAAATGTTCAAAGCGGTGTTAGAAATGGCAAATATCAAACACTACACTATAACGCCCTATTACCCATCGAGTAACGGAATAGTTGAGAGGATAAATGGGATCATCGTTAAAATACTACGGTCCATTGTCCAGGACAACCAGACAGATAGGGATCAATTGGTCCCTCTGGCGGTATTGGCCTACTACAGAGTCCTGCGAGATTCCCCGCATTTCCTTCTTTTTCACCGTGACCCCGTTCTACCTATTACTGAGTTCACAAAGCCAAGCACCCCTTGGTACAATGTCGACAATATGGCAGTTGAAACCATGGCGATAGCTAATGCCTGCTTCGAGCGCTGTCAAAAGTTCCTCGAAACAGCGACCGTAGACAGAGACACAAGGAGACCAAGGGTGAGAATAAAACAAATTGCGCTACGAGTCAGAGAATACGTCACCTCTGACACCCGTACTTTAAGCCTGAGCGGTGTCCAAGTGGAATCCACAGGAGCCCTGGTGGCCTTCGACCTATGGGTGAGATAGTGGGCAAATAGGAGCAGGTGACCAAAATGACCTGAAAACGAAAAAATCTCCAAGCGGTATCCCCACAGATTATGGGGGTAGAAATCGACAGCTAACCTATTTGGCTCAAACTTACCCGAGAGGGAGAGAGTCGGGCACAGTGCAGCGTGGGGTGAACGTGGCGACCATCCAAAATTGAGCCTTTTCTCCGAAATTTCACATTTCCGCCTCTGGCACCCGTACTGTTGGCCTGAGTGGTGTCCAAGTGGAATCCACAGGAGCCCTGGTAGCCCTTCACTTGTGGGTGAGATGTTGGCCTAATCGGTGCAGGTGACCAAAAAGACCCCAAAACGGAAAAAAAAAAAAAAAAAAAAAAAAATCCTCAAGGAGTATCCCCACAGATTTAGGGTGGAAAATCGGCAGGTCACCGATTTGGTTCAAACTTACCTCAGAGGGAGAGAGTCGTGGACAGTGTACCGCGAAGTAGACTCGAGGAGCCTGGGCCCAGGGATATGCCCGTGGCGACCATCCAAATTTGAGCCTGTTTTTCACATTTCCGTCTGTGGTGCCCGTACTGTTGGTCAGAGCGGTGTCCAAGTGGAATCTACAGGAGACCTGGTGACCCTTGACCTGTGGGTGAGATGTTGGCCCAATCGGAGCAGGTTGTAGCCTGACCAATTTTTGTAGTTTTCCTGTTTTAGTCACCCCTTAACACAAGCATTATATTTATCTAAGTCTCCTACATTGTGTATACTTTCAATATTTTTATTTCTTTTGTAAATAAGTAAATGATATTCCTGTGCATACCATGAGAAATATTTATGTGTAATTTGAATAATAAAGAAAATGTTGTATACTAACAGTAAAATTTTGAATCTCGCCACCAACATTGCACATACCATCGTCAGCATCTCGAATAAACAAATAAGTCATGGGATTGCCTTTAAATATCCTTGATGTTATAACTCTTCTTTGTAAGAATATTACCAGCTGTCTGCACTGAGTACGGAAGTGCTCATTCCAAGTGTGCTGATGGAAACCTTACCGCGGCAAACTCAAATGGTATGTTCTGACGAGAATATTACCAGCCGTCTGTACTGAACACGGAAGAGTCCATTCCAAGTGTACTTAGGGGAATCATACCGCGGCAAGCTAAATGGTGTATTCTGACTTCCCTCTTGAAAAACTTCCCATGCCTTTCTCTCCCTACCACTCGTTCCATGCTGGCAATATATTACTATGTAACAGCCCTGAATAGGCGCCCCGGACTGCCCTGACCAGCCGCCCCAGACAGCCCTGACCAGCCGCCCCGGATCACCCTCAGCAGCCGCCCCGGACTGCCCTGACCATTCGCCCCGGACTGCCCTGAACAGCCGCCCCTCTTGAAAAACTTCTCATGCCTTTCTTTCCCTATCACTCTTTCCAGGCTGGCAATATGTTACTATGCAACAGCAAGTAACAAAGTGACCAAAATGACCCCAAAACGATCTGGTTCAAACTTACCACAGAGGGAGAGTGTCGGGCACAGTGCAGCACGGGGTAGACGCGAGGAGCCTGGACTCAAGGCCGTGCCCGTGGCGACCATCCAATTTTGAGGCTTTTTTGCCGATTTTTCACATTTGCGCCTCTACCATTCGTACTGTTGGCCTGAGCGCTGTCCAAGTGGAATCCACAGGAGCCCTGGCGGCCGTCGGCCTCTGGGTGAAATGGTGGCTCAATGGGAGCATCCAAATTTGAGCCATTTTTTGGATTTTTCATATTTGCGCCTCTGGCACTCACACTGTTGACCTGAGCGGTGTCCAAGTAGAATCCACAGGAGCCCTGGCGATCGTCGACCTGTGGGTGAAATTGTGGCTCAGTGGGGGCAGGCGACCAAAATGACCTCAAAACGAAAAAAATCACTTAGGTAACCACAAATTCAAGGGTGAAAATCGACAGGTCACTGAAAAATATCGAAGGGACCCATGGATTTTTGAGCGAAATCCTCAGATCGGTCGATTTGGCCCTATGTTGTAGTCGGACATTTACGAGTACAATAGTCGTGAATGTTCGACTACAACACCAATCTTACCCCAGAGGGAGAGAACCATGCACAGAGCACTGTGAGGTAAATGTGAGGAACGTGGACCCAAGGGCTTATGCTCGTGGGGCTCTGGCTGAGTTCTTGCCTTTCCGCCTCTACCGCCCGCACCTTTAGCCTGAGTGGTCTCCAAGTATTATCCACAGGATGCCTTGCGGCCCTCGATCTGGTGGTGAGATAGTGGCCCAATGGGAGCCAGCGGCCAACATGACCCAAAATTTTCAGAGACCAATGTATTTTTCAGCGAATTTATCAGGTCAGCCGATTTGACCCAATCTAGCTCCAGAGGGGGAGAGCCGTGCACAGAGTACTGTTAGATATATATGGGGAACGTGGACCCAAGGGCATGTGCGTGGGGCCCAGCCAAAGTGGATGCTCTGAATGAATTTTTGCCTTTCCGCCTCTAGCGCCCGCACCATTGGCCTGAGTAGTGTCCAAGTGCATTCCGCAGGAGGCTTCGTGGCCCTCGAGCTGTGGGTGAGATAATGGCACCATCGGAGCCAGTGGCCAAATAACCCAAAAATCTCAAAGGGACCCATGTATTTCTGAGCGAAATCGTCAGGTCA
>NC_134814.1:24046129-24051129 GCF_046742065.1 Oratosquilla oratoria
TTGGGGACACGAGATTGAGAAGTTTGCAGGAGTGACGTGGCAAATATCGGCGCGTTTTGTGAATCATGGAATGCTATGAAAGAGGCCTTTGTTCAGCAATGGACTCAGGATGGCTGCTTTGATATATGTATGAGAGACATTAGAATACAGTTTTCTTTACAGAATTATCAGTTTAATGAAAACTGTTGATGAAAGATTAGTGAAGCTAAATCATGTGGGACAGTTTAAGGTCATGATCCATTGGAAACACTGAAACGGTACCTTATCCTGCTTGTTAAGAATAGGTACAACTAGGTAAATTCACACACACACACACACACACACACACACACACACACACACACACACACACACACACACACACACACACACACACACACACACACACACACACACACACACACACACACACACACACACACACACACACACACACACACACACACACACACACACACACACACACACACACACACACACACACAATTTCAGCATCACTGTATTGCTAGCCGGCACACCAACTCTGGTGGGCAAGGAGGGAGGTGTGTGTGCGTGTGTGTGTGTGTGTAAGGTCACAGCATTACCGATAGATCGGGCCATATATGAGCTCTGAGCTCTCTTCCGGGAGGGCAATAGCTGTCGATCACGAGTCCAACACGTGATCCAAGACGTGATGAATCACACACACACACACACACACACACACACACACACACACACACACACACACACACACACACACACACACACACACACACACACACACACACTTAATATTTCAAAGTAGATGTACTTTTTCTGCCAGTTACTTAGCAATTCTGTTCAAATTTCATAACTCCTTGTCTTCCACCTTGTCAAGAATTACATTGGAAATCTATCAAGAGGTGAATATGGAAGCCTAGCAAGACAAGACTCGCATATGTTTTTTTACTTTGTACCTCGACTATGCATTTGCTAACGCTGTACCAAGCGAAACGTACTAATACAGGCTTTACTTGCATGGTGTTTCTTTTTATTATAAAATCATTTGGCACATTAGATGTGTCAGCAAGAACAACATGAGTATAAGTGGTAATCATAAGTACACAACATTCGTCACTCAATGAAACGCGCTACGCCTTTGACACCGATTCCGGTTCATCCGCGCGATGACAATTGCGTTGTCATGAGATGGCAAGCTGCATCCTCGCCTGTGTTGTCAGCATGGCCAGCCCACCGGGCGCGAGTTCGCCCCGGCCTCGCCCACTCAGGGCGCCTCAGAGGGCGGGCAGGTGGGCGAGGGGTTGTTGGTTTCATAGGGAATCAGGGCGAAGTACTGTTAGGTCTTCGATTGACCTAACGAGGCAATGAAAGGTCGCTAGGCAGTTCATCCGGGCGTAGTGGTGTCCTGACGATGTGCAAGTTTCCATGGAATGCACGGATGTGGAGGGTTTGAGGTGCAAAGCATCTTGTGGGGGGGGGGAGGTCATGGTGAAATGCATGTCATCACATCTACAGGTCGTAACAGACCATAGCGTTAGGTAATCTCCCTGCATTTCCCAACGACAAACCACCTTACTAGTTTGTTGTCCACTTCTGCGTCGATTCTGAGCAGCCAGGGACATTGGGGTGGCGGGTCGGGGTGGGGCAGTGGGGGATTGCTCGCTGCCGGCCGTGCAGCCAGGTCGTGCTGCGACGCCGCCACCTGCGCCTCCGTATAAGGATTGTGGCGCGCCACAGGACGTGTGCTCCGGCAGAACGGCACCGGCAGAGACGCGACGTCACGGCGCGTACTGCCAGCTCACCTTGACGTCACGTCGGGCACCGCATCTCCTGTTTCCTATTGGTCGCCTGGGCGTCAAGCTCCTCCCACCTCATCCAGCGCCCAACGCAGCCTCAGTATCGGGTTCGGTTCATATCAAATGAGTTTTGTATGGTTTTCGTTACGGGTTGTTTTATGTTCATGCATGTTGTTAACAATAGGGTTAAGTAAGCCTGCGTGTAGGTCTATGACACCGGTAAAGCGAAAGTTGTCCAAACATTGTGGGAGGTGCAGCAGCCATGCCAAGAGGAAAGTGGGCGGAGCCAGCGTGACGTCATGGCGGGGACACGACCAGTATTCGATGGGCCAGTTGTTTCATCGCGGTCTGTTGCCTTGTCGCGTGCTACTGTTGCTGCAACATGTATCTGTCACCTCATGCTTCTGTTGCTGCTGTTGCTGCGTGACATGAGCAAATTATGCATTGCTAGGATTGGTAGGTCACCATTATATGCTACCCACAACCATATCACGTGCTGCTTATGCTGTGGTCACGTGCACCCATGCAGTTGTTTCAGTACTTCTGCAAGTACACACAGTCGTATATCATACTGATACTGTTATACTTACCTACAACTGTTTTATCTTTGTTGCACGTGGTGGATCTCCAACGTGACGTTTCTCTGCTTTCAGCGACTACTATTCCCTGTTACTCCCAATGATTCAGTCGTTGGCATTTTGCCCCAGCATCGCATGGCTGGCTGGCAGAAACGGGCATGTGGGATGCATTTGTTGCGTCGCGGGGCATGGATCACGGATGCAACAGGGCGCAGCCGCAACAGAATCCCATAAGACAGCGACGGATTCTCCCCATCCACGCGTACCTCGACCTGTTACAGCAGCGGTGACTTCGTTGGAACGGAGATGATCCTGGTCTTCAGTGCATCATGAGATGCTGAACTTGAACATTCCAAATCGCGTCTCACATGCACATAGGTGCACGCGTACACACACACACACACACACACACACACACACACACACACACACACACACACACACACACACACACACACACACACACACACCTCGTGGCGCTGTGGTTAGAGTTCTCGCCTGCCATTACTGCGGTCCGGGTTCGAATCCCGTCCAGGGCTGAAATAATTTCATTTTCGCTGCGCTGCGGGATGTTACTCCAACTCTCGTGGGCGGGGAGTTGGGGGGGTGTGCGCGTGTAAGGTCACATTATTACCCATAGATCGGTCATACGAGTTCTGAGCTCTCATCCAGGAGGTTAATAACTGTCGATCACGAGAACACGTGATCCAAGACCATGGTGGATGGTGAATCACGCTGACGCGCGCGCACACACACACACACACACACACACACACACACACACACACACACACACACACACACACACACACACACACACACACACACACACACACACACACACACTCCAACTCTCGTGGGCGGGGAGTTCGGGGTGTGTGTGCGTGTAAGGTCAGAGCATTACCTATAGATATATATATGAGCTCTAAGCTCTCTTCCGGGAGGGAAATAATGTCGATCACGAGTCCAACACGTGATCCAAGACCGTGGTGAATCACACACACACACACACACACACACACACACACACACACACACACACACACACACACACACATATTGAACAATTAGGTCAGAACTGACCAACCATTGGGAATACAGAGATGGTATCCTGCAAGCATAGTTCCTACCCTGTATACTAGTGGTGGCCAACCTTTTGTGATATATGATCTATAATATTTTTTCTACAATTACCTCGATGCGATCTACCAGGAATTATCTGTCTTTATAAACAATCGTATCTTGTTCAGACATGTCCATTGTTATAAATATAAACATAACTTATTTCCAGAAAAAAGAGGAATATAATCAAAGTATCATGAAAACTTGGATGTACTATTACAGTTATTTGCATGACAACTTCTGATGGACGAATTATGAATATGTTCAACAGTGTGATCGGCTTGTGATCGACCACCCTTGCTGTATGCTATAACTAGGTGATACAATTAGGTAACTAGGTAAATATTAGAACATAAGAATGAGACTACAAGAGACCGTAAAGCCTACACTAGGCAGTTCCATGTCCATTATCACCTGTCATCCCCATCCATAGTTGTCTAACCGTTTCACAGATATTTTCAGCGCTCACTACATGGTTACTAAGTCTATTCCATTCGTTGATCACCCTATTAGTAAACCAATTCTTGCCTATTTCCTTCTTAAATCTAAATTTGTCAAGCTTAAATCCATTACTGTGAGTCCTGCCCTGTTATCTTAATATGATGACCTTGTTTGCGTCACCCTTGTTACAGCCTTTGATATAGCTATATATACACACACATTAAAAGATCGATGACGGTGACCTGGATATGGTGGTACTGCAAGATGGACAGTGGTTCGGCCCATTTTCAAAACCCATGAACCCCCTCACCTCTATCAGAAGGTGCAGCCCCGAGGGGCAGACACTCGGTCTCCTTACTAGACCCACGATCTCTCTATGAACATCAGTTGTATTTATCATTCTCTTACATCTGAGAAGCTGACAACCGGCGACTGATCACCTTCGCATAACCCACTTTGAGCCAGTGATAAACAGTCCTACACTCGCACAACATTGACAGGAGTCCCAAGTTTCTTCCGAGGACCGTTGCCAACCAAACTGGGGCTGAGGGTTTTCTACTTAAGACCGTCGTCTTATGTGGAAATTTATTCTTATTTATAACGCGAACTTCCCCTAGGTGTCCATTACAAAGGACTTTGTATCGTAGAATATAATGAACCATGCCCTTGGTCCAGCTCGCTGGTGGCAGAGTTTGAATTGCCGTCACCTTGACCTCTGCCGCAAGTAACGACGCTCTAAACCGTTCGGCCTGCAAACATCCTAAACTACTCAAATGAATGAAAGAGGAACATGACAACAGTAAAAGGCAAGATGTCAGGATGGGCAACAATGGTCAGCGAAGTCACATATGGTTTTGTGTTAGTTGCTACAATGTGTCTTATCTATGTTAATGACATGATGGAAGGTACAAGCTATGTTAATATATTTGCAGATGATGCGAAAATCATGAGAAGAATAAAGAATGAGGAAGACTGTTAGTCATTGCAGAATTATCCAGACACTATATGCATATGGAGCCAAGAATGAGAAATGGAGTTTAATACAAAAAAAGAAAAAGAAAAACGCAAAGTATTTGAAATA
>NC_134814.1:24068629-24071129 GCF_046742065.1 Oratosquilla oratoria
TCAGCTCCTGGAAACCTTTAAGATATGACACCAGAAATAAAGTTGCCGAAGCGACCCTTGCCACGGCTGCAGGGTCAGGGCCGGGACCTAGTAATAATTGGTAATTATAATCAATAATTGATGATGACAATTAATAATGATAATAGTAATAATAACAATAATAATAATAATAATAATAATAATAATAATAATAATAATAATAATAATAATAATAATAATAATAATAATAATAATAATAACAACAATAATGATAATAATAATAATAATAATAATAATAATAATAATAATAATAATAATAATAATAATAATAATAATAATAATTAAATCGGCAAAAACCTAATTTGTTTTCGTAATCACCTCATCAACACGCGTCGAATGTTGTCCCTTTTTGGGGTAAAGTGAGAATCTGAGTTGTACACAGTTTGATAGCAAACTGATCAAGCTAAAAGTCGGTATCAAATTCATGGTGGCCACTCGGAAAGTGAGCCCAGCAGAGCGGAAAAACTGATGCAGACGGACAGATACACAGGCAAACGGACTCGCCACAAAAAGTATTGTAGACTAGTCACTAGGTGGCTGGTCCGCTATGCGGGCCTACCGCCATTTTGGCCCTCCAGGAGGGCAGCTACATTTGGTCGCGAGGGAGGTTCACTTCACAGGGCCAGTTGGCGACTGCAGGTCAACAATTGCTCTCATTCTCTCTGTCTGTCTTTCTGTCTTCTCTCACTGTCTCTGTCTTTCTGTCTCTCTGCCAGTCTCTGTCTCTGCCTCTCTGCCTCTCTGTCTCTCTGTTTCTGTCTCTGTCTGTCCAACCCAGGGATCCAGTGCCTAACAGAATTTTTAAAGACAAAGGTATTTTGACTGCCTCATATCCTCAAGAACTTCAACGTTCAAGTAGCCTTCAAGAATTTGCACAGAGTAATCCTATGATTGAGAATTCTCCTGGAAGTGAGGAAGAATGTGTACATTCAATACAATGTACCCTGTCAAAGGCCACACTGGCCAGACTGGAGAAGAATTAAAAGCGAGGACAGGCCAATATCCTTGGACGTAGTTTCTTCATTCACCAACGTCAGTGTTGATGACGTTTTGTTTTTAATCCAAACTGTAAGCGTTTCAAGGCAAGGTCTTTGTTTCCAGTTACGAAAATTCTCACCTTAGTACGTTCGTGCAACTCCTCTAATGTGTTTTAGTTGCGATATTATTTGTATAGACAAAAGAACGGTTGCAGTAGGGTTCCGGTATCTCGCCCGTTTTTAGTTAACTTGTACGTGGATTTTTTTAAAGTAGCTCAATCAGAACGAGGGTCCAAAATACCACCTCCCTCCACCCGCACCCCCCACCGAGGGACAAAAAATACCCCCCCCCCCCCAAAAAAAAATGGAATTTTGGCGAAAATTGTCATGTTGCCGATTTGCCCAAATTTATTCCAAAGACTCGTGCACAAGGCACTGCCAGGTAGGTAGGTGCGAGGAAAGTGGACCCAAAGGCGTGCGCGTGGGTTCCAGCCAAAGCTGATTTGTTTTTTTCGCATTTCAAATTTCCGCCTCTGGCGCCCGCACCTTTGGCCTGAGTGGCGTCCAAGTCCAATGTGAAGAACTTATGGTACTGGACAAGTGGGTGAGATAGTGGTCAAATCGGAGCATGTGGCCAAAATGACACCCCCCCCCCAACCTATGGATTTTAACCGACATCGTCAGGTCTGCCGATTTAGTCCAAACTTGCACCAGACTGACTGCGTTGCTTTTTTTGTGCTTATGGACAGTGTGCCATAGAATGAAAGTAATCACTGTCTAAACAGAACTAAGTCTTGGGCATTAACCTGAGCGAGATCTACATACACTATATGAGATCTCTTAGAAGACCACAAGATGGAGAATTTGGTGTTGGAGATCATTTGGGAGAGTGTGGGACAGAATCGGGTCTGAATGGAAAAATAAAGTCTCATGCAGCTAAAATAGTCATCATATGTTTTACTTTAGAGGTAAAGAATAGGAAATATACAGTGGAGTAGTATTCTTAATTACTCCACTATAGCTACTTCTTTCGTCAAACACTCCACGGAACAACCGTCTACCAGTTTTCTTCTCTTTCGTTGTTGTTTGTTCAAAATAAATAAATTATAATCGATAGTGAGAAGCATAAAGAAGTTGAAGATTATAACTATAATAATAATAATTTTATTTGGCATTGAATCAATATACAACATGGAGTGCAGATAATGAAAGAACACATAGTTCGAAATAACAATTACAAATGCCGAGGATGACACAAAAAAGCATGCAAGCTTATTTCCATTGTGGTCATCAAGTGAATATTAATAAGAAAATGAAGCAAAAGGGAGTATTATAGCTGGCTGAGATTCTTTTTTTTTTTTTGTAAATATAGGAATATCATGCGGGCTCTCTACCTATGTGAAACGCAAAGCTTACAGTGTGTAATCCCAACTATGAATTACGGATATGACGAAGGCGACAGAAACAAAACTGAGGCATAATAC
>NC_134814.1:24078629-24083629 GCF_046742065.1 Oratosquilla oratoria
CGAGAAGATTATGAAGTAAATATCGTCATTCTGTTTAAGAAGGGATAAACATTGGTAATAATATAAGAGAGAGAAATGTATTATGGTTTAATGGTGGAAAAATAATATCTCATCAATAACTGAAACAGAAAACAAAACTAAATTAAAGCTAAATGTATATAATTATTAACAATGGACAAGAATTTAGCACTTGGTGAGAATGAAGAGAGGGTTAGGTTAGGTATGTGATAGCGGCAAGGCCGATAGCATCTAAGTTTATACTAGTCCGTAAAACTGTGATAATTGATAAAAATGTCTGGGTAAGGAGACATGCAACAGAGGAAGAAAGAACAAAAACAAAGAAACTAACTAATAAAGATTAGGAACAACAACAACAACAACAACAACAACAACAACAACAACAACAACAACAACAACAACAACAACAACAACAACAACAACAACAACAACAACAACAACAACAACAACAACAACAACAACAAGAGAACGGGAAAAGAGAAGATGGAGTTTTAGTGAAGGGTTGCATGGAACCATTTGTTTACGACACCGCAACTAGTTCCAGTGATACTGACGCAAAACGAAAAACTAGTACCGAAGGAGAGAAGTAGAGGAAAGGACAAGGGGAAATGAAGTAAAGAGTTTGAAAGTAGGATATACATATAAGAAAGTGAGAAGCCTACACCAGGAGGTGCGTATCTGCGGTCGAAGCCGTCACCTTAGCCTTATATGCTTTAGCTGTTGATATCTCAATGTTTGCTGAGTTAAAGATCAGTGATTACTTGAAAGAGAAGTAACTGGATGTAATGCGGGGATTCTCAACCCTTTTTTACATGTACCCCATACTTATTTATTGTTGTCCTCTAGCCTTCTGGAGTTCACTTCAACACTGAATAGAACCAGGAACCATTCACTAAATACCACGAGAGCAGTGGTTCTCAAACTATGGGTCGCGACCCAAAGCTGGGTCGCGAGATCAATTTTGATGGGTCGCAGGGCCCCACGAATTTAAATGCTGGTAAATGAGAAGCGGCACCACGCATCCCATTAATTTAGTTTTCTGAAGGAAATGCAGTGCCATGGATTCTGTTAATTTAGTTTTGTTAAAGAAAAGCTGTGCACATTATTTTTTTTCCAAAATAAAGGGTATATATCAGTGTCCATTTTGTTTCTCTTTACTTTATTCTGGGTCGCGAAGGATTGAAATGTTCCAAATAGGGTCGCTCATGAAAAAGTTTGAGAACCACTACACTAGGGTTTAGATTGTGGACTCAATAGTATAAATCTGTGGTTCCACAGAGGACCGTAAACCATAGGTTGAGAACCACTGATATAATGTATCTTGGTGAGGCTAAGCTAAATAAGAACCTGGATATCCAAGCGTGTGATAGAAAATACAATGTGTGGAGAAGAGACAGGGGAGCTAAACGAAAGTGTGATGATAACAATAAAAAAAAACATGAAAGAGGATAATGAGGAACTATGAGAAGGAAAGGCGGAAATAAAAGATATGGAAATGGTAATTAGGGTTATGGTATATTACAGATTGCGGTGGTGCATGTCCTATTAAGACAAACACATGGAATGAATTTGAATGCGAAGAACTGTTGTTAGATATGGAAACTCACTCGAAAACAAATTGCTAAGAAATCTAACGTAATCCTTATGTGTGACTTAAATTGTGAAAATGTGAGCCTACAGGAATGGGAAGCTTATGAAAGAAGAGAGTCATGGTGTCATTTTTACATATTGCAATGAAAAACGGTAACGACGCAATGGGTCAAGGAAACGAAAAGAGAGGAGATGACGCACTAATCAGATTGAATCTGCTGTTAACTAAAGAACCAGATGATATAAAATTCTTTCAATGTTTCTATCTTATGAAAAAGAGTGATTAAGTCATTTTCTAATTCTGAGACGAGTCAGGCAAGGATCATATGACTCAAAGAAAACAAAATTCATAGAACTGAGGAAACTATAAGGAAACAGGCTGTAGGCAAAGTCGTTGGAGGCTCTAGTTGCATCCCTTCAATCACTACAGTGCACATACAGTAGAGGTGAGACTGCTTGGAATCCAGGTTTCCTGGACCTAGTCCAGATCCAGGTATTTGGGGCTTATTGGATGAAACAGATAAGTTTTTCCATGCATGTGGCGAAGGCATTGAGGTCTTGGGGAGCTTCACATATCTTGGAAGTGTAATGCATAACAGTGGTAGATCGTGCCAGAAAGTCCTTCCAATGACTGACATTGCCCGATGTTGTGGATTCTTCTTCTACCCCTGTTTCCCTTTTATCCTTCACCACCTACCTTCTTGTATTCTTTGCATTTATCCTTCTGATTTAACATGGTTACTCTCAGTCCTTCTCTACATCCCTCCCTTTTTTTTTTCTTCAATTTTCCTTCAGCCTCAATTTACACTAAAAATAACTCTCTCCTGAAAACATTAACGCCCAGAAATTTTCCAATCTTCCCGTTAGGTACCACTACATAATCTATAATAATCTCTCAATCACCTTCCCCTCCACCACTCTTTCCCATGTATACTTATGTTTGATTCTTTTCTAAAACACTGTGTTTGCTATCATCAACTTCTTTCCCAAACACATCTCCAACATCATATCTCCACTATAATTCCTACATGAAATCTCCAGACCTTCCTAATTCTCAATGTCCATCTGTTGGTTCATTTCCTAATCTAGCACTGAAATCTAGTAACACCATTGCATTTATATTCCTCTCAAATTTCTTTATACATTTATCCAAATCAATGAAAAAGCATTCCTTTCTTTTTCACTTTTCTAACCACCAGTTCCACATATATAAAAAAACACATTCTATCCCAATTTCACCTTCACCCACATTATTCTCGAAGACATTTTCCTCCACTCCACTACGCACGTCCCTATCTAATGACTTACCAACAGAGCCACTCCTTCCTTCCCTCCCCCACTCATCACTCCCGACACCCTCCCTATCACACTTCTAAACTCAAACTTACCCCTCCCTTTCAACTTACTTTCACTTAACTCTAAGACATCCATTTTATCTTACAAACTGCCAACCTCTTTCCTTCTACTCTCATCTGTACCACAACCTCCCACATTCAATTACTAGGGTTCTGGTTGGAGTCCTCCCTGACTCTTTCATGCCTTGAAATTTAGTAGAAGAAACATACAAAGCAGGGGCTCCCTAGTCCCATCACTTCATCCCATTTAGTCGTAACTTAGAACACACATGGAAAGCAAGGGGAACCGGATGTGTTAGTCATAAAAATGGTAAAGAACAGGTTAGAGGGAATAACATAAGGGAAAGACGTCTGTAATACGGAAATAGAATTATTCATTTACGAGTAGAGATTGTTAAACTTTAACGTGACGAATGATTTGTGATTCTGGTCCTTAGGGACACCCTAAAATAGCCCCCATGTTACCAAATTTGAAATCAAGTGACGGTGTACGAGAAATGGTTTGACATCCCTTTTATGAATGAGTCCAAGTTACAAACAGTTGGAAAGGTACCGGGGGGAGGGGGAGGGAATTAAGATCAGTAACAATGAAAATGGCGATAGAAAAGAGATAAAGATACAATACCACGGCAGACAGAGAGGGATTGAAGTTCTTTAGTAAGAAAAGAAGTATTGGTAACAAGGAAGACTGGACTTTGCTTTGTTTAGGAAAACAAGCATATGCGAGTCACTCAAAACCTAAGAAACGTACTCCATTTAAAAGCAAATAACTCCCCGTATTTGGTCATCCGCCGAGTTATCATTATATTATTATACATTATTACTCTTCTTAATCCATAGAAAGAACCAGGTTTACCAACGCCTTCCATCTGGGCCTATTTTGTACTGGCTGTTGAGCTTAATCCAGCGGATGCGGGGGGCCCATCTTGGTCATCTCCAGCCAACACGATAGGGATATAAGTCTAGGATTGCTTGAGTTGGGTGTTCAGAAGGAAGACACAAGGTATAACCTTATCGTCGGACTCTTCGCTTAACTGGTAGTTACTGGATCTGTTCTCCAACTGTTCTCTATGCGCGGGGGCCTTTGGATCCCTAGCAACTCTCCTTAGGGCTCTTCTGTCAAAGCCATCTTGTCCAAGTCTCAGAGAGGATGATTGACACTAACGACGCATTATAAATTCATAGTTCTGTCTTTTAGGGGACATACTGATGTCTCCACAAGGACCTCCACAGTGTCTACATGACTAGATACCAGTTGGCATCGCCCAACCAGTCTCAGGCTTTAGATCGCCCGGTTTGGAGTCTTTTGACAAAGCGGAAACGAAAGGAAGGCCGAGGTAATTAATATGTATGGAAATTATCCCTGAAGGAAATGGTAAAAGTGACTTAAAATTAGTACATTTCCAGCCAAATACGAGAGCATGGCGCGTGGCATTAATGGTAGGCACGGTCGACCAATTGAAAATAATGACTGAAGTAATGGTGATATGACGCTGGAGGGAAGCTTTGATTGTGGGGGAGGGAAGCGGGAACAGAGGCTATCATAGAGTATTACGTTGTTGAATATAACATAAACAACATAATTTGTTGACGAAATAAAAATACACATAAACAGAACAACGAGAGGGATGTTAACTGTTAATAGAAATAAAAGAAGCATTTCCTGAAGGGCAGGAACATGAAGATGATAGTAAAAGATAAGATGGTAGGATGGAGGGCAGTAACTGGCGGAGTCCCACGAGGGTTGGCCGGTACTGGCTTCTATAATGTTCCTTATCTACGTAAATGAGATGATAAAACGTACGACAAGCTACGCTAACATATTTGCAGACCTTGTCCGGACGGATGGCCGAGTGGGCATTTGGCTAAGGGGACATTTGGCCATACGGACATTTGGCCGGACATTTGGTCATGCGGACATTTGGCCGAGCGGACATTATGCCGAACGGAATGTGGCCAAGTGGACATTTGGCCATGCGGACATTTGGTCGAGTGGGTATTTGGCCATGCGGACATTTGACCGAGCGGACATTTGGC
>NC_134814.1:24086129-24088629 GCF_046742065.1 Oratosquilla oratoria
ACTAGTTTGTTTAGCTAAATTGATAAACCCTCTTCGATGATTCGATGAATTATTAGTTGAAATATATGCTGACTCAACAATTCTTCTAGTGAATTTATCAAAACCTTTATGTAGCACTTCAGCTTCTCTCCAGTTTGGTAAATGATCGAATTTTTCCGCATGAACTACTAAAGAATTAGATGTCCTATGTGCTTTTATGTCGTTTTTATGTTCATAAATTCTTTTTTCTAATCCTCTTGACGATTCACCAAAATAAGCCATTGAGCAACTATTGCACGGGATTTTGTATACGACGCTGTTTTCGGAATTGGTTTTCTTTTCGGAAGTCTTTATTAAATCACCTATCCTCTTGTTAGCTATTTTAGCTATGTTTATACCTGATTTTGTTAAATATTTGTCTATTATTGGTGACGTTTCTGAGCCAGGTACTGATATAAAATTGGTATTATTTTTATCATTTCTCTCTTTCTTTCCGCGATTGTAAATATTTATTGCTTTTCTTTTTGTTCTTTTCAACATTCCCTCTGGATATCCAAGTTTGTCAAAGGTTTTCATAATGTAATCAAATTCGCTTTCTAGGTATTCATTACTACAGATTCGTAGTGCCCTGAGAAAAAACCCTATTACTATACCACTCTTTGTCCTATCATGTGCGGAGAAGTAATGTACTAAATCCTCTTTGTTTGTTTCCTTTCTGTATACTGAGAAAGTTACAGTTTTTCCCACTCGTCGTATTAACGTATCTAGGAAGGGCAATTGTCCGTTTTGTTCCTCTTCTACGGTGAACTGAATATCGCTGTTGACCGCGTTAAGCATTCTCACTTCATTATTTACATTGGTGTTTTCGGGGATGATTGCGAGGACGTCGTCTACATATCTAAACCAGTGTGATCCCCTACCATTGATTCTGATAAAGTTTTCTTTTTCTAATAACACCAATGTTATTAGTGATAAAGTGAGAATGCTTAACGCGGTCACCAGCGATATTCAGTTCACCGTAGAAGAGGAACAAAACGGACAATTGCCCTTCCTAGATACGTTAATACGACGAGTGGGAAAAACTGTAATCAGGGCCCCCATTTACCCCATCCATCAACCTCATTCTTGGTCTTCCCCTCGAGTCCACTCTTTCCACCTCTGCCTTCCACATTATTCTTTATTTAGTCTCTCCTCAGTCATTCCGTGTGTTCAAACAATTCCGGTATTCTTTCATTAACATTATTTGTCAGTTCCTTTCCACCATCGTTCTCCTCCCACCTCTTCATTTCTTATTCTATCCATTCTCGTAACCCCCACCATACTTCTCAAACAATTAATTTCAAACACATTCAGATTTCTCCTTTCTACCTTCCTAAATTCCAAGTCTCTCCCCATAGCCTACAGTGTCGTAGGCAAATCACCCCTTCATAATGATAATATTCTCTTTACATCCTCTTCAGATACGCATTTTTATGACTTTTTCTTTCTTCCAAGAACTTAATTGCTTTCCTCTCTCTACAGTTCATACAGTTCACCTACACCCTCACTCCACTCCCTGGTACATGTAACCCTAAATACTTAAAGCTATCCACCTCCTCTAACCTCTCTCCTTTAAAATTTACTTCCAACCCACTGCCATCCTTATATCTTGTGCATCTGATAACTTTGCTTTTACCCACATTTATTTTAATCTCCTGCTACCATTTACATCAGCAAATTCAGTCACTACCTGCCTTGGATCCTCGTCTGATCCTACCACAAGCGCAGTGTCATCAGCAAACAACAACTGGCTTACTTCCTACTTCCCTCACTTTCTCTAACCATCTCCAATCCTCTCCCCATCACCCTCGCATCTAACTTCCGTACCACTCCATCCATGTAAACATTGAACAACCATGGTGACATAACACAACCCTGGCGCAACCCCACTTTTACTTGAGACCACTCACTCTTATCATTCCCAACCCTAACACAAATCCTACTAATCATATAAGAGCCAACCTTAACAGCTTTCTCTCTTTCCCAATATGCAATACATCTCACAATATCTTCCCGTCTACATTTTGCTAAAAATTTCTCGCACGTCTGCCTTACCACAAATGATTTATCCAGGCATCCTCTACCTTTCTTAAAACTACACTGTTTCTCACCAGTTACTTCCATTGTTTCTCTCCCAATCCTCTCAGTTAACACCCTCCCATATACCTTCATCTACGTTCAACAAACTGATCCCTCTAAAACTACTACATTCACATTTATTCCCTTTTCCTTGAAATGGAGAACTACACAAGCACTCATCCAGTCCTCCGGCATACTCCTCTTCCTTAGGCACACATTAAACAACCTAACTGGCTAATCCACTATAACTGTTTCTCCCTTTGACACTCATTATGACACCCATCTAACCCAGATGCCTAACCAGCTTTTACGATTTTTAGTTTCTTTGCTTCTCATCCTTTTCTGTACCCCTGTCATTTTTCTTTTCCTTCGCAGTATTATCCTAACTCCAGGGACAAACATA
>NC_134814.1:24108629-24121129 GCF_046742065.1 Oratosquilla oratoria
GCAAAAGGTCAGGTAGAAAGTAAGCTCTGAGCCTTGATGGGTGGCGGGGAGTACAACAGTTTCCCCCCATTACTATGTTAACCCCTTTTCCACTGTCCAAGTGGCGGATCTGTGTTTAGGCAACGTCCAGGGTCATTATGGGAAATTGGAGTGTTTAATCTTTGAAGAGTATGCTAAGATAAAAGGTAAATTTTGTAAGGTAGCCAGCCAATAGCCATCTGGCCCATATACAGTATCTACACTTGTTGCAGGTTTGCAGCATCCGACAGTGACTAAAATGGTCAATTACTTGTTTATTTTTATACTCTGTCTAATCCCTCTTTGAATAAGATAGATGCACATATGTGGAGGGATGAATAACATACTTGCACCTGTTTTTATAATAGTTATTTAATATCTGAACAAATTTGGACGAGATTAAAAAAAAAAAAAAAAATTTTTTTTTTTTTTTGCATCTATACTTTTGCCCACATTTATCTTCAGCTTTCTTCTTTCAGACACCTTCTCAAACTCTGTCACTGAGGGATGAAGGGGAGGTAGAAATAGAAAAAGACTGTGCACAAAAAGTGTTTGGGAGACGAAGAGAATGGGCGGAAACAGATAGAAACGTATAGAGTGGTGGGATGAGAAGGTGAATATGCAGTGATATAGGGGAAGAGCCGAGAGCATTGGATTTGTTGTCAGGGAGATCGAGGAAAGGACATGAAAGGTACAGGATGTAAAACGGGGAAGGATTTAGACAGAACATTTGAAAAGGAAGTGAAGAAAGCGAGGGGGTACAGTGGGACAGGCATTAATTGCAGTGAAGGCGATGAAGAGAGGATGGATATGATATTTCAGAGAATTGTTGGATGTGGAAGAGGTTAGTCAGGAATTGATTGTGGCGATGGGGGGAGGAAGAAAAATGACTGATGAGAGAGAACAATTACAAGGCTATAGGAAAAGATCAGGTGCAAGGAGCATTGAAAGTGATGAAATCTGGTAAGGCACCCGGGTTGGATGGATGTCATGCGGAATGTCCATTGTTCAGGTCTAGGATGAAGCCTTACAAAAATGCTGGCTGTCTCCGATAAAGCACTGAAACACTTCTTTCATATGTAATTCAGTAAATACAGAAAGCTAATCACACGCACAGACACATACACACACACACACACAAGGAAGACAGAAACGAAAGAACCATACAAAGAAGATACGACTTTGTAAAAGTTAACTATGGATAACTGAAGAAATGAAATGGAAGGAATTTATCGAGTTGAAAGAAACAAGGAAGACTTTAAAAATCAGCCAATCTACAAGGGAGAAGTAAGGGAAAAACGCTGGATTACAGTGTCGATGACTTCCACGATAGCAAGAATGTGTGAAAATTCTGTAAAATGTAGATGGATGAATTACCTGGAGGGGAAAAGAAAAATAGATTGGAAATGAATTCGGATTCAGGAAAGGAAAGTCATGTGTAACTGACCTGTTAAAATTTTTCTTTGAGTGGTCACTGTGCTGCATGAAAGGGTTGGGTGGATTAAGTATACCTGGATTTGGAAAAGGCTTTCGACAAAGTGCCGCACAGAGGGTTAATATAGATGTTGGGTAAGCGTAGGAAGACTTGAAGGGCGTACAATGGAGCAGATAAATGATTTCCTGAATGAGAGACGTATACGAACAGTAGTGAAAGATCAAATGCAGGATTGGAGTGATGTGAGTAGTAGGGTGCCACAAGACTTGGTACTGGTACTAGGCATGTTCTTAGTGTATGCTAATGATACATTAAATATGTGGTGATGCAAACTTATTTGATGATGATATCAAGATCACGAATAGAATGAAATGTGAAGAGGATTGTAAATTGCCACATGAAAACATAGGTATGGTTTATGAATGGAGCCAGACGTGGATGATCGATAAGAAATGCAAAATGTAAAGGAATGCAAGGCAAGATTGGTAAATGAAGGTTTAGAAATGGAACCCCATGAGCATATCTCCAACCACCGTATACTACAATAAGGAAAACAAAATTAGGAGAAACACATACACACACACACACACACACACACACACACACACACACACACACACACACACACACACACACACACACACACACACACATCGTGGCGCAGTTGGTAGAGTTCCCGGCTGCCACTACGGAGGTCCGGGTTCGAATCCCGCCCAAAGCTGAAATAATGTGAGTATCGCTGCGCTGCGGGTTGTTACTCCAACTCTCGTGGGCAGGGAGTTGGGTGTGTGTATGCGTGTAAGGTCACATCATTACCCATACATCGGTCATATACAAGCTCTGAGCTCTCTTCCGGGAGGGAAATAGCTGTCGATCACGAGTCCAACACGTGATCCAAAGACCATTGTGAATCACACACACACACACACACACACACACACACACACACACACACACACACACACACACACACACACACACACACACACACACACAGATGATGAAAGATTTCTGCTTTATTAGTATGAATTGGTCAACTTTATATCATGGCAGAGTAGGTAGTCGCTTAATAGACCTATCAATGACAATCATTTAAAGCAGGATATAAATGAACTCACAAGGTAGGGGAACAGACTGGGCCTAGTAATCACTAGCAGCGAAAATATAATATAGAAATTGGTGAAAACATTGCATAGAATGATCACAATCTAATTACTTTCAAGGTACAAAATAGTTTCAGAAGAGTTATTTATCTGTAATGGCTGATTTCAAAGAAAATTATTTTATTGGTTTACGACAAGAGTTTCTGTTTATAGACTAGACGTTAAGATGAGGTGAAACGCCAGTGTAAGAGACATGGGGAATTTTTCAAAACGTGTTTACATTCCAGCTAAGGAAAATGAACCTCCGATAAAATTCTTGTCAAAAATGGGTTGATAAAAAAAAAACAGGAAAGCATTGCGAAAAAGAGACAGCCTTACAAGAAATTCGAGCATTGGGAATATCCTAATGATAATTATTATCTCGGTAACAACCTAGATTTGAAAAAGCCGGTCAGGAAAAAAGAGACAATTAGAAATGAAAACTAATGATGGTTCTAAGGAAAACCCCAAATAATTCTACAGTTATATTAAAGATAAAAAGGTTATCAGGAATTGTGTTGACACACTTTTGTCTGCCACCGGGCAACTCATACATTCATACTAAGGCACGTGCACTTTCTTAAAAAAAAAAATATTTCCTCATTGTAAACAGAACTCCATAAAGCAGTGGTTTTCAACATGTGGGTCATGACAAGAATTTAGGGAGACAATGGCCTGATTGTCAACTTTGTTATAAAGCAAAGTGGTCTTCATCAATATTTTATTAATATACCGTATATAATATATATATATATATATATATATATATATATATACATATATATATACATATATATATACATATATATATACATATATATATATACATATATAAATACATTATATATATACATATATATATATATATATATATATATATATACTGTATATATATATATATGCAAGGATAGAGTGGTGTAGGTAAAGTCCAGGAAGGAGCAGAAGTACTTTATTCTCTAACGTTTCGATAGTCTTCTTCAGAGAGATAATGGTACAGGCAAATTGAGATACATTGTTTATATACTTACTGAGCGGATCATCTCACAGGTCGCCTTGGGATAGGGTTCGCTGTATGCGCCCCCTTGATGATCAATCTTGCTGTTACATGTTTACAAACCCTTCTCTATGATTGGTTGAACTAAATGTGTTGATATATGCAGCTTCGATAGTTTTTCTTGTCTTTTTCATACCGGTGTGTAAGTTTTTGGTGCTGTTCCAATTAGGCATATGGCCGTGTTGTGTAGCGTTTATTACTAACGAATTAGATGTTCTGTGGTGTCGCATGTCGTTCTTGTGTTCGTATAATCTTTTTGTAATTCCTCGTGAAGTTTCTCCTCAATATGCTGCATCGCATCCGCCACATGAAATCTTGTAAACCACGCTGTTTTCATTTTTCTCTCCCGTGTACTGGTTATTGGACAAAATATTCCTTGTTTTCTGTCCTGGAGTGTACGATATCTATTCCTATTCTTGCGAGGAAGTTGAAAATTAATTCACCTCTTGTAGAGTAAGGAACCACTATTTTTTTTTTCTTGTCTCTGTTCTTCTGTGACTGTGATTTTTTTTCTTCTCCATATTTGCTTGGCTTCATTTTTCAGTTTTTGTAAGAGACACGAGAGAGAAAAATGAAAACAGCGTGGTTTACAATTTTCCATGTGGCGGATGCGATGCAGCTTATTTCGGAGAAACTTCACGAGGAATTACAAAAAGATTATACGAACACAAGAACGACATGCGACACCACAGAACATCTAATTCGTTAGTAATAAACGCTACACAACACGGCCATGTGCCTAATTGGAACAGCACCAAAATCTTACACACCGGTATGAAAAAGACAAGAAAAACTATCGAAGCTGCATATATCAACACATTTAGTTCAACCAATCATAGAGAAGGGTGTGTAAACTTAGCACATGTAACAGAAGATTGATCATCAAAGGGGGCGCATAAAGCGAACTCTATTCCAAGGCGACCTGAGAGATGATCCACTCAGTAAGTATATAAGCAATGTATCTCAATTTGCCTGTACCATTATCTCTCTGAAGAAGACTGTCGAAACGTTAGAGAATAAAGTACTTCTACTCTTTCCTGGACTTTACCTACACCACTCTGTCCATACATTTGTCTTTTCTCTTATCGAATATACATATTATATATATACATACATAATATATATATATATATATATATATATATATATATACATATATATACACATATATATACATATAAATATATACATATATATAAACATATACAGTATATATACATATATATATACATATATATTCATACATATATATATACATATATATATATACATATATATATACATATATATACATATATACATATATATATATACATATATATGTATATATATATACATATATATCTACATATATATATACATATATATACATATATACATATATATATACATATATATACATATATATATACATATTATATATATACATACATAATATATATATATATATATATATATATATATATATATATATGTACTGTATATATATATACCTCTTTTGGTGGGGTGGGAGTTGAAAAAAACGAAGGGGAGCAACACGAATGTTGAGAATTTATAAAGAGGAATGTGTTGAATTTTTTTTTTTTTTTTTTTTTTTGAGAACCAATGCCCTAAAGTGAACTTCGAACACAGTCATGTATTACGTTGAACTGAAATTCATTCACTTTTGTATGACCAAAGAAAACACTGAACAATATATAGAATTCAAAGTCAATATCAGGGCTCGACAGTTAGCATCGAAGAATCATGAAAAAAGAAATGCGATTCCATTAGAAACGATTAAAAATCTAAGGAGAACGGGGATATATCAAGAGAATGGAATCTGAGAAACATTACTATCATATTAAAAAAGGCGATAGATAGATGTAAAATAAGTCAATAAGCCTGACTTGGATCACAAGGAAAATTATTGAAACAACGATAAGATATTCCATTGAACATCACATAGAAATAAACTTTCTAATATATAACAGCCAGTAAGGCTTCAGGTCGGTAATGCTCAACCAACTTGAAATTTGATCATATATTTATTTCAAACTACAACTAAAAGGAATATTGTACATAGATTTGATATGTGTGGACTTTGAAAATTTTTCTGATGCTATCCCGAAGGACAAAAGTTTTACCTAAAGGTGTGTAGAAAAACTTTTGTCAATCACGTCGTCAATGAATGGAATAAATTCACAGCAGAGGCAATTGAATGCAATACAACTCAAAGTTTTAAAATCTAATTAAACATGGTATCAATTTTTTTTACTTTATATGTTTTTATTGATTCATAATTGTTATCGTTATATTTGTCATTTTTATTGTCATTATTAATCATTGTCATTATTATCATTATTTATTGTCATCATTAATTATTGTCATCGTCATTGTCGGTCATCGTCATTGTCAGTCATCGTCATTGTCAGTCATCGTCATTGTCAGTCATCGTCATCATCATCATCATCATTATTATTACTATTATTATTATCATTATAATTATCTTTCTTGTTCTTGTTCATGTTGTTGGACACCGTGTCGAACTCATGAGCAGGTGGTCGTGAGTTCGATTCCCGGATCCGCTGCGGGAAAGGGCGCATTGATTCCAGACAGCCCTGCTAGGCGGAGAGGCAGCCCAAAGATCGCCCCCCCCAAAAAAAAAGGGGGGGGCTTGCCGCAACTGGCACGGCTTTGCCCTGCCAGGGGTTTCTCACTTTCCACTTTGCGGGAATGAGATAGTATAATTACCATTGTCATTATCATTCTTACTATAACCATTGTTATCAAGTGATCATTATTATTATCATTATCGCCACTATCATTCCTATCATTATTATTATCATTATTACTATTATCATTATATCAATATTATCATCATAATTGTCATCGTTATTGTAATTTTGTATCCGACCTTGTTGCAGACTCTGGTCGGAATGCTCTATCATTTCAGTTTATTGCAATTCATTGTAACCTCTTTCTCTCTCTCTCTCTTTCTCTCTCTCTCTCTCTCTCTCTCTCTCTCTCTCTCTCTCTCTCTCTCTCTCTCTCTCTCTCTCTCCCTCTCTCTCTCTCTCTCTCTCTCTCACACACACACACACACACACACACACACACACACACACACACACACACACACACACACAATCACATAGGTTTTGAATTCCAGTTGGCAGGTCGAGGTATAGGCACTAGAAATAAATAATAGATTCAAGGCATGCAGAATTTTTTGTAGACAACTTTCTCCTTTTTATCTATTTATTTTTCTTGGAAAATTGAGGAAATCATGAATACTTACAGAACTGTAAATATTGAAATTCCTTAAATGCTTCTACAAATTGGGTGTTAAACCAATTGTCAAGGGTTAGTGGACTGGTTTAATAGAAAATGTGAGACAGCTGAAAAAATGCATGGATATGGCATGGAGCAAACGAAAGAACAAAAGAAACAAAGTAATAATGGAAGAGTACAGGGGGACTAGAAAATATTACACAGGAATCTGTAGAATAGAAGAGGGGAACTTTTAGAAATTAATTATTAAGGTAAATCTAAGCTGATCTCCAGGTTTGTCAAAGATATATTGAGACAGGAATAATCTCTAAGTTGACAGTGGATGAAAAAATTTATGAGAAGACATCGACACCAGCTGAAATAATAAAAAAAAAATTCTAATAATTTGTTCACCAAAGATATAAGTGTAATGGGTGATGTAAGGTTATATGAAGTAAATGTACAAGTAAAGAAAGTACATAAACTATCCGAAACATTGGCTTTGAGAAAAGCTTCAGGGTCTGATGGTATCTGAACTTGGATATCTAAGGATACTTTTGGAGCATTTTGAAGGACTTTGAAGTAACTATTTGAATGAAATATTCCCTGAAATACTGATACATGAGAAGAGAAATAAACGATGACAGAGTTCAATAAGTGGTGGTTCAGGCACCAGTAATGTTCTGATGTACAAGAATAATGATACGAAAAGATACCATAGTATGTTTGCAGACGATGCCGAGATAACAAGAAAAATAAAATAAAATATGGAAGACTAGGAATTACTACAAGTTCATGAAAATAAATATGCCATGAGGCAAGTATGGAAAATTGATTTTTAGAAAAAGAAATCAGTAATGAGTAAAAGCTCAATAAGGCCATTAATGAATTACTCCATGGGAATTGAGTTAATTACAATAGCAAAAGAAGAGAAAAATCTTAGAAAAGGTTGAAAACCTCGTTTCCTAACAAACATCTTCAGCAAAATCATAGATAAAGCTTTTAGACTTTTGACGAACATGGATAACGCACAAATGTTACGTATATTCAATTAATTTCTGTTAACTACAATGGTTCTTAATTTTTTCAACTCCAAATCAACCCTATATCTATTTTCCAATATTAACCTACAGCTCTCGACTTTTAACTTTTAATTCACTCTAAAAAAAGTATTATCAGACCTACCATGACCCCCCACCTTTATAAGCCTTCTGAAAACGATCTAGTTTTTAATATCGCAGATACATTAGTTTAAATTTCATCAATCACAGCAGAGAAATAAAAAAATATATATTATTGTTTATGAATTTTTATTAACAAAGATTGATCTGATAATATATTTCAATAAGAAGGATGTATTTTTTTTTTTTTTTATACAAGCAAATCAATGGAAATAAGCTCCACCGCAAAGGACTCGAACCTTTGGCTTAGCGACTGCTTATTATGAAGCAAAGGCGACAGCCTCGAGCCAGCCTTTGCTTCATAATAAGCAGTCGCTAAGGCAAAGGTTCGAGTCCTTGCGGTGGAGCTTATTTCCATTTGTCAAAATGACACACAAGTAAATCAATACATGCGTCTGTGTGGCTGAATGTACATACAGTTGGACCTTCCATGACCCCCAGATAAAGACTCATGACCCTTTTGGGAGGTCATGACCCACAGTTTGGAAACCCCTGTCCTAGAGACTAATTTATGCGCTAGAAAAACAAGTCTCAAATTTCACCAGTCTACGTGTAAGTCGGTAGGTGATTGATGAAAATCTTTTTGCAACCGTATAGGCCAGATGTTCATGTCCATAGATATTGGAACTTTTCCTTAATTTTATCTTTATTTATCTATTCATTTATATATTTACTTATTTATTTTATGCGATCAGTGTGCGAGCTGGCCCACTGTCTTCTTTCAGTTCCTTTTTTTTTTTTCTAATTTCATTTTATTGTGATCAAGGACAGGGATGAGAAAAAGAGAAAAAAAAAATTATGTGGATCCGTGAATTTTCAAAACTCAATGTTTGATTGAAGGGTATAAATGCAATTTATCAAGTCACTGATTTCTTAATGCCTTTCAAAATAACGAATATATTATTATATATAATTTTGAATTTTCTTAGGCAGTTCATGTCGGTGGGGTAGAAATTATTCTTTTCGTTATCTTTGAAAATTTTACTCATCACTTGATAAGCATTTTTTTTTTTTCAAAATATTATTATCATTTTTAAGGGACTGGCGAGAAAAAAAAATGCTTATCAAGTGATGAGTAAAATTGTCAAAAATACATACATACGTATATGTATGTATGTACTTTTGAAAATTTTACTCATCACTTGATAAGCAATTTTTTTTTTTTTTTAATATTATTATCTTTTTTAAAGGACTGGCGAGTTCCTTCAGACAAATAGAATTACATTGCTGCAAGCAGTACTTAACAATCATACCTGTTGTATGTGGTTTATAATAGTAGAGGGTGGGTGGTAGCCTATAGTGCAGGGTGGATGGTCGACCGGAGGGTGGATAGTCCACCATAGGATGGACGAAATGAAGTGTATGAACTGATTTTTAATACGGGGGCCGCGACCTCCAAGGGAACCATGACAAGAAGTTAGGGGGACCATGGGCTGTTGTTACAAATTTTACATTTCTATATAATGTGAGCAATGTGAATAAAACAAATCCATCACTCTGTCCTGGCAGAGGAAAAATAAGATAATTATGATCGTCGACTTTGTAATAAAGCAAAGGGTTTCTCTTCACCAGTATTATCTTATATATATATATATCTTTACCTTTTTTGTGGGGTTTGGGAGACAAACGAAAGGGATCCACACGAATATTGAGAAATTATGAGTTGGGGAATTTAGTGGAAAAGACCGAGATCCAATGGGTAAAGTGAACGTTTGTCTTTAGGTGAAACCAGGTTGGACGAAATCTTATACACATGTCGGAATAGAACCAAGGCTATCTAAAAGAAATAGCCTTTTGATTTTTAGAATATATATCAGATACTAAGAAATCAAAATTTATCAAAAGAAAATGAATTGATTTTATACAATGTGTATCAAATATGATGGAATAGATTTTTTATCAAAGGAAATAATTACTTGACTTTTAGAATACATATATAATATTATGCATATCATACGCCATTTTCCTTTAGCATCAATATGAAAAACGACAATTTGTTATAGAATTACACTGATACTTTATTTTGTCTCATGATTAGACTGCATTATGTAATTACCTAGATTACACATAAATAAACAGATAAACTACAAATATAAGATGAGAGTCAGTGATCTTTCATGCCGACATCTTTGCACACTGAAGAAAATTAGAATTATATATACGATGTCAGGGCTACAAGATTTTACAGAGGGAAAGACAATTAACCCTTTGTAATAACGGATCTTTCACTAATTCACCACTAGGGATGAACATAAAAAATGAAAAGATTGGTTTATAAAATATAAAATGTAAACCTTAGAATGTATTTGTGTAGGAGAATTGAAATAAAAAAAAAATCTTGTAGTAATATAAAACACTGATTAAAACCGACCCCAAAATCTACAAGAGGAACAAACACATCTAATTATAAAGATGGAGAAAAAGAAAACGACAAAATTGTTTTACAGAAGTAAAAGGGGTACACGAAATATAACCGTGAATTAAAAGGTATCAAACAGAAAAAGCTAAAACATTGTCAAGTGGGAAATATTAAACTGTTCAAGGAATTGTCAGGAAAGATGCTCAACATGAGGGAGTATGGCGACTCGCCGCGCAAGATGGCGGATCGTATCAGCCATTAATCACTCAGCAAAGGAAAGCAAAATATTATAATTTCTCTGTGCAATAATGCAGATAATATATATATATATACATACATATATATATATATATATATGTGTGTGTGTGTGTGTGTGTGTGTGTGTGTGTGTGTGTGTGTGTGTGTGTGTGTGTGTGTGTGTGTGTGTGTGTGTGTGTGTGTGTGTGTGTGTGTATATTGAATGAAGTATACAATGACAAATGAGACTGATGGTGGAATAAGTAGACAAGTATTAAAGAGAGAATCTAATTCTTTAACCTTATAACTTTTAACCTTATAACCTTTAACTTATAAGGTCTTGATCACAAAGCCAACTGGTCAAGCACAACTAGGACATTGTACACGCCTGTGAGACCTTATTACATGACTGATTAATTGTGTGATGTTTATTTTCTTCTATCATTAATGAACTTGTGGCTTTTCTTAAGTATACAAAACCTTCCCTATGATTGATGTTATCATTAGTATTAATATAAGCTGCTTCAGTTGCCTTCCTTAATTTTTTTTTGTGGATTCTTTATTGAGTATAATTGTGTTGTCCCAGTCTGGAAGGTGGCCATGTTTGTCTACGTGTATCACTATGGATTTAGACGTTCGGTGGGCTTTTACATAATTTTAATGTTCACTGAAACGTTTATGTAAGTCTACGACTAGATTCTCCATAATATGATGAAGGGCACCTTTTACAAGGTATTTGAGAAATAGTACTGTTTTCATTAATGGGGTTGGTATAACCAAGTTTAACCAAATAACATAACTTTGTTACCCAATACCCTTGCCCTTAAAGCTGCTTCTGAGAGAAATGGGTTAAGATGTGGATTATTATTATTCGAATTTGGTGCTGTGATATAACGGGTCTCTTTAGTGCAGTTATCAGACTTTTTAGTTTCATTTTTACCTTTGTTGCTTTTTTCTTTGTTTTTCTTTTCCTATTGGATTATAATACGTTTTGGACACTAAAGAGTGATGTGAGACAATATATATATATATGTTTATATATATATATATATATATTATATATATATATATATGTGTGTGTGTTGTGTGTGTGTGTGTGTGTGTGTGTGTGTGTGTGTTGTGTGTGTGTGTGTGTGTGTATGTGTGTGTGTGTGTGTGTGTTGTGTGTATGTGTGTGTGTGTATTTGTGTGTGTGTATGTGGTTGTGTGTGTGTGTGTGTGTAGTGTGTGTGTGTGTGTGTGTGTGTGTGTGTGTGTGTGTGTGTGTGGGTGGTTGTGGGTCTTGTGTGTCTCGCTGTGTGAACATAGCGTTATTTGATTAATTATAAAAATGTATACACCTCTTTCTTATGCGGACTGCTGGTTTTAATTCCCTCTACCACTGGTTTATGATTTTCTTGGTGAGAGTGGGGTTGGGAGTGGAGTATGGTATTGATGGAGGGGGGTTTATATAAGTAGGGGGGGAATTAGGGAGCGGCCAGGAGCACGAGGTGATCGGAGGCGCACGTGAGGGTGGGGGGGGCTTAGTCCGCCGCATGGTGGGGGGGATGGGGGGAGGACGGTACCCGGGCGCGCGGAACGGGTGAGTGTACGCGAATGCTCGCCGAGCGCGGGCGTGTGGTGGGCGCGACCGGTGGGCTGGACCCTGGGGCCGTGGGTGGTGGGGGTTTGGTCGCGCGTGGCGGAATGGCTGGCAATGAGCGCGCCGGGCGGGCGGGGGAGGCCGCGCGCGCGCCGGACGAGACCCCGCAGCCGGGACAGCGTGGTCGCGCAAGGTGCGGCCGTGGCGGCTTCGTGCAGGGATGGTGTTGTGTGGTGTGTG
>NC_134814.1:24126129-24146129 GCF_046742065.1 Oratosquilla oratoria
GGCATTAAAACTGATTCTAAATGTCCGAAATGAATCATAGGAAAATCTACTAAGTTTCACGAATTTATTTTCCCCCAAAAAGAGTAAACTACGGGGGTGATTTGATACAGATCTTTGAGATTCTAAAGGGAATTGACAACATCAGAAGTGACGAAATTTTCACATTGAATGCCAATCAGACAAGAAATAATGGTCTCAGACGCTCTGGAAGTATATTTAATTTGGAAGCGGGTAGAAACATCTTCGCCAACCGTGTAGTCAATGAATGGAATAAACTTCTTGCAGAGGTAGCGCATTGTAGTACAGTTCGAAGTGTGAAGATTCCTTTAAACAAATACCTAAGCAAACTGCTGTAAGGCCTGCCATTTATCTGATTACATTTCTCTTATCTATATATTACTATTCCTTATGACTTGTTTATTTTTTATTACTTACTTATTTCATATTTATTATAAATGATTATATTGTCTTTTTATTATGATTTATTATGTCATTGTTTATTATTTAACATTATCTATTTATTATTTTTTTCAGCATCCGACCTAGTTAAGGACATTGTCTACCTTTGTAATCCTTTGTAATATATATATTTTCTTTATTACAGATGCTAAATATGTTATATATTTCATAAATCTACGATATATAATGTACATATCGATAAATATTTTGCATGTGTGTGTATATATATATATATATATATATATATGTATACAGTATATATATATATGTATATATGTATATTTATGTATGTATATATGTGTATATATATATGTATATATATGTATATCATATACTCTATATCATATATTTCATACTTTTGTGTCTAATATAATATATATTGTATATTACATATTATATATCACGATTAATATTGCATATATTGCAGATTATACAAGATTATAGAACCTAATAATGAGCCAAGTCACGACTATGAAACATTGGGCACATAGAAAAGTTGTTAAGAAAATAATTGAAGTTTTTGAAAATATAATTTTAGGGAGAAATTTAGGATCCGTATATGAGAGCCAAAGTGAGGAATGGAGAATAACGCATAACTGGAGAAATACGAGAACAGGAAAAACGACCCCAAAGTAAAAATATAAACAAGATTATAAAATAAGAATGGACGAGACGTGATGTAAGGACGGAAGAAGAGAGACGGACGGAAGAAAGCTCAATAGTGGAGGAAATGGACGACGATCACTTGGACGACCTAGAAAAGGGGAGTCATTGTGTTGATGAAGATGTGAAGATATAAAACCAAGGAAATGGAAGCAGGAGCTGGTATAGGACTGAAAGACATGGCGAGACGTTTCAAAATCTGTTTTGGATCATCAAGTGGTCGGAAGACAAGCGGAGTAAGAGTACGAGTATATTACTATATTATATATCATACACGATAAGAGTTATACATTATATATTATGTAATATATACTACATATTTCATATCATATCACATATTATATATTATATACTAATTGTATATCATATATCATATGTTATATATATGTATATTATATATATGTATATATATATATATATATATATACTTATACATATATGTTTATACATACATACATAAATATATATATATATATACATACATATACATATACATACATGTTTATACATACACACACACACACACACACACACACACACACACACACACACACACACACACACACACATACACACACACACACACATATATATATATATATTATATATATATATATATATATAAATATATTATATATATATATATCGTACACGAGTATATATTACACTTTATATATTATATACTATATATTGTATATTAGACATTATCTAACAAACATTACACAATATACATTTTACATTCTGTATTGTATATCGTGTATTTCGCATTATGTATTGTATATTATATATATGTGATATGATATATATATATATATATATATATATATATATATATATACATATATATGTATATATATATTTATATGTTTATATTATATATATGTTTATATATTTTTATATATATATATGTATATATACAAATATATATATATATATATATATATATATATATATGTATATATATATATATATTATATATATGTATTTTATATTACATGTTATATATTATACATATTATATATTATGTATTATGTATTATGTATTATGTATTTTATACTATATATTATATACATTACATAGTATATACCATATACAATATACTATATACTATATACTATATATTATATATGTATATATATATATACATTATATATGATATATGATATATTGTATATTATATATGTTATTATATATTACGAGTACATATTATTATATATTACATATAGCAAATTACATATTACACATTACATACTACCTATCGTATATTGTATATTATATATTGTATTTTATATCCCCCTTATCTCCCTTGTAAGGAGAAAGCCCTTGGTATATAGATAGGTAAATTTTCTATTTTCTATTTTCTGTGCGATGTGCGATGTATGAAGTATGAAGGGTAAAGTATGATGAATGATGTACGATGTATACTTTATGATGTATAATGTATGTACGGTATATGATGTACTATGTATGATGTACGATACATAATGTATCGTGTATAGTGTGTCGTGTATCTTATATTGTATATAATATATTATCATATATTATATATCATATGTTATATATTATATATTATATAATATATAATATATTATATATTATATATTGCATATTATATATTATATATTGTATATAATATATCACATATATGTGTTATATATGTATATATATATATATATATATATATATATATATATATATATATATATCATACATTATATATTATACGCTGTACATTATTCATTACACATTATACTTTGTATATTATACATAATATATTATATATAACATATATCGTACATCATATATATGATGTATATTTTGTATCATGTATTTTGTATTATGTTATTTCATATTTTATCTTATATACTATATATTTCTATATTGTATTATATATTACATATTACTACATATCATATACTACATATTCTATATCATATGTATTTTGATATATTTATATTATATATTGTGTATCATATAGTACATATTTTACATTATATGCTACATATTATATATATTGTATATGGTATATGTGATGTACTATCTTATATATAAACATGTTGTATATCATGTATCATAAATTACACATTATATATCGTATACTATATACTTTATGTTACGTGTTATATATCATACATTTCATATTTTGTACATCAAATATATATTATCTATGATATATCATTGATGGCGTGGTAGGGAAGTTTGAGGTGTAGAGATGATGTAGGAGATGTGTTTGGTAACAGATATAGTATTTAAGAAGAGCCCCAAGTATAAGTGACCCAGGTACAAGGGAAGGATTGTCGATAGGGCATTGATGGATTATGTAGTGGTATCCAAAGGAAGGAAAGGAAGATTTTTGGACGTTGATGATTCTTAGGGGAGAGATTTTTGGGAGCGTGAGATTATTTTTTGAGTTACTTTGATGTATTATACTATATGCCCAAAATTTGGGGGGCATGTCTAAGAATTGACGTTAGTTTGAGCAGAAGCGGGGATAATGGTGACAGACAAAATGGCTTCATCAGCCGAGTCGATAAGGCAACCATTGACCGCTTAGAGAAGATCAACTGCGTAAATGACAATTATCACAAGGAATGGAGAGTACCTTGAAGCAGACAGAAGCTGATACGTCGCGCTCTTGCATAATGTCCAGATAAGCTCTATTCTGACCAAACCAGTGGTCCTCAACCTTCTAACCCTTCATAAATTCTCGGCAATCGTGAGCTCCCCTTCATTTTACTCCCAAATTCCACCCCGTAAAATAGATAGATAAATAAATAAACAAATTGTAAGAAAAATAATAATAATAAAATTTTATGTTGATGAAGAGAAATATTTTGCTTTATTACAAAGTTGACAATCATAATAAGTGATGAATTTTTTTTGTATATAATCAGATTCCTCACACTATATAGAAATGTATAATATGTTACAGCAGGCTATGGCTCCCCTAAATTCTTTGGGGGTGCCATGACACCCAGTTTGAAAACAACTACACCAAACGTTACTTTTAAGTAAAAGCAAAGGTTAACCGACACCAACGTACTAAAGTCGACAATAAATCCCACTAATAAAAACCAAATATGACACAAATGAAACTGAACCAGCTTTTCATTAAGCCTTGTTTTAAATAGCTCCTGTATTATTTGATATGTAGATTACATCAAAGTTTCAAATAATTTCTAGTCGCGCTTGGTATAATTCTTACATATGTGCCTTACTTTACATTTACTTGGGTTAGATTTTATCAGCCATTTTGAAGCTATTGTCGTAATTTGTCTAAATCTTGAATATGCAGTTGCACCTGATATAATCCTTACCTATGTTCACAAGTTTACATTTACTTGGGTTAGATTTTATCATTTTTGAAACTATTGCTCTATTTTGTCTAAATCTCCTTGAATATACAGTTCATTCGACAGAATTTTTGGTATTACGTACTACTTAGTGCCACCAACGGATTCAGGAACATTAGATTTAAGTTCACAGCAAATGTAATTGTTAAATACCAAGAACAAAAATAACCCCATTACGAAACCCTGAGGAACTCCGCTCGTAACATCTTTCCAGTTAGAAGTTTTACCATTTCAAAAAATTCACTTCTTAAGTATGTTCAACCTGTTTTTAATTCAGTTCAGCAAAATGTTTCTTATTTACCCGAAGCTAATTCTAGTTGTCTTTCGTGTGGGACAGTTTACTTTTTTTTCAAAGTCCAGATATGTTAAACTATACTTTTTTAATCTTAGTTTACTATTACTATGTTGTAGAACTGTGAAAGGTTTGTTTAGTAAAAAGGTTTATGTCCTGGCTCTCAGTGCTGTTATCTAAATGACGTTTTATGGGATCTATTATAATCTTAGGTCTAAGAAAGACATAGACAAGAACTGGTTTGCCAACAAAGTGGCTAACGAATGGAATGGACATAGTAACCATCTAACGAGTGCTGAAACTGTTGTTTTAAAAGAGTAGACAATTTTATAGATAGGGATGGCAGGTGGTAAGGGACATGGAACTGTCTAGTGTAGGCCTTACGGTCTCTTGTAGTCTCCTCTATTCTTATGTTTCTATGTGTCCATAATTTTTCCTGTGATGGGCGTGGGTTTTGGACTTCATTTTTCACTCACCCTTTCTTGAATATAGAAGGAACGTTTGTTACTTTCTATTCTTGATATTTTTCCAGTCGATATGTATTTCGTTAAAATAACTAATTATATCATCATCCCCCATACGTTGAATACTTAGATTTTTTGTGTAGATTATTATTTTTATCTAAATAATATTGCCGTCATCCTTGTGTGCATTAAAGTTTGAAGTTGGGTATATATATATATAAATGTATGTATATGTATATATATATATATATATATATATATACATATATATATACATATATATATATATACATATATATATATACATATATATATATATAATACATATATATATACATATATAATATATATATATATATATATACATATTTATATACATATATATATATATATATATACATATACATATACATATATACATATATATATACATACATATATACATATATATATATATATATATATATATATATATATAGATATTTATACATTTATTAGGAATTTCCATATTTGCCATCAGGGACACATATAGTTATATATACATATATACATACAATATATATAATATACATATATACATATATATGCAGAAAAAACACTGGGAAATGGGTGACCCTGCAGAAGCTTAGTCTCTATCGACATAACGTTTTCGTATATTTAAGGACTGATTATCACGGAATCTACCACAGTTACAGAGACAAAGGTGGATATATGTTAACATAAGAGTAAAAGCAAGCTAGGTTCAACATGGGAAGTACACACAAGATGGTTCCAATTCTGGTGAGAGCCTCGATGAAGTTGAAGAGTATAATTATTTCGGACGTTTGGTCAAGGTGACGTTACGTCGTGATATGAGATAAACATCGGTCTACCCTGATTGTGAAGAATCTTGTGTAAGTATTCCCATGTTCCTGAGTTGCTCTTTTACTTTATGTATGATACGTAAAGTTTCCAACCTTTGCATTCTACCTGCAATAATGTACGTATGTCCTTTGATAATGTCTTACATAGACGATGGAAAGTTCGAAGCTAAGGACTTCACAGAGGAGAATGGAGAGATCAATGATGGGAATAACACTGAGAGACCGAAAGAGAGCAAGTTGGGTGAGAGAGCAGACTAGAGTGAAAGATATTGTCCCGTAAAAGAGAGGAAGTTTTTTTCTGCATATTATTTGGTGCGAACGACTGATGTGCCTTGGAGCAAATGCGTTACTGCACAATATACGCCGCGATATAGGAAGCGTGGAAGAGGGAGACCAGACAGAAGGTGGAGAGACGAGATCGAGAAGTTTGCAGGAGTGACGTGGCAGAGAGTGGCACGGTCGTGTTAATACATATATATATATATATAGGAGGCCTATATATATATTATACTCAGGATGGCTGATATGATATATATATAATATAAAATATATATATTGAGGTGTGAAAACAAAATGAGTGGTAGGGTGGTGAGTTTAAACGCCAAGAATCCGTTGAAGTTTTATTAGTGACGTTTCGTCCAACTAGGACACTCTGAGGAAGTCCTAGTTGGACGAAACGTCAGTAATAAAACTTCAACGGATTCTTGGAGTTTAAACTCAACACCTCACCACTCATATATATACATATATGTATATATATATATATATATATGTGTGTGTGTGTGTGTGTGTGTATGTGTGTGTGTGTGTGTGTGTGTGTGTGTGTGTGTGTGTGTGTGTGTGTGTGTGTGTGTGTGTGTGTGTGTGTGTGTGTGTGTGTGTGTGTGTGTGTGTGTGTGTGTGTGTGTGTGTGTGTGTGTGTATGTGTGTGTGTATGTGTGTGTGTGTGTGTGTGTGTATGTGTGTGTGTGTGTGCTTGAAGTGGGTCGGAAGAGGAAAGACTGGGGTCTTATTCCGAGTTTTATTCTTGACTAGTTTCGCTACAAGCTTTTGAAAAAACTTGTAGCGAAACTAGTCAAGAATAAAACTCGGAATAAGACCCCAGTCTTTCCTCTTCCCACCCACTTCAGCTTGTTAGAATGTCTCAATATATATAACTGATACACTTATCTCGTCCTTACAGCTTGCGAACTCTTATTTTTTCCAGTTTGTCATTAACGCTCACTATTAGGCGATCTTGTAAAATGTGTTTTACATGTTTTACTCGAGGTTGAATTTTATTTGTGACAGGTATTTTTTCTCACCTTTTTTTTTTTATCATTTTCATTGGGAGTTTCACCAACAAAATATTCTTCGTTTTAGGAATATAAGAATGGAGGAAACTACAAGAGACCATGAGGCCTACAATAGGCAGATCAATGTCCCTTACCACCTGCTATTCCTGTCCATAAAATGATCTAATCTTCACTTAAAACAATCGATTGCTTCGGCGCCCATTACCTGGTTAATGAGTCTATTCCGTTTAACTACTCTGTTGGTAAACCAGTTCTTCAGTTTAGAGGCATTGAGTTGATTTTCTCATTCAAAAACATTTCCTCTTCTGTCTTAAATTCTCTGATTTGCAGATTTAGAATCCATCTTTCATCTTTGATCTTGTTTCAGTTAACTGGGATCTTGTGAAGTCCCCTACTGAGGAAAGTAAGCTTATAAGTTGTTGTAATTTACTTGAGACATTATCACACTGGGCTATTTTTCCTCCAACCTCCGATTAATTGGCGGTACCACCCACCTCCAGCATTTTTTCCGTTGTACAATCACTATGACAATTTTTTTTTCTCAACAATTTACATAGACATTTGATATGCTGGAGGAAAATGATTTTCCTCCAGCACATCAAATTCCTTCCCGAAAGCTGCTTGCTACAAATCTGCTCCAACAGTCGGAGGAAAAATAGCCCAGTGTGATAACACCTTTAAATTTCTTTAAATAGTTTTTCTCGATATTGTTATATTTCTTGCATTTAGATAAAAATATTTATTTCTTCATAATCTCTTTATGTTTTGTCGAATCTTGAACCTTTTATGGTAGCATCCGTTGCACAATTCACAAAAAAACGAATCACAAGAATGTGCTGACGCGTCACTTTTCTCGGTTGCCATTTTCTTCCTGCAATTTGCTTGCAGTCGACTGGGAGTAGACACACGAAGGAATCGTGATTGATCACTGCGGTCACTGATGACTGCTCCTTGTCCATGCTAAGTAAACACGGAGGGCGAAGGCAACATTCTAAAATCGTTTATACAAAAAATTCTCGCGTGTCAACAGAGTAACATAGATGATAGGCCTACATAATGTAAAGGCCCCCTCCAGTGACCTCCTAGGGTCACAGACAGCTGCCCAACGCAGTATGCGGTTAGTAATAGCCATATAAAAGAAGTCGGAAATTTATTAGTTTTTTTGTTTTACTAGAGTGAAAGATATTGTGGAAGCAGTAAACGAGAGGAAGAGGAATTGGGCAGGTAAGTTAGTGCGAACAACTGATGAGCGATGGAGCAAATGTGTTACTGAGTGGACGCCGCGAGATGTAAAGCGTGGAAGAGGAGAACCAGACAAAGTGGAGAGACGAGATCGAGAAGTTTGCAGGAGTGACGTGACAGAGGATGGCGCGGTCGTGTGAATCATGGAATGCTATGAAGGAGGCCTTTGTTCAGCAGTGGACTCAGGATGGCTGATTTGATTGATTTATTGTTTAAGATGAGCTCTGGGTTCAGCGTGCCGGAGAAAAAATCATCAGTGTGCCAGGTTCTGCACGCGTGCCAGAGGTTGACCACCCCTGGCCAAGGATGTAGCCAAGTATGGTGTCTCCCTGCAGAGGCACACGGGTCCTAAGATGACACATCACGAAGAAGAACAGGCAGTCAACAGCAGCTCTTGATTGGAGTATAATTAATCATTCGCTCGTTCAATCCAGTGACGCGACACTGTCAAGTACATTATGACGACATAGCGGTCGCATTTGCTAAGAAATTGCGTTCATCTGAGGTGTGGATTATAACTTGAACCTGATTTTAGTGTATGAACACTGTTCAAGATGAACAGAGTCAATGAGCATTAACCACGGCACTGAAGGAATTAATCATCATAAGACCACACCAAGGAAGCTCGCTGGCTGAGCGGGTTAGGGCGTCGTTACTTGCGGCGAAGGTCGAGGGGTTGCCGGTTCGAGTCCTGCTACCGGCGAAGTATAACAGATGTCATGGTTCATTAAATTCCACGCTACAAAGTCTTCTGTGAGGGGCACCGTTCTAGCCCTCCGATGGGAGGAGTTTGTGACGTAAAACCACCAAGACCACACTAATAGCGTTGGGGTTAACCTTTTTGGTTTGATGACGCCTCTTGTATCTGCGCCTGGGTAACTTCAGGTAATTTCATTTATGAGAAATCGTGACGCGGCTACGATGGTGGTATTCGTATGGTCTTTAAGATACTTCTGACAGAAGAATCAGAGGTATTCGTAACTACATCAAGACGTGACTCCCAAGTGTAACACTCACTTGATGTAAACACGGCCGGCGTAACAGATGTGATTCGATTGAAAATATGGTCGTAAGTGTCTGGTGCTAGAATGAGATAGGCAGGGCGGAATAGCAGAATAGTATACTATTGTATTTGAATGCATATTGGATTAAGTCCCGGGACATATGTTCACACACACACACACACACACACACACACACACACACACACACACACACACACACACACACACACACACACACACACACACACACACACACACACACACACACACAGGAGGGAAATAGCTGTCGATCACGAGTCCAACACGTGATCCAAGACCATGGAGAATCACACCACAGAGTGGTGGATATCTGGAACCAACGGGATTAAGCAATAGTGTGTGCAAAAACTATACACGAATTTAAGAGCAAACTAGACTCTGCGAGATACAAAGACAGGACACACGAGTATAGCTCCCCTTCCCATAAGATACAACTAGGTAAATACAACTAGGTAAACACACACACACACACACACACACACACACACACACACACACACACACACACACACACACACACACACACACACAAATGAACAAATACACAAATGGACATATGCATAAATGCAGAGACACTGAAGGCCGCTCCTCAGAGGTCTGTATTGCGTTCCTCCTGCTGCATTGCTCAACCCTCGCCACCTTTTCTCCTCGGCGGACCAAGAGGGGGAGGAAAATACGTCGCGGATGTATTATGGCGTCGGACAGACGCCGCATTGACGCCGCCGTGACACGGCCGGCGCCGGCGTGACGTCACTACGAACCGGCGGGGCTTCGTGATGCTACAAGACGCCACAGAAGCGCGAGTCTCTTTGGGACGTGAAGAAAATGGAAGTATATGTCAACAGTGCATGAGTGTCTGTATTGCGCTTTTGCAGGTTGTGAAGGTGCTGTATAAGGTGTCTGAACGTCTCGTGCCCCTCCAGGTTGAGGTGTCGTTTCAGGTGAATGGAATCGACTGGATTTGGTAAGAGATGAGATCGTTAATGATGTTGTCCTGTCGAAATGAAAGACAAATGAAACTCTCAGATTCCAACGACCCAGTGTCCTTGGGCTCATGACTAAAATCACGTAGCATTAGGTAAACCAGAACCTCTTAATGGCATCAAGATGGTGGAATGATTACGAAGAAGTGTTCCCATATCTTCAATTCTTCTTGCTGAGCACCTGTGTGTCCTCCAGCCATCTTATCGAATATTCAGGAATTTCTCACAGAGTCGCCGTCCGCTAACATCGGATATAAGAGAGACTGTCTTCGTAAGAAGGACGCAGTTCTTGGCTGTCAATTCCACCTCGTTGATCCTTGATTGGTTAATGGTGAAGACTTTAGTGCTTCGTCCAATTCTCTACGCCAAAATTAAACGATTGAAGAATCCCACAGAGATATCGATGGACACTGGTGACCTGGAGGGAGTGGAGCAATTGTCCTACAACAGGAACGGAAACCAGTAATAAATTGAAAAAAAAAATCGGAATTAAAATTCCACCAAACTATTCTCAATGCAGTTACAGAAATATGTATAATCTAATGCTATTCCTTTCATGTCTCACTATCTCTCCCCTCATCCTCCTATTCATATTCTTCCCTTTACATGTCCTTGCGTATTCCTCTTCCTATTCCTTCACCCCCTTTCCTTTCCCCTTCCTTCAGTCTTCCTTCTACCACTCCTTAACCCCTCTCTTTCTCCCCCTTCCCCTCTATCTCCCTCTCCTTCCTCCTCCATCTCTCTACCTCCTCTTCCCTCCCCCATTTTCTCCCCCCTCCTCCTCCCCCATCTCCGTCTCCCTTCCTCTCACTCTCTCTTTCCTTCACCCTCCTTCTTCCTCCCCTCCTTCCTCAAAAAATATACACACACACACACACACACACACACACACACACACACACACACACACACACACACACACACACACACACACACACACACACACACACACACACACACACACTAGCATAGCTCTCCTCCCGCAAAATACAACTAGGTAAAACAAACAAACACAAACACACAAACACACAAACACAAACACACAAACACACACACACACACACACACACACACACACACACACACACACACACACACACACACACACACACACGAGTCCCTGGTTCGATTCTCAGGAGGTGCTAGAAAACTGTTAAAATCCCATTTCATTTTTAGAAGGGCGGACATCAAAAGTGCAGCATGCCGGTGTTGCATTTCGATGCTGGTACCAAGTCAGTAGGATCGACGTAATTTCACTGCTTTCAGTCTCCATTTTCAGAGCCACCACATGCATTCCACCGTTCGAGGGCTTCCCTTGCACTTCGCGAGCGAGGAGCTCATTTGACGAGACCCATTGACCTCTGCACCCATTCGAGAACACAGGTCAACGTGGCACAGTGGTTAGAGTTCTCGCCTGCCACTACGGCTGTCCGGGTTCGAATCCTGCTCAGGGCTGAAATAATTTCAGTATCCCTGCGCTGTGGGTTGTTATTCCAACTCTCGTGGGTGGGGAGTTGTGTGTGTGTGTGTGTGTGTGTGTGTGTGTGTGTGTGTGTGTGTGAGGTCACAGTGTTACCCATAGATCGGTCATACGAGCTCTGAGCTCTCATCCGGGAGGTTAATAACTGTCGATCACGAGTCCACGTGATCCAAGACCATGGTGAATCACAGAGTGGTGAACGTTTGAAACAAATTGGACGAAACAGTAGCGTGTGCAAACACCATACAAGAATTCAAGAACAAACTAGATATTGCGATATACAAAGACGGAGCACTACCCTTCCCGTATAATACAACTAGGTAAATACAACTAGGACTATGATAGGAAGAGTTAAGGATGTACATGTGCTAAGGGGAGAGGGTGGGGGAATATCAGATAATTTTTTGGTGGAAGGTAAGTTGAGAGTGGAGGATAGATGGAGAAAGAGGAAAGGGACAAAAGGTAGGGAGGTGCTTAGAGTGAACTCTTTAAATGAAAAGGAAAAGGAGAAGGAGTACAAGAAGAAGCTGAAGGAGGAGTGGGAGTGAAGGATAGAGTAGAGCTAGGTGTGGAGGAGGAATGGGGATGGTTCAAGGAGGGAGTCACAAAGTGTGCAAAGATGGTGTGTGGAACAAGAAGGACAGGAGGAAATAGAAGGAAGGGTAGTGAATGGTGGGATGAGGAAACAAAGAAGGTTGTAGAAGAGAAGAAGCGAGCTTTCACAGATTGGTTACAAAATAGGATGAGGGAGTCATATGAGAGGTACAAAGAAAAGAAAAGAGAAGTAAAGCAAAAGGTAAAGGAGGCAAAGAGGAGAGCAGATGTGAAGTGGGGTAAGAGTATGACAGAAAATTTTGAAAGTAATAAAAAGATGTTTTGGAAAGAAATTAAGAGAGGAAGAGGAGGCGAATCAAGTAGAGAAGAAAAGGTAAAAGGTGCAGATGGAGAGATGATAATGGAAGAGAAGGCAGTAAGGAGAAGATGGGCAGAATATTTTAGGGAGGTGCTAAATGTGAAGGAGGATGGGGGGGAAAGATAGTTGCAGTGGGAAATGCTAAGAAAATGAGAATGATGAGTGAGGAAAATGGAGGAGAAATAAAGAAGGATGAAGTGAAGGCAGTTGTTAAGATGATGAAAGCAGGTAAGGCACCTGGTCTGGATGGATGCCATGCAGAATGTCTAAAAAAAGGAGGTACAGTGATGGTGGACTGGCTGGTGAAGTTATTCAGTGTTTGCTGGAGAGAGGGTAGAGTGCCGGAGGACTGGAGGAGTGCCTGTATAGTTCCACTTTACAAGGGAAAAGGGGAAAAGTGTGAATGTAGTAGTTTCAGAGGGATTAGCTTGTTAAGTGTAGTTGGGAAGGCTTGATTGAGAGGATTAGGAGAGGAATAGAGGGAGTAATTGGTGAGGAACAGTGTGGATTTAGGACGGGTAGATGTTGTGTAGATCAGATCTTTGTGGTAAGATAAATATGTGAGAAACCTATAGGAAAGGGGAAGGATGTTTTTTGGGCTTTTATGGATCTGGAAAAGGCTTACGATAGGGTAGACAGAAAGGCACTGTGGGAGGTTATGCAGATATATGGGATAGGAGGAAAGCCTCTGGGAGCTGTCAAGAGTTTTTATGAGAGTAGTAGAGCTTGTGTCAGGATTAGAAATGGAGAGAGTGAGTGGTTCGAGGTAAAGGTGGGACTTCGTCAAGGATGCGTTATGTCGCCCTGGCTGTTCAACTTATACATGGATGGGTGGTGCGAGAGGTAAATGCAAGGGTAGTGGGTCAGGGATTGGAGATGGTTAAAGAAAATGGAGAAAAGTGGGAGGTGAGCCAGCTGTTGTTTGCTGACGACACTGCGCTTGTGGCAGGATCGGAGGAAGGACTGAGGAAGTTGGTGACAGAGTTTGGGAGAGTATGTGATAGAAGAAAGCTAAAGATAAATGTGGGTAAAAGTAAGGTGATGAGATGTACAAGGGGTGAAAGTGGCAGTAGACTGGAAGTGAGCATTAAGGGAGAGCAACTGGAGGAAGTGGATAGTTTTAGATACTTGGGTGCAAATGTGGCAGGAAAAGGTGGAGTGAAGGTGGAGGTAGAATGTAGATTGAGAGAAGCGAGTAAATGCCTTGGTGGATTGAAGAGTGTAATGAGGAATAGACATTTGGGAATGGATGCTAAGAGGAGACTGTATGAAGGAGTGATTATGCCAACAGCACTGTATGGGGCAGAAACATGGAACATAAGAGAGGAAGAGAGAAGGAGTTTGAATGTGTTTGAGATGAGGTGTCTGAGAAGTATGATGGGGGATACTAGGCTAGAGTAAGAAATGAGGAGGTGAGGAGAAGAACGGGTGTGGAAAGGGAGTTGGGAGATAGGGTTGATGAAAGAGTATTAGGATGGTTTGGACACATGGAAAGAATGAGTGAAGAAAGACTAGTAAAAGAGGTATGGAAGGCAGATGTGGAGGGAGTGAACATGAGGGGACGTCCTAGGATGAGGTGGATGGATGGGGTGAAGGGGGCTTTGGGGAAGAGGGGAATGTCTGTTGAGGAAGGACGGGAGAGGACAGAAGACAGGGGGGAATGGAGAATGGTTGTATATGGATGATGTTGTAATGCATGAGGTGGAATGGGCAGGGGGATGGGGGGTGAGGTAGTATGTGTGAGAAAAATTTGACGCAGCCCGAAGGGATTTCTCCCCGTCTTCTTTATGCATGGGGGGACAGAGGGGGAGTCGCCGATTTAATGAACCGGCCTTGCTGTGGATGTGCTGTGTCTTGCGACACTGCTTCTGACCCAGGGCAGTGGACAAGGTGCAGGGATGACCCGTCATCCAGGAGGTGCTAAGATAAGAGGGAGGGTGGAGGGGTGTGGAGTGTATTCAGGGATGGAATGGGTGGGAATGTTTTATGCCTTTTCCTTTTTGGCTACTTCCCTTGTAAGGGGGAAAAAGCCTTGGTATATGTATGTAAATACAACTACGTTTGGACGAAACAATAGCGTGTGCAAACACCATACAAGAACTTAAGAACTAGATATTGCAAGATACAAAGACGGGGCACTACGAGCATAGCTCCCCTTCCCGTGTAATACAGCTAGATTTAGACGAAACAATAGTGTGCGCAAACACCATACAAGAATTTAAGAACAAACTAGATATTGCGAGATACAAAGACGGGGCACTACCCTTCCCGTATAATACAACTAGGTAAATACAACTAGGTAAATGCATGATTCGACGAAGAAGCCCCTCCACCATTTTGGTCACATCAACCGGCACAACGCCCGCATCTGGGGAACTCAGAATCCTGTGAAACTCCATCTACTCAACTAGGCTGATTGGTCCGTTTTTCTTCCATGATCAAGATGAAAAGTACGTAGACGTCAGCAGAGAAAATTTACCTTCAGGAGCTCTGTCTCCCTCAAATACCAGTTGTAGTAAGCATGCAAGAAGAAGATTTATTATTATTATTAATTATCATTATTATTATTAATTATTAATTATTAATTATTATTATTATTATCATTATTATTATTATTATTATTATTATTATTATTATTATTAATCATTATTATTATTATTTTCAGTAGGACGATACTTCCACTCATTACCGATGGTTTGCTCATTTCCAGAGCTGGGTGCGTTCCTCGGTGCGTTCCGTTTTAGTTTGGCCGCGGTTAGCGCTCCCAAACTATTAAAGCAATATAAGTGCCGGTATAGTATGTGGCCTACGAAAATTTTCTTTAATGTAGTATATGGCCTACCGGACTTTTATTTCGGCATGAACCTGTCTCTTAAGCTTTAATAGTTTGGGAGCGCTAACCGCGGCCAAACTAAAGCGGAACGCACACAGGAACGCAAATAGAAACGCGCCCAGCTCTGCTCATTTCTGAATGAACAGTTCCCCGGGTTGGTTCCCGGATTCCTCGCCGTGGTCCTGTCGAATTACTTGCTCGCTGGACCTCACTCCCTGCGACTTGTTTTTGTTTGGCTTAATTAAGATCAAAGTGCACACCTCCAGGTCACGGGACCTCCCCACCACATGAGGAGAACGGATCAGAGACCCGTTAGTGCTTCTGTTGCACCCAAAATGTTGTTGTTTATTGTTGGCCAAGAATGCTTGAAATAGCGGCTCGTTTTTTCTTTTCTTTTTTTCGAAAAGGGAGGCGACCACGTTGAAGTGGACAGAGTTATAATTGATTAAATACCTCTGCCTTGTGCAACACCATTTATTTCACGGGTTGATGTACAAAAGAGATCACTTGATCCTCTGATATCAGCTTCCCGTGTTGCAAGATTTCTAGTCTATTCCATGAGTTCGTATTTCATCCTGAAGAATCATCCGACAAATATATACTTGTATCGACAATCTGATTAAATGGCTCTACCTGTGGGATTCGAACCCTAGGCATTTGTTAGTAAACCACCTCATACCTAGTGTACCACCGACTGTACCACGGGGTGGCTGTCAAAAGAGACTACAATTCTTGCCGAGGGAACAAGTGGCCTCCTTTAACATCCACACCTTGATACAATCGGTAACGCATTTGTGTTGAGGTGATTTAGTGCTGCACGACCTAGGGTTCAAATTCCGATACATACACATACATACACACACACACACACACACACACACACACACACACACACACACACACACACACACACACACACACACACACACACACACACACACACACACATACACACACACACACACACACACACACATATATATATATATATATATATATATATTTGTGTGTGTGTGTGTGTGTGTGTGTGTGTGTGTGTGTGTGTGTGTGTGTGTGTGTGTGTGTGTGTGTGTATGAATATATGTATACATATACAGAAAAAAGTACACATACACATACAAATTATTATGTACATTCACGATCAAAAGTTTTGGTCCACCTAGATTTTTTTTCACAATACAAAAATAAAATTCTTTGTCTGGTGGCTTCTCTTTAATCTATTCAAGAAAAATTTGTAAGCTACACACTACCTAGGAAAAAAATTATAGTGACGTTGTAAGAACTGTAGCGTGGTTCAAATCTTTTGCACGTGACTGTCCATATCCTTTCACAATTGCGTAGAAATCCATATGTATATATACAAAGCATATACATATGCATATACATATACTCGTAAATATGCATTTGCATATATGTACCCTTGCACATATAAGTACATATATACGTGTACATAGGCACACATATTATTTTATATACACTGAATGGTCCTTAGTGTACAGATATTCATCTTGTCAACCACATTAATATTCACTTTAATTACATGCCAGTCTCGACCGTGATGGCATGGCATTAAAGTGAATATTAATGTGGTTGAAAAGATGAACATATACATATGCATACATAAGTATTGAAAGAGAGAAAGAGAGAGAGAGAGAGAGAGAGAGAGAGAGAGAGAGAGAGAGAGAGAGAGAGAGAGAGAGAGAGAGAGAGAGAGAGAGAGAGAGAGAGAGAGAGAGAGTGAGGGCGGGAGGGAGAGGGAGAGGGAGAGGGAGAGGGAGAGGGAGAGGGTGAGAGAGAGAGAGAGAGAGAGAGAGAGAGAGAGAGAGAGAGAGAGAGAGAGAGAGAGAGAGAGAGAGAGAGAGAGAGAGAGAGAGAGAGAGAGAGAGAGAGAGAGAGAGAGAGAGAGAGAGAGAGAGAGAGAGAGAGAGAGAGAGAGAGAGAGAGAGAGAGAACAGAGAAAAGAGAGATAGAGAGAGAGAGAGAACAGAGAAAAGAGAGATAGAGAGAGAGAGAGAGAGAATAGAGAAAAGATATTGAGATTGAGATAGAGATAGAGAGAAAAGAGATAGAGAGAGAGGAGAGAGAAAGAGAGGAGAGAGAAAGAAAGAGAGAGCGAGAGAGAGAAAGAGAGGAGAGAGAAAGAGAGAGCGAGAGAGAGAAATAGAAGAAAAAAGTATATAGTATGGGATCGCTTCACTATGAACCAACCGCAGATATATAGAAATACAATATATTTGTATATTGCGACAAATAAGACCTTGCATATTAGTGGGTCATTATGAAAATATGTTCACTTTTCAGGGGATGGGAGACAATGAGCGTGCAAGAAAGCGTGATGCAATCCATAGTATGTAATTGCGGGACGGTCAGCCGAGCGGGCGGTTTCCAGTGACGTCACCTGGTGTGAACAGCCGTTTCCGTGTCAGCTGGCCGGCACTCGCGGCCGTTCGTAGACTGTTTGCGTAAATGACTTCCTCTGCAGAAGCGCGGACGACTGGGTTACTCAACAGAGGCAGCATATCCACAACTGGATTCCTGGCAGAGTCTCTGTCGTGGCCTGAAGGCGTCTTGCGGACACTGCCTGGAGCAAGAGGACCGCTAATCGCACGTACGTACGTAGTCTTGCACACCTTTCCTGGAGGGGTGCGGGATAGGGAGGAGTGTGCTGGTTCGCTTCCTTGGGTCCCCGGCACTTAAAGCCCTGGGTCCTCCTTTGTTTGTGTTTGGTCTCAAGTTCGGGTTAGCTCCTTGCTAGCGTTATAAGCTGAAGCCATGTTTAATGTCACGTGCGTGTAATTATACACTCACATATGCTTGCATGCAAGTAAAACGCAAAACACACACATGCACACATACACGAATACACACACACACACACACACACACACACACACACACACACACACACACACACACACACACACACACACACACACACACACACACACACACACACACACACACACACACACACACACACACACACACACACACACACACACACACACACACACACACACACACACACACACACACACACACACACACACACACACACACACACACACGAACACACATACACGAACACATGCGCCCGCACGCTCACACACGCACGCTCACACATGCACACACACACACACACACACACACACACACACACACACACACACACACACACACACACACACACACACACACACACACACACACACACACACACACACACACACACACACACACACACACACACACACACACACACACACCACATATTACATTATATAGAAAAGTTGGATTCTTTAGGAAAGTAAGAAATTATGTAAAAGAATTTTACTGTTTACAAGATGTAGGGGACCGCAAAGGAAAAAGTAGATAAAACAGGATGGTTTTTAGAAAGAAAAAGTGTGTGGTGTAGGTGTTTATCATAGTACAAATAAATGAAAAGTAATAAGAGAGAAAGGAACAAAAATACGTATTTATCATTTACAAAATTGGGATAAGCATAATATAGGATGGTATGTGAATCAAAGCTGTTGATCTTACGTCTTTTGTACATTCCTATGGTGTTGATAGTACTCCATCATTTCCTAAGAAGTCATTCTCAAATTGAGTAGAGTTATTCTAGAACAGCGTTTCCCAAACTTTCCCAATACGTGACCCCCCTCAGTATTACCAAATCTACCATGACATCCACCTTCATAAGTCTTTTAAAAATGTACTAATTCTTTAACATTGCAAATACATTACTTAAACCTTTATTAATCACAGCAGAGAGAGAAATAACAAAAATATATATTATTGTTTATCAATGTTTATTAACAAGGATTGATCTGATAATATTTTTTAACGAGAAATGTGCATTTGCTTTTTGTGATACAAGGAAATCAATACGCGGATCTATGTGGCTGAAAGTACATACAGTTTGATCCTCCATGACCTCCAGATAAAGGCTCATGACCCTTTTGGGGGGTCATGACCCAGTTTGGAAACCCCTGTTCTAGAAGGATCGTTGTAGAACACTAGATTTCTGACTTTTCTATCACATCTGATTTGGTGCAGAGAATATCTAATGTTGGGTGTCACACTACCCGGCAGTGTCGGATGCGGCCAAATGAAG
>NC_134814.1:24151129-24161129 GCF_046742065.1 Oratosquilla oratoria
TGCCGCCGGCTCGGCCGGGAGTGGAGGTGAGAGGGGGGGGGGTGGACGGGGAGTAGCGGAAGGCTTTGTTAGGCCGAGTCGAAGAGTCGGGTTGGAAGTGGGTTGGGAGTAGAGCCACGGTCACTCATAAAAGTTCGGAGGTAGGGGTCGGCGCGTTTTGAACTCGTCTATCGAAACGATACTCGTTCTGGACGGCGAGTCTGTGTAGATCCTCGTTAGAGCCGACACTCGAACATACATGGCAGAAATGTGATAAAGATCATCCACGCCAATACACAGGTAAGTGAATAGCCGTCTAGAATGGTTGGAGATTTGAATGGGAATGGTACACGCAAGCCTCCACGAACTTTTATGAGAGCTGGATATTAAAGCTCCTGTGGTGTAAAGGTAGTTGCAGGATAATAAGAGAAGTCTTGATAGTCCAGTAGAAGTCTGAAACTCTTGTAAGAAGAAAAGGAAAATGAAAGGAGAGGGAAGAGGAGAGTAAAAAGGTGAATAAGAGAGGACAGGATGGGATAGCCGGAGAGGGCAGGGTAGGATAATCCAGTCCTAAGCGCAAACAGACGCAGGCGACACAGGCCACGCAGCACAGAGCAAAGGCAGACTTCCTGTTGCTGAATTGAAACACAGTTTGAACTCTCTCACTTGAAATCCTGAAGTGGTACATCTAGAAGCATTTCAAGTGAAAGAGAAGTTCAAAGTGTACTTCAATTCAGCAACAGGGAGCCTGTCTTCTCTGTGCTGCGTCGTCTGCGTCTAAGTATGCGCTTAGGCCAAGGAGGATAGAACGAAAGGGATAAGGAAGTCAGGGACACTCAGGGGCAGTCAGGGGCAGTCAGGGCCTAAGGCTAGGTGAGGTACAGTGGGCGTCGTGACTTGTAATCATTGGGGCCACGGAGCGGGTCGAGAGGACCAGCTGACTCCTCCTTCCTCCTCCTCCTCACCTCCTCCCACTTTGCCCTTTCCTTTACCTCCTACTCTTTGCACAGCTTGAAACCTTTCACAAACTGACCCCTTCCGACATCACATGGCCACTCCCTTCATGCGACCCTTAGCATCTCCCACACGTGACCCTGACCTCAACTCCGACCCCAGACTCCTTCTCTTCCATCATCCTTGGTCCTCTTCACTTCCTGAGTCCAGTTGCCTAACCACTAATGCCATCTGTTCTGGCGTCTCATCTGACCCGTTCTGTCACCTAAGTCCAGGCAAATCGTAATGTAATCCAAGGTTGCTAGCACTCCACTGTGATTATCACACTTTTGGTATTTTGAAATCGGCGGACCAAGAAAAATGCTTAGCGACCATGTTTAGAGTTAAGTATCACTGTTTTACTTCTACTTCATGGACCTACATTTTCTATTTTGTGTATCTCGCCTGTTTTGAACAGAGTAATAAGATTTTTAGCTTTTTATTCTCCAACTATGATTAATTATAATCGTGATGATTTCTTAAAGTAATTTGTAATGAAACGGTAACATCTGATTTTATTCAGGGCTCTTCGGCAACGTCCTATCTTTGTGTTTTTGTTGACCTTAGTCTTGGCTATACATCCACTTTCCCGCCATTTCTAAACTAATAAAGAGACTTGTCTTGCAAAGAGTAAAACAACACGTACTACAATCCCAAAACCAATGTGGCTACAAAATAGACAATTCCACCAGGAGCCCTAATTCTCGAGTGACATAGGTTCAAATTCCAGGGGCGATCACAGAAAACGGTGTTAGTAATTAGGTTTTATACGTAAGCACTACATACGATTACTTCATGCCAGGTTCACCTGATGCCTAAGACAGACAACACAAATACGAATACACAGACAACGCCAGTCTAACATCTTCCTATCACGAACACACTTCACCTATACACGGAAGTCTTCTGTACGGAACACGCCAATGTGAAAAAAAAAAAAAAAAAAAAAAAAAAAAAAAAAATCCTTGGTCTTAAGGGGTTATCACACTGGGCTATTTTTCCTTCAACATCCTACCTCCAACCTCAGTTTGAATAACTAGAATATGACTTCGCTTACAGAAATCTAGTCTAAAAACATTTCAATAGTATGTCTAACATTCGCATAGGTTAACAATCTCTTAGTACATCATTCAACTTTGCTATACATGACAGAAAGATAATTTAATATTTAAAGATTTGAAAAATAGGATTTTGTAGCCGAAGTTGTTTTTACTCAAACGAACTCTCAACTGTCGGCGATGGTGATGCCCGTGGAAGCCTAGTGTGATAACCCATTAGAATCTTTCCTGAGGTTCCCCACTGAAGTTGGGGCTGTCCACAAAACATGGATACAACAAAGAAACACCTCCAGACTTAACATCAATGGTAACAATGTGACACAGACCCAAGGCATATACTGTCACAAAATGTCACTGACAATAACGCACATAAAGATGACAAGAAATGACAAGAAAACTTTCTAATAGGCGAGCAAAGCTGACTGACGAAAACAAAAATGAAGATCCATCTCTCAGTATGTAATACTAAAATCAACACTTCTTCATATATGACTTACCTAACCCAAACATGGAATCCAGCATTAAGACAGTCTCATATGAAGACGATCTAGCACCACAAATGTAGGACCACTGTCAGTGAATTAAGGGAATGGGGAAATTTTGGTCCACGGACAATTAGGCCACTTTTGGACATTTGGGTCAGGGTACTTATTAATGGGACTGGGTTATAAAAATGGGATCAGATAATTTGTAATGGGGTTGGACCCTTTCTAAATGGGGTTTGATCCCACTTAATGGGATTGGATTCCTTTTAAAGAATCCGAATCCTTTAAAAAAGAACCCAACCAACTTTAAGAGGGATCCAACCACTTTAAAAGGAATTAAGTCTCATTAGAAAGGATTCAAACCAGTTAATGGAATAAATGGGTTGGCCAAGAAATTCTCTATCTGTATTTAGAAGAAAAAATCTAAACCACATGGGACAAACTGTTGTTCCGGACCACTTTACATCACACCACATCACAACACATCACAACACATCACAACACATCACATCACCATATCCCATGGAACGAAAAAATCACCAACAATTACAGGGTGTCCCAAAAGTCACTGAAGAATTGCAATTTGTGATCACTTCTTCATTAATTGATCTTAGGCCTAATATGTAGTTCGGGGAAAATAGGGGAACTGATCATACTGAGAGACAGTACAGTTGTTGAGGCAATTTTTCTATACTGTATAAAAATTCCATGCATGTGCTTGTGACAATAAGGGAGTTATTAAAATCCACCCTCAAAACCCACCCTCAAAACCTACCCTCAAAACAAGAGGAAGAAATTAAAAAAAAAAAAAAACGTGCAAAAAATTCACTAACCCAGTAGGTCTAATTTTTTTCATTTTATCCCTCTTCATGAATTCTCAACATTAAGATATATCTATACCTAACTGCTTCTTTCATCTATTGTCTTTTAAAAGAACTAGTTTCTTTTCTTTACTGTTCTTTGAAGTTGTATAAAAAAAATCTATCAAACTACTCCTAAAATTTACGTTTTTTTATGTCATCTGCAAATTTGTAAACGTCCATTTTCAGTGCTTGGCATTACATAGCTATTATTTTTTTTGTGACAACATATCTATTAGTTTAGAACGATGTGAATATTTATCCGGTTTAATTACTTACATAATTGAATGCGCATTGTTCTTACTGCACAGGCAATGATTTAAACTCTAATCCATAAAAACGACACAAATTATTTCTCTTCTCGTCCAGGTGGAGATTCTATTTATATTTTGTACTTTTATATTCTTCGTTTTTATTGAACCATCTTGCTTCCTATCTACCCTTACCATCTGAATACTTTGTCCACCTGACCGTTACTTGTTAACAACAGCGTACATCTTATATCTAACCTTTCTTATAACTTCACTATTTTTTTTTATTTTCATCTCTCGACCGCTCCTGAGTCACCTAAAATCCACCCACCCACACCAGCACCTACCACCTACCACCTACCACCAGCTGGCGAGACGACCTATGACTCACCGAGGAGCAGTGACCGCGTCGCGTGTGGATCGGCACCAGCTGGCAGGAAGACCATATGCGAGGTGGCGAAGCAGTAGGCCAGTGAACCACCTGTGACTCGCCGGAACTGCTCGGCGTCATCAGCTGTGGCTGTTTGGTGAAAGGAGGAAGGAGGAGGAGGAAGGAGGAGGAGGAAGGAGGAAGGAGGAAGGAGGAAGGAGGAAGAGGAGGAGGAGGGAGGGGGAGGAAGAGGAGGAGGAGGAGGAGGAGGAGGAGGGAGGATGAAGGGGAAGAAAGAGGAAGGGAGGAGAAGGGAGAAGGGAGGAGGAAGGAGGAAGAAGGAGTAGGAGGGAAGAGGAAGAGGAAGGAGGAGGGATGAGGGAAAGGAGGAGGAGGAAGGAGAAGAAAGGAGAAGGAAGGAGGAGGGGAAAGGGAAAGGGAAGGGCAAGAGGAAAGGGAAATGTGGTAAGAGAAGGCAGAGCGAAGGGTGGGAGAAAATTGAAGAGAGGGGAAAGAAGGAGATGAGAAGGAACGAAGGAAGGGGGAAGAGAGGTGGAATGAGGGAAGAAAGGGGAAAGAGGAAAATGGGGGAAGATAGTAGATAAACCTTAGGTCTCCATATTTTTTTATTTCTTTAATTCTTTATTTATATTTTTGGGGAGAAAGAGGAGTCTCTTCTAAATAACAGTAGGAGTATGTCTGAGTAAGGAGTGAGTGCGTGCGTGTGCGTGTGTGTGTGTGTGTGTGTGTGTGTGTGTGTGTGTGTGTGTGTGTGTGTGTGTGTGTGTGTGTGTGTGTGTGTGTGTGTGTGTGTGTGTGTGTGTGCGTGTGTGTGCGCGCGTGTGTGTGTGTGTGTGTGTGTGTGTGTGTGTGTGTGTGTGTGTGTGTGTGTGTGTGTGTGTGTGTGTGTGTGTGTGTATGTGTGTGTGTAACCTCAAGATGTACAACAAGCAAATTTCCCTAACACAACAATGTGTTCATCCTTCCTCTAAACACAAACAATATGGAAAAAACTAACCTAACCTACTTTCCAATAAAGATCACCATAGAACTAGAAGAAAAATTAAACCCGCGTACAGGAAAACGTTCATAGACTACAAAAAAAGAGATGAATATACAGAATAAATTAAAAAGAACTTAAGAGAATTTTGCCGTAGATCAGTGGAAGAGATCACAGTGAATATTCAGAATTTTAGAAAGAGATATTTTCCAAAAAGTTACAGAAAAAATACAATCTCATATGTACTATACACATAATCAATCTGTTTTTTTTCTGTCATTAAATAATATAATCATTTACCTCTTATCTGTTCTAGGGAGCTCGCTGGCTGAGTAGGTTACTTGCGGCAAAAGTCGAGAGGATGGCGGTCCGAACCATGCCACCGGCAAAGTTGAACCAAGGGCACGGTTAATTAAATTCCACGCTACAAAGTCCTCTGTAAGGGGAACCGTCCTAGCCTTCCGATAAGGGGGAATTTGTGACGTTAAACCATATCACCTCTTATTTGGCTGATGTTAAGCCATCTATGTTGGTGCCTCCACCACATTCAAGTTCTTAACTTTTTTTCCCTTAACAACTTCTTTTTCATTTTCCCAGGCTCTGGATCGTCACCCTCCATTAAAACCCTGATTTTTTTTTGTTTTTGTCCGTTTACTGTTTTCTTTTTAGATTTAGGGGGGCTTTGGGGAAGAGGGGAATGTCTGTTGAGGAAGGACGGGAGAGGACGGAAGACAGGGGTGAATGGAGAATGGTTGTATATGGATGATGTTGTGATGCATGAGGTGGAATGGGCCGGGGGATGGGGGGTGAGGTAGTATGTGTGAGCAAAATTTGACGCAGCCCGAAGGGATTTCTCCCCGTCTTCTCCTTTTATGCATGGGGGGACAGAGGGGGGGGTCGCCGATTTAATGAAGCGGCCTTGCTGTGGATGTGCTGTGTCTTGCGACACTGCTTCTGACCCAGGGCAGTGGACAAGGTGCAGGGATGACCCGTCATCCAGGAGGTGCTAAGATGCGAGGGAGGGTGGAGGGGTGTGGAGTGTATTCAGGGATGGAATGGGTGGGAATGATTTTATGCCTTTTCCTTTTTGGCTACCTCCCTTGTAAGGGGGAAAAAGCCTTGGTATATGTATGTAGATTTACTGAATTATTATGAAATGTTTGCTCTCTCTTCCTTTGTAGCATTTCTCCTTGTTCATCCATCTTTAATCTCGTCAGTGTCAGACAATCTCCAAATTCTACTCATTGTTTCGTACTTCACATATTGTGAATTAAGAACATAACAATGGAGGAGCCTGCAAGAGACCATAAAGCCTACGCTAAGCAGTTCCATGTCCCTTACCACCTGTCATCCCTATCCATATAGTTATTTAATGTGTCAAGACAATTATTACAAAGTCTATTCCATTTGTTAACAACTGTGTTGGTAAACCAGTTCTTTCACCTTTCCTTCTTAAACCTAGATTTGTTCAATTTAGATCCATTACTACGATTCCTGCCCTGCTGTCTTAATATGATGACCTTGCCTGCATCACTCTTGTGTATAATTTTCATTGGCTTCGTCCCACCATCCTCATTTTTGCCAACTGTGGAGATTTCCTTAACTTTGTGCTTGAGGGTATTTGGTCATCTATCCCTCCTACAGGAATTATACTTTTTTCTTTTTATCCATCACGTCACTTAAGGACGATTCTCTATTTTCTAACACTTAATGTTTTTTTTTTTCTTCAAATTATCTCGTTCCCTCTTTCTCTCCTGTTTGATTACCTGTGAGATTAAATCGTTTGTGTCCATTGGCTTTTCCCAGCCGATGTCGTCTTTGATAAATTTGACAGTGCCTCTTTCTGGCTGACATTACTAGTGTCGTTATCTTTTAAGTTTATTTAAATGTTTCTTCGTCATGTTTTGCCTTTTCATTCTCTCTCTTTTTTTTATAGGTTCGTAAGATTATCATTTCTCTTATTTGATTTTCTATAACCTCTTTATTGGTTTTATTTATTCGATTAATTAAATCGATTTGGATTTGCAAATCTGTAATCGTCACTTGTTCCATTTTTTATTATTAAAAATCGCTGATTTTTATTCACTTATTTTTTGTGTGGCTTGTGTGTGTGTGTGTGTGTGTGTGTGTGTGTGTGTGTGTGTGTGTGTGTGTGTGTGTGTGTGTGTGTGTGTGTGTGTGTGTGTGTGTGTGTGTGTGTGTGTGTGTGTGTGTGTGTGTGTGTGTGTGTGTGTGTGTGTGTGTACGTACGTTAGCCAATCCCTGTACAGTACAGTGAATTTTCTGCGTGAAGCTGCCTAAGTATAACATTTCATTTTTATTTTATTGTATTTGTTTTATTTCATTTTTGTTTGCCCGAGACATCTTCGTTAAAATTCCGTGCACATATTTAAAACGTGCACACAATTCGCATAATGAGGAGATATTTTTTTTCTTAATGGATGATATAAAGGTATTTTCTACGTCTCACCTCTGGAAATGTTCTTTGGAAATGTTCCCCACAAGCATTTTCTTGTGCTTGGATGGAAAAACACAAATTGGAAATAAACACAGCCAAAAGCGAACCGACATGAACAGCAGCAGCAACAGCTGGGTGTCGCCTCTTCCTCCTCCTCCTCCTCTTCTTCCTCCTCCTCCGTCTTCACTGTCGCGTAACGGCCTCACGCGGACAGTTGGTGGAGTAACAGGTGTGTTACTGTAGCGGGTCTTGGGTCCTCTCACTCCTTCCCCTCCTCCCCTCCTTCTCCCCCTCCTCCCCCTCTCCTCCTTCTCCCCCTCCTCCCCTCTTTCCTCCTCTTCTCCCTCCCTTTCCACCCTCCGCCTTTCCTCTCTCCTTCCTTCCTCTCTTTTCCCTCTCTTCTTCCTCTCCTTCCTCCCTTCTTCCCTTCCTTCCTCCCTTCCTCTCTTCCTCGTCTTACACTGATGATAACAGTTTGAAAAAAAGAAAGATGTATGAATTATTACCAAACGAAGGGAAAGTAGAGATGAGTGATTGATTTTTATTTCATGTTTTATATGATTCAACGGAACCCGTAGAATCCTTTAGATTAATGGGATCAAACTATATGATTACGTTTTTAATCACGGTGACTTGTATTATGTAAAGGCTATGAAACTAAAATAGAAGAAGATAAAATAAATAAATAATAAATTTATTAATAAATGTGATAATTATAACAGACGAGATCATGGAATAGAACATAAAAACTTAGTGATGAATAAACCAGCACAGTTAAAAAGTGATAGAAAATAATAATAGTACAACACTGCTGGAAAACTTCAATTGTGGGGAGGTGAAACGGAAGGAGTAGGACCCGGGTGGAAGCGAAGCAATATAGTGTTAAACAAATCACTGAATAACATTATCAACTCAATGAGTTAAAGAACGAACAAGTTACGGAGGCAACGATATACCAGTAAGACTGGACCTGATGTCACAAAAGAACCTAAGATGGTTGAAACGCTTAAGAACTAAAACCTAATAGATGAAAGTGATCATGTAACTCTTGAATTTATTTTGGAATTAGAAGATAGGAATAAGATATAAAGACAAGGGAGATATTATTTTGCAAAAGCTATGCAGAACAAAAAAAAAATGCTTTGAACAAGCGGATTCGAAATAATCCAATGATATAAAAAAGAAAATAAGAGATGGTATCTTGAAAATTTACAACGCAGGTTAGAAAAGTTCGTGTCAAAGATGAGTATGAGAGAATCATCATATATAAACAAAGGAGAAATGAAACATGGGAGAAATGGTGAAAGAGAAGTACAAAGAAGATAAAAGAAGAACAGAAAAGCTCTTGAAATTAATACACAAGAATTAAAAGATAGGAGGAAAATATCGTCGAAAAGGGTGTGACTGATATGAATACAGTTTGTTTACAGATTTATAAATAGCAAGCTGAAACACAAAGAAGTGATAAGTTGAAATTTGAGAAAAAAGATTGTGATTATAATATATAAACAATCAAATAATTAAGTAAAATAAATGAATGAATAAATACATAAATGAATAAACAAATAATATAATTAATGAATAGAATATTCCCAACCGGTATTCACCAAGAAAGAAGACTTTGAAAGAGGTATAAAGTTGGAGACGATGTCTTAAACAATATAAAAGTGGAAGAAAGAAAAGTGACTGAAATTCTTGAGAACTTGGAATTGAAAAGACCTTGGAGCCAGATAGGATCTTGAATTGGATACTGAAAGAATGCAGAGAGTAATTGGTGGACAAAATACACCAATCTACTGAGTTCCCTGGAATAATGGAGGTGATACCTTTCCCCTTTTATTTTCCTTTTTTACATTTATTTTTACATTTCTTCTTTTGATTTTCTGCCTCTTTTTGATCTTGGTACGTATTTTTCAACTTCCAAATTGTAAACATACAAAAAAAAAAAAAAAAGTCCCACTATCTTTTAATGTTTCTTGTCTCTATGATTTTTCCTCATTCTGTTTTATCAAATAATTTTCTCAGACCTATGGATTTTTCCTTTCCAAAGTGATATAATCCTTATTTGTATTGTTCATCTCTCACTTCTGCACTTATTACTGTCATATGAAATTCATTTTCATTCGACTGAGGACACGTGTATTTCAAGAATTCGATAATGTTTGGTCCTTTAGTTGGCATCAAATCTAATCTGGCTGGTGTGCTGTCTCCTCTTTCTCTTGTCGTATCTTTGACCTCTTGCGTCATTACCGTGTTCATTGCAATATCTAACAGTGTATTGACCCATAAATCTTCTTTACCAGTTTTTCACTGTACTCGTTCCACTTCCTCACTGCTGAAGTCACCTACTAGGACCACGTTGTCGCTTTTTTTTTAATTTTCTTTTTATTTCAGTTCTTGAACATATTGGCTCAGCCTTTCATTTGTTCATTACTACTTCAGCTACTTTTACTTTACTTTATTTTTTTTTTTTTTTTATTTTTTTTTTTTTTTACATTTACCATAATTTCGCTTCCTATTCTATCTATTCAATCATATCTCTAGCA